>NC_060066.1:65744992-66077806 GCF_922984935.1 Meles meles
GACCTGCAGGGGACCCGAGAACTTGGAGTCTGGCCAGTGCACCCTTGCTCCCTTCTTGGGCTTCCTGGGTTTCAGGGGAGCCTTTGGCCCTGAGGGTAATTGGAGGCCTGTGCCCAGAACAGCAGGAGCAGGAGCAGGAGGCCCCCCGGAGACCGGCTGGACCTTGGGCCCAGAGATGGCCAGCTTCTGCCTGAGGCAATGGTTTTGGGCCTGGAGCCTTTGGAACTCCCTCTCTGCCCACAGGACAGCCTTCTGGCTCTCCTCACTCCTCTTCTCCACCAGGAGGCGCTCCCGCTCATGCAAGGAGGCGATTTGCTGCCATTCTCGGTGCAGGTCGGCGGCCATGTTTCCTATAGAGGCCCAAGTGCCAGTGGGCAGCATCCGCCTTCCTGCGCACCTTGGCAAGCTCGTTCTTCACTTGCAGGCAGCGTGCCTTCTCCTCCATCATCTTCCTCTCCAGGTGTCTGAGGTGCTCATCGCACAGCTTCGGCTCTGCCTCAAGCTTCAGGCGCAACTTCGGAATCTCACCGTCCAGGAGGGTGTTCCGAAGGGGAACAGGTCCTTGCTCAGCTTGGTGGCTTGTTGGGTTTCTTGGGAGCTCTTCATTCCTCTGACGTGCCTTCTTCAGTGCCCTGGACGGCCTTTAATTGGTTCACGGGGCTCCCGCCTGAGGGCACGTGGTCAGGGGAGGAGGAGCCAGTCTCCACCTGCCTCCTTGAGCCCCCACCTTCCCAGATGATCTCCAAGCAGCTCTAGCACATGCATCCCCTTCAGGAGGATCTGGCTGAGGGTGTGCTGTTGGCTCTGGCCCTCAGCGCTGGCCTGCCGCCGCACACCTCCTTCAGGAAGCTCTGGCCTGCCTGCCTGCCCTGCCTCGTCCTGCACTCTCTGTCCACAGCTGCCAATCTCCTGAACCAGCGGGTCTGCACTTGGCTGCAGATCACGGCTGTCCTTGAAGCCTTCTGGTGTTTTCCTCACCAGGGCTTCTCCATCTTCCTGGGCTGCTCCACAGATGGGATTTTCCTGAGGCAGCTGCTGAGGGCTCTTCAACAGCCTTTCCCGAACTCCCTTCCGCAGTTGCGTGGTGTTTCCCACTGACCAATACCCGGCATCTTGATTCAGGGCAGCCAGAGCAAGAAGCTGGAACGGGAGAGGGACTGGCCTTCGGCTCGGATGATGCGACAGCTCCACGGGCTTGTGCGTCCGGTTCGGTCTTCTCCATGCCTTTTCCAGAGGACTTCCTCGTTCTGGGCACACTGCCACTTTCTTCTTCGGAAGCTGAGTGCACTCTTTCCCAGGAACACCACCACTGCAGTGCACACCAGGATCTCCCAGCGAAACCCAGAGACTCGTGGCACATGTGGCCAACGTTCGGATATCACCAACCCAGCAGCCCACAGCTGCTCCAGGACAGCCCACAGCGGCTCCAGAACTGTGTGGGGAGGCATTTGGATGGCCCCCCGCTGGCTCCAAAGAGCCTTGTGGCTTGGTCTCCGATCACCAGTGTCTTCTGGGCCACTAGGAAGTGCTTGGAACCCCTACGAGGGTTCCGTCTCCAACGCAAACCAGTGCCTGGCAACAGGAGCTGAAGGGTGGAGGGGTGGGGGAGGTGCACCTGAGTCTCCAAGGCACATCAGTGCCTGCAACCGGAGCTGACAGCAGGTGGGGTAGGGGAGGGGAATCGCTATATTGTACACCTGAAACAAAGACAACCCTATCGATCAATTTCTCGGAAGTGCAATTTCAACATTAAAAAAAATATATTAAAAAGCAAACTAGGTATCCAAAGGAGAAATCTAACAAATATCCAAACACTGAGAAAGTATCCTTCTAGATGATCAAAGATCAAAGATCAAATCTCAATGCACTGAAGTGAAGGAAAATGAACATACAACATATGAAAATGTGTGGGACACAGCACAATCAATGGACAGCACCATGTAGAGCAATCACTGCCTATGTTAGAAAGGAGGAGGAGCATCTGGGAGGCTCAGTCAGTTAGTCCAACTCTTGATTTTGACTCGGGTCATGATGAAACTCGAGGTTGTGAGACTGAACCTGCATTGTGCTGGTGCTGGGCATGGAGGCTGTTTAATAATCTCTCTCTCTCTCTCTCTCTCTCTCTGTACCCCTTCCCTGTCTCTCTCTCTCTCTCTCTCTCTGTCTCAAAACAATAAGCTCTCCACGTCAGAACCTAGAAAAAGATGAGAAAATAAAACTAAAGAAGAAAACCAAAGGAATCCTTCCACCCAGTTTCAAGATCTACAGCTATAGTAATCAAAAATGTGTGGTGTTGGTGAAGGGATAGACAAATGGAACAGTATAAAGATAGATAAGTGGAACAGGATCAAACCCAGAAAGAGACCAACCACCAACATGTCAATGGGATTCTGACAAAGGGGAAAAGCAATTCAATGGAGGAGTGACAGCGTTTTGAAGAAATGGTGCTAGAGCAAGTGGACTTCCAGAGACAAAGAAGAAGAAGGAGAAGAAGAAGAGGGAGGGGCAGAGAGGAGGAGGAGGTGGAGGTGGAGGACGAGGAGGACGAGGACCACAATCGAAGGCTCATCCTCTGTACAAAACTGAACTCGTGGCGCCTGGGTGACTCAGTCGCTGGGGCAGCCAGCTCTTAATTTCGGCTCTTGTCATGCTCTCAGGGTCCCGGGACAAAATCAGGCTCCAAGCTCACTGGGGAGTCTGCTTAAGGACGCTCTTTTTGCTTCTCCCTCCACCCCACGCCCCACTCATGCGCATGCTCACTCTCTCAAAAAGAAAAATAAATTTGTTAAATTAACTCAAAATTAATCACCGCCTTCTACGTAAAATGATAAATCTTCTAGGGAAAAAAATGTCCAGAATGGACAGCTAGGTAAAGAATCCTCCGACTGGACATCAAATCATGTTCCGTTCAAGAAGAGTTGATTCATTAGACATGATCCAACAATCAGAATTGGAAGTGTGTCATGTGTGAAACACCTTGTGAAGAAGACCCAAAAGGGAAGCTACAAACTGGGAGAAAATAGGTGCAAACCACATACCTGATAAAGGACTCCTGTCGGAAGGAGAGAACCTCAAAAGTGGACCCCCAAAGAAGCAAGCCATCCAGTCTGAAAAGAACAAAAACAAAAAAAATGGGCAAAAGACCGAAACCCTTTACCAAAGAGTATACAGATGGAAATCCCATAAAAAGTTACCATCGGGGCAATTCAAATTCAAACTCCAATGAGCTCTCACTGCACACCTATCAGCATGATGCAAACCAAATGCACCCGAGAGGGAGAGAGAGACCCCACTCCCCAATGCAAGGCAGGATGTGGAACGACTGGATCGCTCCTGCATCGCTGTTGGGAATGGAAGATGATAGAGCTCCCTCTTGAAAACAGTTCACAGTTCCTTTTCTTTTTCAAGGCCTGGATTTAAATTCCAGGGAACAAGCAGTAGAATATGCTTTTCGGGTGCACAGTAGAGTGACCCAACCCTCCACACAGTTTCTCTGAAAACTAGACTTGCAACCACCCTAGGACCCCAGTCATTGCACTCTTGGCATTTCTCTGAGAGAAATCCAAACTTACGTTTGCTCAAAAACCTGTACAGGAACGGATCTGTGTCCTGATGGAAGCAGTGGGGCTGCCAAGGGGGTAGAAGTGACTGCAGTGGTTGGATATTGACACTGGACAGCCTTGTAAGAGATGTTCTCATCTTGCTTCTTTGAAGGCCCCTTCCCATTCATGGTGGTCCTGGGGACCAGGAGAAAAGGAATGTCAACGATTTCAAGAAGTTGAAAGGATTTCAAGAAGTTGAAACCAAGCATTAGAACACCATCTCTTCTACATGAATTCATTCTCATATTCACCCCCAGTCTCCCAAAGCAGACAGGAGGGGTCTGGTCCAACAGGGGTTGCGGGCAGTGGCCCTTCCACAGGCCATCTCCCCTCCAGTCTAGAAGTCCAACGACCAGGTCCCAGGCTTTCAACTCATCTCCTTCTCTCGGGGCCTTCTCTAGGGGCCCCAGGGAACTTCTGGGCTCTTTCTCTGCCTTCTAGGAGGCTCTGTGGGGCTGGGTCGAGTGCTCTCAGCCGACTTGGACCACACTGCCAGGTGTCTCCCCCTGCATTTGCCACCCTTCGACACAGGAGGATCAAGTGGGAGGATGTCCTCTCAGAGAGATCCATGGCGATCAGAATAGATGTCCTCTCTCTTCCATTGTTTACCCTCATCTCTCAGGCGTTTCTACCATCTCTTGATTTCCCTGGAATTTCAACCCCAGGAGAGGGGGGGTGGGTCAGAAGCCAAACATTTGGCTTCCCACTCCTGTCTTTCTTGAAGGTTTTCCCCGAACCAATGGGCCTAAAACAACATTCATAACCTGATATGGTTTCTGTGGGCCAGCCATCCAGGTGCAACTAGCCAGGTCCCTGTGGCTCAGGATCTCTCACAAGGCTGCAGTCCAGAGGGCCTCTGGATCTTCAGTCATCTGCGGGCTTGTTGGGGGTAAGTCTGCTTTTGAGCTCACTCAGCTGGCTGTGAGCAGCCAGAGGCCCTCCATTGCTGGAAGCAAGAAATAGTCACTCCTTGCCCCATGGGCCTCTCCAGCATAAAGCTCCCAAGGAGCAGCTGGCTTCCCTGGGAACAGATGCGGGAGGGAGGGACGGAGGGCGGGCAAGCCCAAGAGGAGACCAGTCTCTTTGTAAACTCACCTCCGAAGTGACATCCTATCACTTTGGCCACATTCTGTCCATTACAAGGGAGTCAGTAGTTCTGACTCGAATCAAGAGGTGGAGTATGGAACACAAAACGATGTGTACCCAAGATGGGAATCGTTGGAGACCCTTAAAGGCTGCCCTCCCTACTTGGCTGGGACTTGACCTCAGCTAGCCACCACTATAATCTCTGCATCCTTATATTATTATATATTATGTTAGATTATATTATATGCACTATTATCTTTGCATAGAATCATCACATCCTAGGACGTGAACGAGGGGAACAATTTACCAAGCCCTTCTGGGATCCTTCAGCAGCTTGCCTAGAAGTTCCTTGCCCAAGGGTGCCTGTCAGTTCAGTGTCTGGCTCCTGATTTCGGTTCAGGGCTGATCACGTGATCTGGGAAATCCAGACCAGCGTCTGGTTCAGCACTTGAGTCCGAAGCCTGTCGAGGAATCTCTCTAACTCGGCCCCTCCCCCGCCTGCATGTGTGTGCGTTCCTTTGTGTGTGTGTGTGTGTATGTGTGCGCCGTCACCCTTTCTGTCTCAAGAAGAAGAAGAAGAAGAAGAAAGAAGAAGAAGAAGAAGAAGAAGAAGAAGAAGAAGAAGAAGAAGAAGAAGAAGAAGAAGAAGAAGAAGAAGAAGAAGAAGAACAGTAGTAGGCATAGTAGTAGAAGTTATTGGCACAGCAGGTGATCATTAGACAACCCTGGTTTGGAACGGGAGCTCTGAAATTCACTAGCTGTGTGATCTTGGGGCAAGTTGTTTCCCCTGTCTGAACCTCAGTCAGACATGACACACTGGGTTATTGGGACGATGAAGGGATCGATACAAGACACTTCAAACCGTCCCTTGCTTGGCATAGAATCCCTTAATCAAATCCATTCTCAGTAGCAGGAGTCTCAGCCATTGGATATTTTTATTTTTATTTGTGTTACGCTGAACACTGAAAAATATTCTCTCACACTCATACGGCTCCAGGGAATATGGAGCATCAGGCTAAAGGATGGGGTGGATCTCAAGTCAAAGGAGCCATGGGTATGGCTGAAAGGGTAAGCACAGGAGCTTTTGTGCTCTGGTTGTGAGTGTTGGTGGCTGCTGGGCAAGGGAATCAGACCTGCAGGGGACCCGAGAACTTGGAGTCTGGCCAGTGCACCCTTGCTCCCTTCTTGGGCTTCCTGGGTTTCAGGGGAGCCTTTGGCCCTTGAGGGTAATTGGAGGCTGTGCCCAGAACAGCAGGAGCAGGAGCAGGAGGCCCCCCGGAGACCGGCTGGACCTTGGGCCCAGAGATGGCCAGCTTCTGCCTGAGGCAATGGTTTTGGGCCTGGAGCCTTTGGAACTCCCTCTCTGCCCACAGGACAGCCTTCTGGCTCTCCTCACTCCTCTTCTCCACCAGGAGGCGCTCCCGCTCATGCAAGGAGGCGATTTGCTGCCATTCTCGGTGCAGGTCGGCGGCCATGTTCCTATAGAGGCCCAAGTGCCAGTGGGCAGCATCCGCCTTCCTGCGCACCTTGGCAAGCTCGTTCTTCACTTGCAGGCAGCGTGCCTTCTCCTCCATCATCTTCCTCTCCAGGTGTCTGAGGTGCTCATCGCACAGCTTCGGCTCTGCCTCAAGCTTCAGGCGCAACTTCGGAATCTCACCGTCCAGGAGGGTGTTCCGAAGGGGAACAGGTCCTTGCTCAGCTTGGTGGCTTGTTGGGTTTCTTGGGAGCTCTTCATTCCTCTGACGTGCCTTCTTCAGTGCCCTGGACGGCTTTAATTGGTTCACGGGGCTCCCGCCTGAGGGCACGTGGTCAGGGGAGGAGGAGCCAGTCTCCACCTGCCTCCTTGAGCCCCCACCTTCCAGATGATCTCCAAGCAGCTCTAGCACATGCATCCCCTTCAGGAGGATCTGGCTGAGGGTGTGCTGTTGGCTCTGGCCCTCAGCGCTGGCCTGCCGCCGCACACCTCCTTCAGGAAGCTCTGGCCTGCCTGCCTGCCCTGCCTCGTCCTGCACTCTCTGTCCACAGCTGCCAATCTCCTGAACCAGCGGGTCTGCACTTGGCTGCAGATCACGGCTGTCCTTGAAGCCTTCTGGTGTTTTCCTCACCAGGGCTTCTCCATCTTCCTGGGCTGCTCCACAGATGGGATTTTCCTGAGGCAGCTGCTGAGGGCTCTTCAACAGCCTTTCCCGAACTCCCTTCCGCAGTTGCGTGGTGTTTCCCACTGACCAATACCCGGCATCTTGATTCAGGGCAGCCAGAGCAAGAAGCTGGAACGGGAGAGGACTGGCCTTCGGCTCGGATGATGCGACAGCTCCACGGGCTTGTGCGTCCGGTTCGGTCTTCTCCATGCCTTTTCCAGAGACTTCCTCGTTCTGGGCACACTGCCACTTTCTTCTTCGGAAGCTGAGTGCACTCTTTCCCAGGAACACCACCACTGCAGTGCACACCAGGATCTCCCAGCGAAACCCAGAGACTCGTGGCACATGTGGCCAACGTTCGGATATCACCAACCCAGCAGCCCACAGCTGCTCCAGGACAGCCCACAGCGGCTCCAGAACTGTGTGGGGAGGCATTTGGATGGCCCCCCGCTGGCTCCAAAGAGCCTTGTGGCTTGGTCTCCGATCACCAGTGTCTTCTGGGCCACTAGGAAGTGCTTGGAACCCCTACGAGGGTTCCGTCTCCAACGCAAACCAGTGCCTGGCAACAGGAGCTGAAGGGAGGAGGGGTGGGGGAGGTGCACCTGAGTCTCCAAGGCACATCAGTGCCTGCAACCGGAGCTGACAGCAGGTGGGGTAGGGGAGGGGAATCGCTATATTGTACACCTGAAACAAAGACAACCCTATCGATCAATTTCTCGGAAGTGCAATTTCAACATTAAAAAAAATATATTTAAAAAGCAAACTAGGTATCCAAAGGAGAAATCTAACAAATATCCAAACACTGAGAAAGTATCCTTCTAGATGATCAAAGATCAAAGATCAAATCTCAATGCACTGAAGTGAAGGAAAATGAACATACAACATATGAAAATGTGTGGGACACAGCACAATCAATGGACAGCACCATGTAGAGCAATCACTGCCTATGTTAGAAAGGAGGAGGAGCATCTGGGAGGCTCAGTCAGTTAGTCCAACTCTTGATTTTGACTCGGGTCATGATGAAACTCGAGGTTGTGAGACTGAACCTGCATTGTGCTGGTGCTGGGCATGGAGGCTGTTTAATAATCTCTCTCTCTCTCTCTCTCTCTCTCTCTCTGTACCCCTTCCCTGTCTCTCTCTCTCTCTCTCTCTCTGTCTCAAAACAATAAGCTCTCCACGTCAGAACCTAGAAAAAGATGAGAAAATAAAACTAAAGAAGAAAACCAAAGGAATCCTTCCACCCAGTTTCAAGATCTACAGCTATAGTAATCAAAAATGTGTGGTGTTGGTGAAGGGATAGACAAATGGAACAGTATAAAGATAGATAAGTGGAACAGGATCAAACCCAGAAAGAGACCAACCACCAACATGTCAATGGGATTCTGACAAAGGGGAAAAGCAATTCAATGGAGGAGTGACAGCGTTTTGAAGAAATGGTGCTAGAGCAAGTGGACTTCCAGAGACAAAGAAGAAGAAGGAGAAGAAGAAGAGGGAGGGGCAGAGAGGAGGAGGAGGTGGAGGTGGAGGACGAGGAGGACGAGGACCACAATCGAAGGCTCATCCTCTGTACAAAACTGAACTCGTGGCGCCTGGGTGACTCAGTCGCTGGGGCAGCCAGCTCTTAATTTCGGCTCTTGTCATGCTCTCAGGGTCCCGGGACAAAATCAGGCTCCAAGCTCACTGGGGAGTCTGCTTAAGGACGCTCTTTTTGCTTCTCCCTCCACCCCACGCCCCACTCATGCGCATGCTCACTCTCTCAAAAAGAAAAATAAATTTGTTAAATTAACTCAAAATTAATCACCGCCTTCTACGTAAAATGATAAATCTTCTAGGGAAAAAAATGTCCAGAATGGACAGCTAGGTAAAGAATCCTCCGACTGGACATCAAATCATGTTCCGTTCAAGAAGAGTTGATTCATTAGACATGATCCAACAATCAGAATTGGAAGTGTGTCATGTGTGAAACACCTTGTGAAGAAGACCCAAAAGGGAAGCTACAAACTGGGAGAAAATAGGTGCAAACCACATACCTGATAAAGGACTCCTGTCGGAAGGAGAGAACCTCAAAAGTGGACCCCCAAAGAAGCAAGCCATCCAGTCTGAAAAGAACAAAAACAAAAAAAATGGGCAAAAGACCGAAACCCTTTACCAAAGAGTATACAGATGGAAATCCCATAAAAAGTTACCATCGGGGCAATTCAAATTCAAACTCCAATGAGCTCTCACTGCACACCTATCAGCATGATGCAAACCAAATGCACCCGAGAGGGAGAGAGAGACCCCACTCCCCAATGCAAGGCAGGATGTGGAACGACTGGATCGCTCCTGCATCGCTGTTGGGAATGGAAGATGATAGAGCTCCCTCTTGAAAACAGTTCACAGTTCCTTTTCTTTTTCAAGGCCTGGATTTAAATTCCAGGGAACAAGCAGTAGAATATGCTTTTCGGGTGCACAGTAGAGTGACCCAACCCTCCACACAGTTTCTCTGAAAACTAGACTTGCAACCACCCTAGGACCCCAGTCATTGCACTCTTGGCATTTCTCTGAGAGAAATCCAAACTTACGTTTGCTCAAAAACCTGTACAGGAACGGATCTGTGTCCTGATGGAAGCAGTGGGGCTGCCAAGGGGGTAGAAGTGACTGCAGTGGTTGGATATTGACACTGGACAGCCTTGTAAGAGATGTTCTCATCTTGCTTCTTTGAAGGCCCCTTCCCATTCATGGTGGTCCTGGGGACCAGGAGAAAAGGAATGTCAACGATTTCAAGAAGTTGAAAGGATTTCAAGAAGTTGAAACCAAGCATTAGAACACCATCTCTTCTACATGAATTCATTCTCATATTCACCCCCAGTCTCCCAAAGCAGACAGGAGGGGTCTGGTCCAACAGGGGTTGCGGGCAGTGGCCCTTCCACAGGCCATCTCCCCTCCAGTCTAGAAGTCCAACGACCAGGTCCCAGGCTTTCAACTCATCTCCTTCTCTCGGGGCCTTCTCTAGGGGCCCCAGGGAACTTCTGGGCTCTTTCTCTGCCTTCTAGGAGGCTCTGTGGGGCTGGGTCGAGTGCTCTCAGCCGACTTGGACCACACTGCCAGGTGTCTCCCCCTGCATTTGCCACCCTTCGACACAGGAGGATCAAGTGGGAGGATGTCCTCTCAGAGAGATCCATGGCGATCAGAATAGATGTCCTCTCTCTTCCATTGTTTACCCTCATCTCTCAGGCGTTTCTACCATCTCTTGATTTCCCTGGAATTTCAACCCCAGGAGAGGGGGGGTGGGTCAGAAGCCAAACATTTGGCTTCCCACTCCTGTCTTTCTTGAAGGTTTTCCCCGAACCAATGGGCCTAAAACAACATTCATAACCTGATATGGTTTCTGTGGGCCAGCCATCCAGGTGCAACTAGCCAGGTCCCTGTGGCTCAGGATCTCTCACAAGGCTGCAGTCCAGAGGGCCTCTGGATCTTCAGTCATCTGCGGGCTTGTTGGGGGTAAGTCTGCTTTTGAGCTCACTCAGCTGGCTGTGAGCAGCCAGAGGCCCTCCATTGCTGGAAGCAAGAAATAGTCACTCCTTGCCCCATGGGCCTCTCCAGCATAAAGCTCCCAAGGAGCAGCTGGCTTCCCTGGGAACAGATGCGGGAGGGAGGGACGGAGGGCGGGCAAGCCCAAGAGGAGACCAGTCTCTTTGTAAACTCACCTCCGAAGTGACATCCTATCACTTTGGCCACATTCTGTCCATTACAAGGGAGTCAGTAGTTCTGACTCGAATCAAGAGGTGGAGTATGGAACACAAAACGATGTGTACCCAAGATGGGAATCGTTGGAGACCCTTAAAGGCTGCCCTCCCTACTTGGCTGGGACTTGACCTCAGCTAGCCACCACTATAATCTCTGCATCCTTATATTATTATATATTATGTTAGATTATATTATATGCACTATTATCTTTGCATAGAATCATCACATCCTAGGACGTGAACGAGGGGAACAATTTACCAAGCCCTTCTGGGATCCTTCAGCAGCTTGCCTAGAAGTTCCTTGCCCAAGGGTGCCTGTCAGTTCAGTGTCTGGCTCCTGATTTCGGTTCAGGGCTGATCACGTGATCTGGGAAATCCAGACCAGCGTCTGGTTCAGCACTTGAGTCCGAAGCCTGTCGAGGAATCTCTCTAACTCGGCCCCTCCCCCGCCTGCATGTGTGTGCGTTCCTTTGTGTGTGTGTGTGTGTATGTGTGCGCCGTCACCCTTTCTGTCTCAAGAAGAAGAAGAAGAAGAAGAAAGAAGAAGAAGAAGAAGAAGAAGAAGAAGAAGAAGAAGAAGAAGAAGAAGAAGAAGAAGAAGAAGAAGAAGAAGAACAGTAGTAGGCATAGTAGTAGAAGTTATTGGCACAGCAGGTGATCATTAGACAACCCTGGTTTGGAACGGGAGCTCTGAAATTCACTAGCTGTGTGATCTTGGGGCAAGTTGTTTCCCCTGTCTGAACCTCAGTCAGACATGACACACTGGGTTATTGGGACGATGAAGGGATCGATACAAGACACTTCAAACCGTCCCTTGCTTGGCATAGAATCCCTTAATCAAATCCATTCTCAGTAGCAGGAGTCTCAGCCATTGGATATTTTTATTTTTATTTGTGTTACGCTGAACACTGAAAAATATTCTCTCACACTCATACGGCTCCAGGGAATATGGAGCATCAGGCTAAAGGATGGGGTGGATCTCAAGTCAAAGGAGCCATGGGTATGGCTGAAAGGGTAAGCACAGGAGCTTTTGTGCTCTGGTTGTGAGTGTTGGTGGCTGCTGGGCAAGGGAATCAGACCTGCAGGGGACCCGAGAACTTGGAGTCTGGCCAGTGCACCCTTGCTCCCTTCTTGGGCTTCCTGGGTTTCAGGGGAGCCTTTGGCCCTTGAGGGTAATTGGAGGCTGTGCCCAGAACAGCAGGAGCAGGAGCAGGAGGCCCCCCGGAGACCGGCTGGACCTTGGGCCCAGAGATGGCCAGCTTCTGCCTGAGGCAATGGTTTTGGGCCTGGAGCCTTTGGAACTCCCTCTCTGCCCACAGGACAGCCTTCTGGCTCTCCTCACTCCTCTTCTCCACCAGGAGGCGCTCCCGCTCATGCAAGGAGGCGATTTGCTGCCATTCTCGGTGCAGGTCGGCGGCCATGTTCCTATAGAGGCCCAAGTGCCAGTGGGCAGCATCCGCCTTCCTGCGCACCTTGGCAAGCTCGTTCTTCACTTGCAGGCAGCGTGCCTTCTCCTCCATCATCTTCCTCTCCAGGTGTCTGAGGTGCTCATCGCACAGCTTCGGCTCTGCCTCAAGCTTCAGGCGCAACTTCGGAATCTCACCGTCCAGGAGGGTGTTCCGAAGGGGAACAGGTCCTTGCTCAGCTTGGTGGCTTGTTGGGTTTCTTGGGAGCTCTTCATTCCTCTGACGTGCCTTCTTCAGTGCCCTGGACGGCTTTAATTGGTTCACGGGGCTCCCGCCTGAGGGCACGTGGTCAGGGGAGGAGGAGCCAGTCTCCACCTGCCTCCTTGAGCCCCCACCTTCCAGATGATCTCCAAGCAGCTCTAGCACATGCATCCCCTTCAGGAGGATCTGGCTGAGGGTGTGCTGTTGGCTCTGGCCCTCAGCGCTGGCCTGCCGCCGCACACCTCCTTCAGGAAGCTCTGGCCTGCCTGCCTGCCCTGCCTCGTCCTGCACTCTCTGTCCACAGCTGCCAATCTCCTGAACCAGCGGGTCTGCACTTGGCTGCAGATCACGGCTGTCCTTGAAGCCTTCTGGTGTTTTCCTCACCAGGGCTTCTCCATCTTCCTGGGCTGCTCCACAGATGGGATTTTCCTGAGGCAGCTGCTGAGGGCTCTTCAACAGCCTTTCCCGAACTCCCTTCCGCAGTTGCGTGGTGTTTCCCACTGACCAATACCCGGCATCTTGATTCAGGGCAGCCAGAGCAAGAAGCTGGAACGGGAGAGGACTGGCCTTCGGCTCGGATGATGCGACAGCTCCACGGGCTTGTGCGTCCGGTTCGGTCTTCTCCATGCCTTTTCCAGAGACTTCCTCGTTCTGGGCACACTGCCACTTTCTTCTTCGGAAGCTGAGTGCACTCTTTCCCAGGAACACCACCACTGCAGTGCACACCAGGATCTCCCAGCGAAACCCAGAGACTCGTGGCACATGTGGCCAACGTTCGGATATCACCAACCCAGCAGCCCACAGCTGCTCCAGGACAGCCCACAGCGGCTCCAGAACTGTGTGGGGAGGCATTTGGATGGCCCCCCGCTGGCTCCAAAGAGCCTTGTGGCTTGGTCTCCGATCACCAGTGTCTTCTGGGCCACTAGGAAGTGCTTGGAACCCCTACGAGGGTTCCGTCTCCAACGCAAACCAGGGCCTGGCAACAGGAGCTGAAGGGAGGAGGGGTGGGGGAGGTGCACCTGAGTCTCCAAGGCACATCAGTGCCTGCAACCGGAGCTGACAGCAGGTGGGGTAGGGGAGGGGAATCGCTATATTGTACACCTGAAACAAAGACAACCCTATCGATCAATTTCTCGGAAGTGCAATTTCAACATTAAAAAAAATATATTTAAAAAGCAAACTAGGTATCCAAAGGAGAAATCTAACAAATATCCAAACACTGAGAAAGTATCCTTCTAGATGATCAAAGATCAAAGATCAAATCTCAATGCACTGAAGTGAAGGAAAATGAACATACAACATATGAAAATGTGTGGGACACAGCACAATCAATGGACAGCACCATGTAGAGCAATCACTGCCTATGTTAGAAAGGAGGAGGAGCATCTGGGAGGCTCAGTCAGTTAGTCCAACTCTTGATTTTGACTCGGGTCATGATGAAACTCGAGGTTGTGAGACTGAACCTGCATTGTGCTGGTGCTGGGCATGGAGGCTGTTTAATAATCTCTCTCTCTCTCTCTCTCTCTCTCTGTACCCCTTCCCTGTCTCTCTCTCTCTCTCTCTCTCTGTCTCAAAACAATAAGCTCTCCACGTCAGAACCTAGAAAAAGATGAGAAAATAAAACTAAAGAAGAAAACCAAAGGAATCCTTCCACCCAGTTTCAAGATCTACAGCTATAGTAATCAAAAATGTGTGGTGTTGGTGAAGGGATAGACAAATGGAACAGTATAAAGATAGATAAGTGGAACAGGATCAAACCCAGAAAGAGACCAACCACCAACATGTCAATGGGATTCTGACAAAGGGGAAAAGCAATTCAATGGAGGAGTGACAGCGTTTTGAAGAAATGGTGCTAGAGCAAGTGGACTTCCAGAGACAAAGAAGAAGAAGGAGAAGAAGAAGAGGGAGGGGCAGAGAGGAGGAGGAGGTGGAGGTGGAGGACGAGGAGGACGAGGACCACAATCGAAGGCTCATCCTCTGTACAAAACTGAACTCGTGGCGCCTGGGTGACTCAGTCGCTGGGGCAGCCAGCTCTTAATTTCGGCTCTTGTCATGCTCTCAGGGTCCCGGGACAAAATCAGGCTCCAAGCTCACTGGGGAGTCTGCTTAAGGACGCTCTTTTTGCTTCTCCCTCCACCCCACGCCCCACTCATGCGCATGCTCACTCTCTCAAAAAGAAAAATAAATTTGTTAAATTAACTCAAAATTAATCACCGCCTTCTACGTAAAATGATAAATCTTCTAGGGAAAAAAATGTCCAGAATGGACAGCTAGGTAAAGAATCCTCCGACTGGACATCAAATCATGTTCCGTTCAAGAAGAGTTGATTCATTAGACATGATCCAACAATCAGAATTGGAAGTGTGTCATGTGTGAAACACCTTGTGAAGAAGACCCAAAAGGGAAGCTACAAACTGGGAGAAAATAGGTGCAAACCACATACCTGATAAAGGACTCCTGTCGGAAGGAGAGAACCTCAAAAGTGGACCCCCAAAGAAGCAAGCCATCCAGTCTGAAAAGAACAAAAACAAAAAAAATGGGCAAAAGACCGAAACCCTTTACCAAAGAGTATACAGATGGAAATCCCATAAAAAGTTACCATCGGGGCAATTCAAATTCAAACTCCAATGAGCTCTCACTGCACACCTATCAGCATGATGCAAACCAAATGCACCCGAGAGGGAGAGAGAGACCCCACTCCCCAATGCAAGGCAGGATGTGGAACGACTGGATCGCTCCTGCATCGCTGTTGGGAATGGAAGATGATAGAGCTCCCTCTTGAAAACAGTTCACAGTTCCTTTTCTTTTTCAAGGCCTGGATTTAAATTCCAGGGAACAAGCAGTAGAATATGCTTTTCGGGTGCACAGTAGAGTGACCCAACCCTCCACACAGTTTCTCTGAAAACTAGACTTGCAACCACCCTAGGACCCCAGTCATTGCACTCTTGGCATTTCTCTGAGAGAAATCCAAACTTACGTTTGCTCAAAAACCTGTACAGGAACGGATCTGTGTCCTGATGGAAGCAGTGGGGCTGCCAAGGGGGTAGAAGTGACTGCAGTGGTTGGATATTGACACTGGACAGCCTTGTAAGAGATGTTCTCATCTTGCTTCTTTGAAGGCCCCTTCCCATTCATGGTGGTCCTGGGGACCAGGAGAAAAGGAATGTCAACGATTTCAAGAAGTTGAAAGGATTTCAAGAAGTTGAAACCAAGCATTAGAACACCATCTCTTCTACATGAATTCATTCTCATATTCACCCCCAGTCTCCCAAAGCAGACAGGAGGGGTCTGGTCCAACAGGGGTTGCGGGCAGTGGCCCTTCCACAGGCCATCTCCCCTCCAGTCTAGAAGTCCAACGACCAGGTCCCAGGCTTTCAACTCATCTCCTTCTCTCGGGGCCTTCTCTAGGGGCCCCAGGGAACTTCTGGGCTCTTTCTCTGCCTTCTAGGAGGCTCTGTGGGGCTGGGTCGAGTGCTCTCAGCCGACTTGGACCACACTGCCAGGTGTCTCCCCCTGCATTTGCCACCCTTCGACACAGGAGGATCAAGTGGGAGGATGTCCTCTCAGAGAGATCCATGGCGATCAGAATAGATGTCCTCTCTCTTCCATTGTTTACCCTCATCTCTCAGGCGTTTCTACCATCTCTTGATTTCCCTGGAATTTCAACCCCAGGAGAGGGGGGGTGGGTCAGAAGCCAAACATTTGGCTTCCCACTCCTGTCTTTCTTGAAGGTTTTCCCCGAACCAATGGGCCTAAAACAACATTCATAACCTGATATGGTTTCTGTGGGCCAGCCATCCAGGTGCAACTAGCCAGGTCCCTGTGGCTCAGGATCTCTCACAAGGCTGCAGTCCAGAGGGCCTCTGGATCTTCAGTCATCTGCGGGCTTGTTGGGGGTAAGTCTGCTTTTGAGCTCACTCAGCTGGCTGTGAGCAGCCAGAGGCCCTCCATTGCTGGAAGCAAGAAATAGTCACTCCTTGCCCCATGGGCCTCTCCAGCATAAAGCTCCCAAGGAGCAGCTGGCTTCCCTGGGAACAGATGCGGGAGGGAGGGACGGAGGGCGGGCAAGCCCAAGAGGAGACCAGTCTCTTTGTAAACTCACCTCCGAAGTGACATCCTATCACTTTGGCCACATTCTGTCCATTACAAGGGAGTCAGTAGTTCTGACTCGAATCAAGAGGTGGAGTATGGAACACAAAACGATGTGTACCCAAGATGGGAATCGTTGGAGACCCTTAAAGGCTGCCCTCCCTACTTGGCTGGGACTTGACCTCAGCTAGCCACCACTATAATCTCTGCATCCTTATATTATTATATATTATGTTAGATTATATTATATGCACTATTATCTTTGCATAGAATCATCACATCCTAGGACGTGAACGAGGGGAACAATTTACCAAGCCCTTCTGGGATCCTTCAGCAGCTTGCCTAGAAGTTCCTTGCCCAAGGGTGCCTGTCAGTTCAGTGTCTGGCTCCTGATTTCGGTTCAGGGCTGATCACGTGATCTGGGAAATCCAGACCAGCGTCTGGTTCAGCACTTGAGTCCGAAGCCTGTCGAGGAATCTCTCTAACTCGGCCCCTCCCCCGCCTGCATGTGTGTGCGTTCCTTTGTGTGTGTGTGTGTGTATGTGTGCGCCGTCACCCTTTCTGTCTCGAAGAAGAAGAAGAAGAAGAAGAAGAAGAAGAAGAAGAAGAAGAAGAAGAAGAAGAAGAAGAAGAAGAAGAAGAAGAAGAAGAAGAAGAAGAAGAAGAAGAAGAAGAAGAAGAAGAAGAAGAAGAACAGTAGTAGGCATAGTAGTAGAAGTTATTGGCACAGCAGGTGATCATTAGACAACCCTGGTTTGGAACGGGAGCTCTGAAATTCACTAGCTGTGTGATCTTGGGGCAAGTTGTTTCCCCTGTCTGAACCTCAGTCAGACATGACACACTGGGTTATTGGGACGATGAAGGGATCGATACAAGACACTTCAAACCGTCCCTTGCTTGGCATAGAATCCCTTAATCAAATCCATTCTCAGTAGCAGGAGTCTCAGCCATTGGATATTTTTATTTTTATTTGTGTTACGCTGAACACTGAAAAATATTCTCTCACACTCATACGGCTCCAGGGAATATGGAGCATCAGGCTAAAGGATGGGGTGGATCTCAAGTCAAAGGAGCCATGGGTATGGCTGAAAGGGTAAGCACAGGAGCTTTTGTGCTCTGGTTGTGAGTGTTGGTGGCTGCTGGGCAAGGGAATCAGACCTGCAGGGGACCCGAGAACTTGGAGTCTGGCCAGTGCACCCTTGCTCCCTTCTTGGGCTTCCTGGGTTTCAGGGGAGCCTTTGGCCCTTGAGGGTAATTGGAGGCTGTGCCCAGAACAGCAGGAGCAAGAGCAGGAGGCCCCCCGGAGACCGGCTGGACCTTGGGCCCAGAGATGGCCAGCTTCTGCCTGAGGCAATGGTTTTGGGCCTGGAGCCTTTGGAACTCCCTCTCTGCCCACAGGACAGCCTTCTGGCTCTCCTCACTCCTCTTCTCCACCAGGAGGCGCTCCCGCTCATGCAAGGAGGCGATTTGCTGCCATTCTCGGTGCAGGTCGGCGGCCATGTTCCTATAGAGGCCCAAGTGCCAGTGGGCAGCATCCGCCTTCCTGCGCACCTTGGCAAGCTCGTTCTTCACTTGCAGGCAGCGTGCCTTCTCCTCCATCATCTTCCTCTCCAGGTGTCTGAGGTGCTCATCGCACAGCTTCGGCTCTGCCTCAAGCTTCAGGCGCAACTTCGGAATCTCACCGTCCAGGAGGGTGTTCCGAAGGGGAACAGGTCCTTGCTCAGCTTGGTGGCTTGTTGGGTTTCTTGGGAGCTCTTCATTCCTCTGACGTGCCTTCTTCAGTGCCCTGGACGGCTTGAATTGGTTCACGGGGCTCCCGCCTGAGGGCACGTGGTCAGGGGAGGAGGAGCCAGTCTCCACCTGCCTCCTTGAGCCCCCACCTTCCAGATGATCTCCAAGCAGCTCTAGCACATGCATCCCCTTCAGGAGGATCTGGCTGAGGGTGTGCTGTTGGCTCTGGCCCTCAGCGCTGGCCTGCCGCCGCACACCTCCTTCAGGAAGCTCTGGCCTGCCTGCCTGCCCTGCCTCGTCCTGCACTCTCTGTCCACAGCTGCCAATCTCCTGAACCAGCGGGTCTGCACTTGGCTGCAGATCACGGCTGTCCTTGAAGCCTTCTGGTGTTTTCCTCACCAGGGCTTCTCCATCTTCCTGGGCTGCTCCACAGATGGGATTTTCCTGAGGCAGCTGCTGAGGGCTCTTCAACAGCCTTTCCCGAACTCCCTTCCGCAGTTGCGTGGTGTTTCCCACTGACCAATACCCGGCATCTTGATTCAGGGCAGCCAGAGCAAGAAGCTGGAACGGGAGAGGACTGGCCTTCGGCTCGGATGATGCGACAGCTCCACGGGCTTGTGCGTCCGGTTCGGTCTTCTCCATGCCTTTTCCAGAGACTTCCTCGTTCTGGGCACACTGCCACTTTCTTCTTCGGAAGCTGAGTGCACTCTTTCCCAGGAACACCACCACTGCAGTGCACACCAGGATCTCCCAGCGAAACCCAGAGACTCGTGGCACATGTGGCCAACGTTCGGATATCACCAACCCAGCAGCCCACAGCTGCTCCAGGACAGCCCACAGCGGCTCCAGAACTGTGTGGGGAGGCATTTGGATGGCCCCCCGCTGGCTCCAAAGAGCCTTGTGGCTTGGTCTCCGATCACCAGTGTCTTCTGGGCCACTAGGAAGTGCTTGGAACCCCTACGAGGGTTCCGTCTCCAACGCAAACCAGTGCCTGGCAACAGGAGCTGAAGGGAGGAGGGGTGGGGGAGGTGCACCTGAGTCTCCAAGGCACATCAGTGCCTGCAACCGGAGCTGACAGCAGGTGGGGTAGGGGAGGGGAATCGCTATATTGTACACCTGAAACAAAGACAACCCTATCGATCAATTTCTCGGAAGTGCAATTTCAACATTAAAAAAAATATATTTAAAAAGCAAACTAGGTATCCAAAGGAGAAATCTAACAAATATCCAAACACTGAGAAAGTATCCTTCTAGATGATCAAAGATCAAAGATCAAATCTCAATGCACTGAAGTGAAGGAAAATGAACATACAACATATGAAAATGTGTGGGACACAGCACAATCAATGGACAGCACCATGTAGAGCAATCACTGCCTATGTTAGAAAGGAGGAGGAGCATCTGGGAGGCTCAGTCAGTTAGTCCAACTCTTGATTTTGACTCGGGTCATGATGAAACTCGAGGTTGTGAGACTGAACCTGCATTGTGCTGGTGCTGGGCATGGAGGCTGTTTAATAATCTCTCTCTCTCTCTCTCTCTCTCTCTGTACCCCTTCCCTGTCTCTCTCTCTCTCTCTCTCTCTGTCTCAAAACAATAAGCTCTCCACGTCAGAACCTAGAAAAAGATGAGAAAATAAAACTAAAGAAGAAAACCAAAGGAATCCTTCCACCCAGTTTCAAGATCTACAGCTATAGTAATCAAAAAGGTGTGGTGTTGGTGAAGGGATAGACAAATGGAACAGTATAAAGATAGATAAGTGGAACAGGATCAAACCCAGAAAGAGACCAACCACCAACATGTCAATGGGATTCTGACAAAGGGGAAAAGCAATTCAATGGAGGAGTGACAGCGTTTTGAAGAAATGGTGCTAGAGCAAGTGGACTTCCAGAGACAAAGAAGAAGAAGGAGAAGAAGAAGAGGGAGGGGCAGAGAGGAGGAGGAGGTGGAGGTGGAGGACGAGGAGGACGAGGACCACAATCGAAGGCTCATCCTCTGTACAAAACTGAACTCGTGGCGCCTGGGTGACTCAGTCGCTGGGGCAGCCAGCTCTTAATTTCGGCTCTTGTCATGCTCTCAGGGTCCCGGGACAAAATCAGGCTCCAAGCTCACTGGGGAGTCTGCTTAAGGACGCTCTTTTTGCTTCTCCCTCCACCCCACGCCCCACTCATGCGCATGCTCACTCTCTCAAAAAGAAAAAAAAATTTGTTAAATTAACTCAAAATTAATCACCGCCTTCTACGTAAAATGATAAATCTTCTAGGGAAAAAAATGTCCAGAATGGACAGCTAGGTAAAGAATCCTCCGACTGGACATCAAATCATGTTCCGTTCAAGAAGAGTTGATTCATTAGACATGATCCAACAATCAGAATTGGAAGTGTGTCATGTGTGAAACACCTTGTGAAGAAGACCCAAAAGGGAAGCTACAAACTGGGAGAAAATAGGTGCAAACCACATACCTGATAAAGGACTCCTGTCGGAAGGAGAGAACCTCAAAAGTGGACCCCCAAAGAAGCAAGCCATCCAGTCTGAAAAGAACAAAAACAAAAAAAATGGGCAAAAGACCGAAACCCTTTACCAAAGAGTATACAGATGGAAATCCCATAAAAAGTTACCATCGGGGCAATTCAAATTCAAACTCCAATGAGCTCTCACTGCACACCTATCAGCATGATGCAAACCAAATGCACCCGAGAGGGAGAGAGAGACCCCACTCCCCAATGCAAGGCAGGATGTGGAACGACTGGATCGCTCCTGCATCGCTGTTGGGAATGGAAGATGATAGAGCTCCCTCTTGAAAACAGTTCACAGTTCCTTTTCTTTTTCAAGGCCTGGATTTAAATTCCAGGGAACAAGCAGTAGAATATGCTTTTCGGGTGCACAGTAGAGTGACCCAACCCTCCACACAGTTTCTCTGAAAACTAGACTTGCAACCACCCTAGGACCCCAGTCATTGCACTCTTGGCATTTCTCTGAGAGAAATCCAAACTTACGTTTGCTCAAAAACCTGTACAGGAACGGATCTGTGTCCTGATGGAAGCAGTGGGGCTGCCAAGGGGGTAGAAGTGACTGCAGTGGTTGGATATTGACACTGGACAGCCTTGTAAGAGATGTTCTCATCTTGCTTCTTTGAAGGCCCCTTCCCATTCATGGTGGTCCTGGGGACCAGGAGAAAAGGAATGTCAACGATTTCAAGAAGTTGAAAGGATTTCAAGAAGTTGAAACCAAGCATTAGAACACCATCTCTTCTACATGAATTCATTCTCATATTCACCCCCAGTCTCCCAAAGCAGACAGGAGGGGTCTGGTCCAACAGGGGTTGCGGGCAGTGGCCCTTCCACAGGCCATCTCCCCTCCAGTCTAGAAGTCCAACGACCAGGTCCCAGGCTTTCAACTCATCTCCTTCTCTCGGGGCCTTCTCTAGGGGCCCCAGGGAACTTCTGGGCTCTTTCTCTGCCTTCTAGGAGGCTCTGTGGGGCTGGGTCGAGTGCTCTCAGCCGACTTGGACCACACTGCCAGGTGTCTCCCCCTGCATTTGCCACCCTTCGACACAGGAGGATCAAGTGGGAGGATGTCCTCTCAGAGAGATCCATGGCGATCAGAATAGATGTCCTCTCTCTTCCATTGTTTACCCTCATCTCTCAGGCGTTTCTACCATCTCTTGATTTCCCTGGAATTTCAACCCCAGGAGAGGGGGGGTGGGTCAGAAGCCAAACATTTGGCTTCCCACTCCTGTCTTTCTTGAAGGTTTTCCCCGAACCAATGGGCCTAAAACAACATTCATAACCTGATATGGTTTCTGTGGGCCAGCCATCCAGGTGCAACTAGCCAGGTCCCTGTGGCTCAGGATCTCTCACAAGGCTGCAGTCCAGAGGGCCTCTGGATCTTCAGTCATCTGCGGGCTTGTTGGGGGTAAGTCTGCTTTTGAGCTCACTCAGCTGGCTGTGAGCAGCCAGAGGCCCTCCATTGCTGGAAGCAAGAAATAGTCACTCCTTGCCCCATGGGCCTCTCCAGCATAAAGCTCCCAAGGAGCAGCTGGCTTCCCTGGGAACAGATGCGGGAGGGAGGGACGGAGGGCGGGCAAGCCCAAGAGGAGACCAGTCTCTTTGTAAACTCACCTCCGAAGGGACATCCTATCACTTTGGCCACATTCTGTCCATTACAAGGGAGTCAGTAGTTCTGACTCGAATCAAGAGGTGGAGTATGGAACACAAAACGATGTGTACCCAAGATGGGAATCGTTGGAGACCCTTAAAGGCTGCCCTCCCTACTTGGCTGGGACTTGACCTCAGCTAGCCACCACTATAATCTCTGCATCCTTATATTATTATATATTATGTTAGATTATATTATATGCACTATTATCTTTGCATAGAATCATCACATCCTAGGACGTGAACGAGGGGAACAATTTACCAAGCCCTTCTGGGATCCTTCAGCAGCTTGCCTAGAAGTTCCTTGCCCAAGGGTGCCTGTCAGTTCAGTGTCTGGCTCCTGATTTCGGTTCAGGGCTGATCACGTGATCTGGGAAATCCAGACCAGCGTCTGGTTCAGCACTTGAGTCCGAAGCCTGTCGAGGAATCTCTCTAACTCGGCCCCTCCCCCGCCTGCATGTGTGTGCGTTCCTTTGTGTGTGTGTGTGTGTATGTGTGCGCCGTCACCCTTTCTGTCTCGAAGAAGAAGAAGAAGAAGAAGAAGAAGAAGAAGAAGAAGAAGAAGAAGAAGAAGAAGAAGAAGAAGAAGAAGAAAAAGAAGAAGAAGAAGAAGAAGAAGAAGAAGAAGAAGAAGAAGAAGAAGAAGAAGAAGAAGAAGAAGAAGAAGAAGAAGAAGAAGAAGAAGAAGAACAGTAGTAGGCATAGTAGTAGAAGTTATTGGCACAGCAGGTGATCATTAGACAACCCTGGTTTGGAACGGGAGCTCTGAAATTCACTAGCTGTGTGATCTTGGGGCAAGTTGTTTCCCCTGTCTGAACCTCAGTCAGACATGACACACTGGGTTATTGGGACGATGAAGGGATCGATACAAGACACTTCAAACCGTCCCTTGCTTGGCATAGAATCCCTTAATCAAATCCATTCTCAGTAGCAGGAGTCTCAGCCATTGGATATTTTTATTTTTATTTGTGTTACGCTGAACACTGAAAAATATTCTCTCACACTCATACGGCTCCAGGGAATATGGAGCATCAGGCTAAAGGATGGGGTGGATCTCAAGTCAAAGGAGCCATGGGTATGGCTGAAAGGGTAAGCACAGGAGCTTTTGTGCTCTGGTTGTGAGTGTTGGTGGCTGCTGGGCAAGGGAATCAGACCTGCAGGGGACCCGAGAACTTGGAGTCTGGCCAGTGCACCCTTGCTCCCTTCTTGGGCTTCCTGGGTTTCAGGGGAGCCTTTGGCCCTTGAGGGTAATTGGAGGCTGTGCCCAGAACAGCAGGAGCAGGAGCAGGAGGCCCCCCGGAGACCGGCTTGGGCCCAGAGATGGCCAGCTTCTGCCTGAGGCAATGGTTTTGGGCCTGGAGCCTTTGGAACTCCCTCTCTGCCCACAGGACAGCCTTCTGGCTCTCCTCACTCCTCTTCTCCACCAGGAGGCGCTCCCGCTCATGCAAGGAGGCGATTTGCTGCCATTCTCGGTGCAGGTCGGCGGCCATGTTCCTATAGAGGCCCAAGTGCCAGTGGGCAGCATCCGCCTTCCTGCGCACCTTGGCAAGCTCGTTCTTCACTTGCAGGCAGCGTGCCTTCTCCTCCATCATCTTCCTCTCCAGGTGTCTGAGGTGCTCATCGCACAGCTTCGGCTCTGCCTCAAGCTTCAGGCGCAACTTCGGAATCTCACCGTCCAGGAGGGTGTTCCGAAGGGGAACAGGTCCTTGCTCAGCTTGGTGGCTTGTTGGGTTTCTTGGGAGCTCTTCATTCCTCTGACGTGCCTTCTTCAGTGCCCTGGACGGCTTGAATTGGTTCACGGGGCTCCCGCCTGAGGGCACGTGGTCAGGGGAGGAGGAGCCAGTCTCCACCTGCCTCCTTGAGCCCCCACCTTCCAGATGATCTCCAAGCAGCTCTAGCACATGCATCCCCTTCAGGAGGATCTGGCTGAGGGTGTGCTGTTGGCTCTGGCCCTCAGCGCTGGCCTGCCGCCGCACACCTCCTTCAGGAAGCTCTGGCCTGCCTGCCTGCCCTGCCTCGTCCTGCACTCTCTGTCCACAGCTGCCAATCTCCTGAACCAGCGGGTCTGCACTTGGCTGCAGATCACGGCTGTCCTTGAAGCCTTCTGGTGTTTTCCTCACCAGGGCTTCTCCATCTTCCTGGGCTGCTCCACAGATGGGATTTTCCTGAGGCAGCTGCTGAGGGCTCTTCAACAGCCTTTCCCGAACTCCCTTCCGCAGTTGCGTGGTGTTTCCCACTGACCAATACCCGGCATCTTGATTCAGGGCAGCCAGAGCAAGAAGCTGGAACGGGAGAGGACTGGCCTTCGGCTCGGATGATGCGACAGCTCCACGGGCTTGTGCGTCCGGTTCGGTCTTCTCCATGCCTTTTCCAGAGACTTCCTCGTTCTGGGCACACTGCCACTTTCTTCTTCGGAAGCTGAGTGCACTCTTTCCCAGGAACACCACCACTGCAGTGCACACCAGGATCTCCCAGCGAAACCCAGAGACTCGTGGCACATGTGGCCAACGTTCGGATATCACCAACCCAGCAGCCCACAGCTGCTCCAGGACAGCCCACAGCGGCTCCAGAACTGTGTGGGGAGGCATTTGGATGGCCCCCCGCTGGCTCCAAAGAGCCTTGTGGCTTGGTCTCCGATCACCAGTGTCTTCTGGGCCACTAGGAAGTGCTTGGAACCCCTACGAGGGTTCCGTCTCCAACGCAAACCAGTGCCTGGCAACAGGAGCTGAAGGGAGGAGGGGTGGGGGAGGTGCACCTGAGTCTCCAAGGCACATCAGTGCCTGCAACCGGAGCTGACAGCAGGTGGGGTAGGGGAGGGGAATCGCTATATTGTACACCTGAAACAAAGACAACCCTATCGATCAATTTCTCGGAAGTGCAATTTCAACATTAAAAAAAATATATTTAAAAAGCAAACTAGGTATCCAAAGGAGAAATCTAACAAATATCCAAACACTGAGAAAGTATCCTTCTAGATGATCAAAGATCAAAGATCAAATCTCAATGCACTGAAGTGAAGGAAAATGAACATACAACATATGAAAATGTGTGGGACACAGCACAATCAATGGACAGCACCATGTAGAGCAATCACTGCCTATGTTAGAAAGGAGGAGGAGCATCTGGGAGGCTCAGTCAGTTAGTCCAACTCTTGATTTTGACTCGGGTCATGATGAAACTCGAGGTTGTGAGACTGAACCTGCATTGTGCTGGTGCTGGGCATGGAGGCTGTTTAATAATCTCTCTCTCTCTCTCTCTCTCTCTCTGTACCCCTTCCCTGTCTCTCTCTCTCTCTCTCTCTCTGTCTCAAAACAATAAGCTCTCCACGTCAGAACCTAGAAAAAGATGAGAAAATAAAACTAAAGAAGAAAACCAAAGGAATCCTTCCACCCAGTTTCAAGATCTACAGCTATAGTAATCAAAAATGTGTGGTGTTGGTGAAGGGATAGACAAATGGAACAGTATAAAGATAGATAAGTGGAACAGGATCAAACCCAGAAAGAGACCAACCACCAACATGTCAATGGGATTCTGACAAAGGGGAAAAGCAATTCAATGGAGGAGTGACAGCGTTTTGAAGAAATGGTGCTAGAGCAAGTGGACTTCCAGAGACAAAGAAGAAGAAGGAGAAGAAGAAGAGGGAGGGGCAGAGAGGAGGAGGAGGTGGAGGTGGAGGACGAGGAGGACGAGGACCACAATCGAAGGCTCATCCTCTGTACAAAACTGAACTCGTGGCGCCTGGGTGACTCAGTCGCTGGGGCAGCCAGCTCTTAATTTCGGCTCTTGTCATGCTCTCAGGGTCCCGGGACAAAATCAGGCTCCAAGCTCACTGGGGAGTCTGCTTAAGGACGCTCTTTTTGCTTCTCCCTCCACCCCACGCCCCACTCATGCGCATGCTCACTCTCTCAAAAAGAAAAATAAATTTGTTAAATTAACTCAAAATTAATCACCGCCTTCTACGTAAAATGATAAATCTTCTAGGGAAAAAAATGTCCAGAATGGACAGCTAGGTAAAGAATCCTCCGACTGGACATCAAATCATGTTCCGTTCAAGAAGAGTTGATTCATTAGACATGATCCAACAATCAGAATTGGAAGTGTGTCATGTGTGAAACACCTTGTGAAGAAGACCCAAAAGGGAAGCTACAAACTGGGAGAAAATAGGTGCAAACCACATACCTGATAAAGGACTCCTGTCGGAAGGAGAGAACCTCAAAAGTGGACCCCCAAAGAAGCAAGCCATCCAGTCTGAAAAGAACAAAAACAAAAAAAATGGGCAAAAGACCGAAACCCTTTACCAAAGAGTATACAGATGGAAATCCCATAAAAAGTTACCATCGGGGCAATTCAAATTCAAACTCCAATGAGCTCTCACTGCACACCTATCAGCATGATGCAAACCAAATGCACCCGAGAGGGAGAGAGAGACCCCACTCCCCAATGCAAGGCAGGATGTGGAACGACTGGATCGCTCCTGCATCGCTGTTGGGAATGGAAGATGATAGAGCTCCCTCTTGAAAACAGTTCACAGTTCCTTTTCTTTTTCAAGGCCTGGATTTAAATTCCAGGGAACAAGCAGTAGAATATGCTTTTCGGGTGCACAGTAGAGTGACCCAACCCTCCACACAGTTTCTCTGAAAACTAGACTTGCAACCACCCTAGGACCCCAGTCATTGCACTCTTGGCATTTCTCTGAGAGAAATCCAAACTTACGTTTGCTCAAAAACCTGTACAGGAACGGATCTGTGTCCTGATGGAAGCAGTGGGGCTGCCAAGGGGGTAGAAGTGACTGCAGTGGTTGGATATTGACACTGGACAGCCTTGTAAGAGATGTTCTCATCTTGCTTCTTTGAAGGCCCCTTCCCATTCATGGTGGTCCTGGGGACCAGGAGAAAAGGAATGTCAACGATTTCAAGAAGTTGAAAGGATTTCAAGAAGTTGAAACCAAGCATTAGAACACCATCTCTTCTACATGAATTCATTCTCATATTCACCCCCAGTCTCCCAAAGCAGACAGGAGGGGTCTGGTCCAACAGGGGTTGCGGGCAGTGGCCCTTCCACAGGCCATCTCCCCTCCAGTCTAGAAGTCCAACGACCAGGTCCCAGGCTTTCAACTCATCTCCTTCTCTCGGGGCCTTCTCTAGGGGCCCCAGGGAACTTCTGGGCTCTTTCTCTGCCTTCTAGGAGGCTCTGTGGGGCTGGGTCGAGTGCTCTCAGCCGACTTGGACCACACTGCCAGGTGTCTCCCCCTGCATTTGCCACCCTTCGACACAGGAGGATCAAGTGGGAGGATGTCCTCTCAGAGAGATCCATGGCGATCAGAATAGATGTCCTCTCTCTTCCATTGTTTACCCTCATCTCTCAGGCGTTTCTACCATCTCTTGATTTCCCTGGAATTTCAACCCCAGGAGAGGGGGGGTGGGTCAGAAGCCAAACATTTGGCTTCCCACTCCTGTCTTTCTTGAAGGTTTTCCCCGAACCAATGGGCCTAAAACAACATTCATAACCTGATATGGTTTCTGTGGGCCAGCCATCCAGGTGCAACTAGCCAGGTCCCTGTGGCTCAGGATCTCTCACAAGGCTGCAGTCCAGAGGGCCTCTGGATCTTCAGTCATCTGCGGGCTTGTTGGGGGTAAGTCTGCTTTTGAGCTCACTCAGCTGGCTGTGAGCAGCCAGAGGCCCTCCATTGCTGGAAGCAAGAAATAGTCACTCCTTGCCCCATGGGCCTCTCCAGCATAAAGCTCCCAAGGAGCAGCTGGCTTCCCTGGGAACAGATGCGGGAGGGAGGGACGGAGGGCGGGCAAGCCCAAGAGGAGACCAGTCTCTTTGTAAACTCACCTCCGAAGTGACATCCTATCACTTTGGCCACATTCTGTCCATTACAAGGGAGTCAGTAGTTCTGACTCGAATCAAGAGGTGGAGTATGGAACACAAAACGATGTGTACCCAAGATGGGAATCGTTGGAGACCCTTAAAGGCTGCCCTCCCTACTTGGCTGGGACTTGACCTCAGCTAGCCACCACTATAATCTCTGCATCCTTCTATTATTATATATTATGTTAGATTATATTATATGCACTATTATCTTTGCATAGAATCATCACATCCTAGGACGTGAACGAGGGGAACAATTTACCAAGCCCTTCTGGGATCCTTCAGCAGCTTGCCTAGAAGTTCCTTGCCCAAGGGTGCCTGTCAGTTCAGTGTCTGGCTCCTGATTTCGGTTCAGGGCTGATCACGTGATCTGGGAAATCCAGACCAGCGTCTGGTTCAGCACTTGAGTCCGAAGCCTGTCGAGGAATCTCTCTAACTCGGCCCCTCCCCCGCCTGCATGTGTGTGCGTTCCTTTGTGTGTGTGTGTGTGTATGTGTGCGCCGTCACCCTTTCTGTCTCTCCAAAGAAGAAGAAGAAGAAGAAGAAGAAGAAGAAGAAGAAGAAGAAGAAGAAGAAGAAGAAGAAGAAGAAGAAGAAGAAGAACAGTAGTAGGCATAGTAGTAGAAGTTATTGGCACAGCAGGTGATCATTAGACAACCCTGGTTTGGAACGGGAGCTCTGAAATTCACTAGCTGTGTGATCTTGGGGCAAGTTGTTTCCCCTGTCTGAACCTCAGTCAGACATGACACACTGGGTTATTGGGACGATGAAGGGATCGATACAAGACACTTCAAACCGTCCCTTGCTTGGCATAGAATCCCTTAATCAAATCCATTCTCAGTAGCAGGAGTCTCAGCCATTGGATATTTTTATTTTTATTTGTGTTACGCTGAACACTGAAAAATATTCTCTCACACTCATACGGCTCCAGGGAATATGGAGCATCAGGCTAAAGGATGGGGTGGATCTCAAGTCAAAGGAGCCATGGGTATGGCTGAAAGGGTAAGCACAGGAGCTTTTGTGCTCTGGTTGTGAGTGTTGGTGGCTGCTGGGCAAGGGAATCAGACCTGCAGGGGACCCGAGAACTTGGAGTCTGGCCAGTGCACCCTTGCTCCCTTCTTGGGCTTCCTGGGTTTCAGGGGAGCCTTTGGCCCTTGAGGGTAATTGGAGGCTGTGCCCAGAACAGCAGGAGCAAGAGCAGGAGGCCCCCCGGAGACCGGCTGGACCTTGGGCCCAGACATGGCCAGCTTCTGCCTGAGGCAATGGTTTTGGGCCTGGAGCCTTTGGAACTCCCTCTCTGCCCACAGGACAGCCTTCTGGCTCTCCTCACTCCTCTTCTCCACCAGGAGGCGCTCCCGCTCATGCAAGGAGGCGATTTGCTGCCATTCTCGGTGCAGGTCGGCGGCCATGTTCCTATAGAGGCCCAAGTGCCAGTGGGCAGCATCCGCCTTCCTGCGCACCTTGGCAAGCTCGTTCTTCACTTGCAGGCAGCGTGCCTTCTCCTCCATCATCTTCCTCTCCAGGTGTCTGAGGTGCTCATCGCACAGCTTCGGCTCTGCCTCAAGCTTCAGGCGCAACTTCGGAATCTCACCGTCCAGGAGGGTGTTCCGAAGGGGAACAGGTCCTTGCTCAGCTTGGTGGCTTGTTGGGTTTCTTGGGAGCTCTTCATTCCTCTGACGTGCCTTCTTCAGTGCCCTGGACGGCTTGAATTGGTTCACGGGGCTCCCGCCTGAGGGCACGTGGTCAGGGGAGGAGGAGCCAGTCTCCACCTGCCTCCTTGAGCCCCCACCTTCCAGATGATCTCCAAGCAGCTCTAGCACATGCATCCCCTTCAGGAGGATCTGGCTGAGGGTGTGCTGTTGGCTCTGGCCCTCAGCGCTGGCCTGCCGCCGCACACCTCCTTCAGGAAGCTCTGGCCTGCCTGCCTGCCCTGCCTCGTCCTGCACTCTCTGTCCACAGCTGCCAATCTCCTGAACCAGCGGGTCTGCACTTGGCTGCAGATCACGGCTGTCCTTGAAGCCTTCTGGTGTTTTCCTCACCAGGGCTTCTCCATCTTCCTGGGCTGCTCCACAGATGGGATTTTCCTGAGGCAGCTGCTGAGGGCTCTTCAACAGCCTTTCCCGAACTCCCTTCCGCAGTTGCGTGGTGTTTCCCACTGACCAATACCCGGCATCTTGATTCAGGGCAGCCAGAGCAAGAAGCTGGAACGGGAGAGGACTGGCCTTCGGCTCGGATGATGCGACAGCTCCACGGGCTTGTGCGTCCGGTTCGGTCTTCTCCATGCCTTTTCCAGAGACTTCCTCGTTCTGGGCACACTGCCACTTTCTTCTTCGGAAGCTGAGTGCACTCTTTCCCAGGAACACCACCACTGCAGTGCACACCAGGATCTCCCAGCGAAACCCAGAGACTCGTGGCACATGTGGCCAACGTTCGGATATCACCAACCCAGCAGCCCACAGCTGCTCCAGGACAGCCCACAGCGGCTCCAGAACTGTGTGGGGAGGCATTTGGATGGCCCCCCGCTGGCTCCAAAGAGCCTTGTGGCTTGGTCTCCGATCACCAGTGTCTTCTGGGCCACTAGGAAGTGCTTGGAACCCCTACGAGGGTTCCGTCTCCAACGCAAACCAGTGCCTGGCAACAGGAGCTGAAGGGAGGAGGGGTGGGGGAGGTGCACCTGAGTCTCCAAGGCACATCAGTGCCTGCAACCGGAGCTGACAGCAGGTGGGGTAGGGGAGGGGAATCGCTATATTGTACACCTGAAACAAAGACAACCCTATCGATCAATTTCTCGGAAGTGCAATTTCAACATTAAAAAAAATATATTTAAAAAGCAAACTAGGTATCCAAAGGAGAAATCTAACAAATATCCAAACACTGAGAAAGTATCCTTCTAGATGATCAAAGATCAAAGATCAAATCTCAATGCACTGAAGTGAAGGAAAATGAACATACAACATATGAAAATGTGTGGGACACAGCACAATCAATGGACAGCACCATGTAGAGCAATCACTGCCTATGTTAGAAAGGAGGAGGAGCATCTGGGAGGCTCAGTCAGTTAGTCCAACTCTTGATTTTGACTCGGGTCATGATGAAACTCGAGGTTGTGAGACTGAACCTGCATTGTGCTGGTGCTGGGCATGGAGGCTGTTTAATAATCTCTCTCTCTCTCTCTCTCTCTCTCTGTACCCCTTCCCTGTCTCTCTCTCTCTCTCTCTCTCTGTCTCAAAACAATAAGCTCTCCACGTCAGAACCTAGAAAAAGATGAGAAAATAAAACTAAAGAAGAAAACCAAAGGAATCCTTCCACCCAGTTTCAAGATCTACAGCTATAGTAATCAAAAATGTGTGGTGTTGGTGAAGGGATAGACAAATGGAACAGTATAAAGATAGATAAGTGGAACAGGATCAAACCCAGAAAGAGACCAACCACCAACATGTCAATGGGATTCTGACAAAGGGGAAAAGCAATTCAATGGAGGAGTGACAGCGTTTTGAAGAAATGGTGCTAGAGCAAGTGGACTTCCAGAGACAAAGAAGAAGAAGGAGAAGAAGAAGAGGGAGGGGCAGAGAGGAGGAGGAGGTGGAGGTGGAGGACGAGGAGGACGAGGACCACAATCGAAGGCTCATCCTCTGTACAAAACTGAACTCGTGGCGCCTGGGTGACTCAGTCGCTGGGGCAGCCAGCTCTTAATTTCGGCTCTTGTCATGCTCTCAGGGTCCCGGGACAAAATCAGGCTCCAAGCTCACTGGGGAGTCTGCTTAAGGACGCTCTTTTTGCTTCTCCCTCCACCCCACGCCCCACTCATGCGCATGCTCACTCTCTCAAAAAGAAAAATAAATTTGTTAAATTAACTCAAAATTAATCACCGCCTTCTACGTAAAATGATAAATCTTCTAGGGAAAAAAATGTCCAGAATGGACAGCTAGGTAAAGAATCCTCCGACTGGACATCAAATCATGTTCCGTTCAAGAAGAGTTGATTCATTAGACATGATCCAACAATCAGAATTGGAAGTGTGTCATGTGTGAAACACCTTGTGAAGAAGACCCAAAAGGGAAGCTACAAACTGGGAGAAAATAGGTGCAAACCACATACCTGATAAAGGACTCCTGTCGGAAGGAGAGAACCTCAAAAGTGGACCCCCAAAGAAGCAAGCCATCCAGTCTGAAAAGAACAAAAACAAAAAAAATGGGCAAAAGACCGAAACCCTTTACCAAAGAGTATACAGATGGAAATCCCATAAAAAGTTACCATCGGGGCAATTCAAATTCAAACTCCAATGAGCTCTCACTGCACACCTATCAGCATGATGCAAACCAAATGCACCCGAGAGGGAGAGAGAGACCCCACTCCCCAATGCAAGGCAGGATGTGGAACGACTGGATCGCTCCTGCATCGCTGTTGGGAATGGAAGATGATAGAGCTCCCTCTTGAAAACAGTTCACAGTTCCTTTTCTTTTTCAAGGCCTGGATTTAAATTCCAGGGAACAAGCAGTAGAATATGCTTTTCGGGTGCACAGTAGAGTGACCCAACCCTCCACACAGTTTCTCTGAAAACTAGACTTGCAACCACCCTAGGACCCCAGTCATTGCACTCTTGGCATTTCTCTGAGAGAAATCCAAACTTACGTTTGCTCAAAAACCTGTACAGGAACGGATCTGTGTCCTGATGGAAGCAGTGGGGCTGCCAAGGGGGTAGAAGTGACTGCAGTGGTTGGATATTGACACTGGACAGCCTTGTAAGAGATGTTCTCATCTTGCTTCTTTGAAGGCCCCTTCCCATTCATGGTGGTCCTGGGGACCAGGAGAAAAGGAATGTCAACGATTTCAAGAAGTTGAAAGGATTTCAAGAAGTTGAAACCAAGCATTAGAACACCATCTCTTCTACATGAATTCATTCTCATATTCACCCCCAGTCTCCCAAAGCAGACAGGAGGGGTCTGGTCCAACAGGGGTTGCGGGCAGTGGCCCTTCCACAGGCCATCTCCCCTCCAGTCTAGAAGTCCAACGACCAGGTCCCAGGCTTTCAACTCATCTCCTTCTCTCGGGGCCTTCTCTAGGGGCCCCAGGGAACTTCTGGGCTCTTTCTCTGCCTTCTAGGAGGCTCTGTGGGGCTGGGTCGAGTGCTCTCAGCCGACTTGGACCACACTGCCAGGTGTCTCCCCCTGCATTTGCCACCCTTCGACACAGGAGGATCAAGTGGGAGGATGTCCTCTCAGAGAGATCCATGGCGATCAGAATAGATGTCCTCTCTCTTCCATTGTTTACCCTCATCTCTCAGGCGTTTCTACCATCTCTTGATTTCCCTGGAATTTCAACCCCAGGAGAGGGGGGGTGGGTCAGAAGCCAAACATTTGGCTTCCCACTCCTGTCTTTCTTGAAGGTTTTCCCCGAACCAATGGGCCTAAAACAACATTCATAACCTGATATGGTTTCTGTGGGCCAGCCATCCAGGTGCAACTAGCCAGGTCCCTGTGGCTCAGGATCTCTCACAAGGCTGCAGTCCAGAGGGCCTCTGGATCTTCAGTCATCTGCGGGCTTGTTGGGGGTAAGTCTGCTTTTGAGCTCACTCAGCTGGCTGTGAGCAGCCAGAGGCCCTCCATTGCTGGAAGCAAGAAATAGTCACTCCTTGCCCCATGGGCCTCTCCAGCATAAAGCTCCCAAGGAGCAGCTGGCTTCCCTGGGAACAGATGCGGGAGGGAGGGACGGAGGGCGGGCAAGCCCAAGAGGAGACCAGTCTCTTTGTAAACTCACCTCCGAAGTGACATCCTATCACTTTGGCCACATTCTGTCCATTACAAGGGAGTCAGTAGTTCTGACTCGAATCAAGAGGTGGAGTATGGAACACAAAACGATGTGTACCCAAGATGGGAATCGTTGGAGACCCTTAAAGGCTGCCCTCCCTACTTGGCTGGGACTTGACCTCAGCTAGCCACCACTATAATCTCTGCATCCTTCTATTATTATATATTATGTTAGATTATATTATATGCACTATTATCTTTGCATAGAATCATCACATCCTAGGACGTGAACGAGGGGAACAATTTACCAAGCCCTTCTGGGATCCTTCAGCAGCTTGCCTAGAAGTTCCTTGCCCAAGGGTGCCTGTCAGTTCAGTGTCTGGCTCCTGATTTCGGTTCAGGGCTGATCACGTGATCTGGGAAATCCAGACCAGCGTCTGGTTCAGCACTTGAGTCCGAAGCCTGTCGAGGAATCTCTCTAACTCGGCCCCTCCCCCGCCTGCATGTGTGTGCGTTCCTTTGTGTGTGTGTGTGTGTATGTGTGCGCCGTCACCCTTTCTGTCTCTCCAAAGAAGAAGAAGAAGAAGAAGAAGAAGAAGAAGAAGAAGAAGAAGAAGAAGAAGAAGAAGAAGAAGAAGAAGAAGAAGAAGAAGAACAGTAGTAGGCATAGTAGTAGAAGTTATTGGCACAGCAGGTGATCATTAGACAACCCTGGTTTGGAACGGGAGCTCTGAAATTCACTAGCTGTGTGATCTTGGGGCAAGTTGTTTCCCCTGTCTGAACCTCAGTCAGACATGACACACTGGGTTATTGGGACGATGAAGGGATCGATACAAGACACTTCAAACCGTCCCTTGCTTGGCATAGAATCCCTTAATCAAATCCATTCTCAGTAGCAGGAGTCTCAGCCATTGGATATTTTTATTTTTATTTGTGTTACGCTGAACACTGAAAAATATTCTCTCACACTCATACGGCTCCAGGGAATATGGAGCATCAGGCTAAAGGATGGGGTGGATCTCAAGTCAAAGGAGCCATGGGTATGGCTGAAAGGGTAAGCACAGGAGCTTTTGTGCTCTGGTTGTGAGTGTTGGTGGCTGCTGGGCAAGGGAATCAGACCTGCAGGGGACCCGAGAACTTGGAGTCTGGCCAGTGCACCCTTGCTCCCTTCTTGGGCTTCCTGGGTTTCAGGGGAGCCTTTGGCCCTTGAGGGTAATTGGAGGCTGTGCCCAGAACAGCAGGAGCAGGAGCAGGAGGCCCCCCGGAGACCGGCTGGACCTTGGGCCCAGAGATGGCCAGCTTCTGCCTGAGGCAATGGTTTTGGGCCTGGAGCCTTTGGAACTCCCTCTCTGCCCACAGGACAGCCTTCTGGCTCTCCTCACTCCTCTTCTCCACCAGGAGGCGCTCCCGCTCATGCAAGGAGGCGATTTGCTGCCATTCTCGGTGCAGGTCGGCGGCCATGTTCCTATAGAGGCCCAAGTGCCAGTGGGCAGCATCCGCCTTCCTGCGCACCTTGGCAAGCTCGTTCTTCACTTGCAGGCAGCGTGCCTTCTCCTCCATCATCTTCCTCTCCAGGTGTCTGAGGTGCTCATCGCACAGCTTCGGCTCTGCCTCAAGCTTCAGGCGCAACTTCGGAATCTCACCGTCCAAGAGGGTGTTCCGAAGGGGAACAGGTCCTTGCTCAGCTTGGTGGCTTGTTGGGTTTCTTGGGAGCTCTTCATTCCTCTGACGTGCCTTCTTCAGTGCCCTGGACGGCTTTAATTGGTTCACGGGGCTCCCGACTGAGGGCACGTGGTCAGGGGAGGAGGAGCCAGTCTCCACCTGCCTCCTTGAGCCCCCACCTTCCAGATGATCTCCAAGCAGCTCTAGCACATGCATCCCCTTCAGGAGGATCTGGCTGAGGGTGTGCTGTTGGCTCTGGCCCTCAGCGCTGGCCTGCCGCCGCACACCTCCTTCAGGAAGCTCTGGCCTGCCTGCCTGCCCTGCCTCGTCCTGCACTCTCTGTCCACAGCTGCCAATCTCCTGAACCAGCGGGTCTGCACTTGGCTGCAGATCACGGCTGTCCTTGAAGCCTTCTGGTGTTTTCCTCACCAGGGCTTCTCCATCTTCCTGGGCTGCTCCACAGATGGGATTTTCCTGAGGCAGCTGCTGAGGGCTCTTCAACAGCCTTTCCCGAACTCCCTTCCGCAGTTGCGTGGTGTTTCCCACTGACCAATACCCGGCATCTTGATTCAGGGCAGCCAGAGCAAGAAGCTGGAACGGGAGAGGACTGGCCTTCGGCTCGGATGATGCGACAGCTCCACGGGCTTGTGCGTCCGGTTCGGTCTTCTCCATGCCTTTTCCAGAGACTTCCTCGTTCTGGGCACACTGCCACTTTCTTCTTCGGAAGCTGAGTGCACTCTTTCCCAGGAACACCACCACTGCAGTGCACACCAGGATCTCCCAGCGAAACCCAGAGACTCGTGGCACATGTGGCCAACGTTCGGATATCACCAACCCAGCAGCCCACAGCTGCTCCAGGACAGCCCACAGCGGCTCCAGAACTGTGTGGGGAGGCATTTGGATGGCCCCCCGCTGGCTCCAAAGAGCCTTGTGGCTTGGTCTCCGATCACCAGTGTCTTCTGGGCCACTAGGAAGTGCTTGGAACCCCTAAGAGGGTTCCGTCTCCAACGCAAACCAGTGCCTGGCAACAGGAGCTGAAGGGAGGAGGGGTGGGGGAGGTGCACCTGAGTCTCCAAGGCACATCAGTGCCTGCAACCGGAGCTGACAGCAGGTGGGGTAGGGGAGGGGAATCGCTATATTGTACACCTGAAACAAAGACAACCCTATCGATCAATTTCTCGGAAGTGCAATTTAAACATTAAAAAAAATATATTTAAAAAGCAAACTAGGTATCCAAAGGAGAAATCTAACAAATATCCAAACACTGAGAAAGTATCCTTCTAGATGATCAAAGATCAAAGATCAAATCTCAATGCACTGAAGTGAAGGAAAATGAACATACAACATATGAAAATGTGTGGGACACAGCACAATCAATGGACAGCACCATGTAGAGCAATCACTGCCTATGTTAGAAAGGAGGAGGAGCATCTGGGAGGCTCAGTCAGTTAGTCCAACTCTTGATTTTGACTCGGGTCATGATGAAACTCGAGGTTGTGAGACTGAACCTGCATTGTGCTGGTGCTGGGCATGGAGGCTGTTTAATAATCTCTCTCTCTCTCTCTCTCTCTCTCTGTACCCCTTCCCTGTCTCTCTCTCTCTCTCTCTCTCTGTCTCAAAACAATAAGCTCTCCACGTCAGAACCTAGAAAAAGATGAGAAAATAAAACTAAAGAAGAAAACCAAAGGAATCCTTCCACCCAGTTTCAAGATCTACAGCTATAGTAATCAAAAATGTGTGGTGTTGGTGAAGGGATAGACAAATGGAACAGTATAAAGATAGATAAGTGGAACAGGATCAAACCCAGAAAGAGACCAACCACCAACATGTCAATGGGATTCTGACAAAGGGGAAAAGCAATTCAATGGAGGAGTGACAGCGTTTTGAAGAAATGGTGCTAGAGCAAGTGGACTTCCAGAGACAAAGAAGAAGAAGGAGAAGAAGAAGAGGGAGGGGCAGAGAGGAGGAGGAGGTGGAGGTGGAGGACGAGGAGGACGAGGACCACAATCGAAGGCTCATCCTCTGTACAAAACTGAACTCGTGGCGCCTGGGTGACTCAGTCGCTGGGGCAGCCAGCTCTTAATTTCGGCTCTTGTCATGCTCTCAGGGTCCCGGGACAAAATCAGGCTCCAAGCTCACTGGGGAGTCTGCTTAAGGACGCTCTTTTTGCTTCTCCCTCCACCCCACGCCCCACTCATGCGCATGCTCACTCTCTCAAAAAGAAAAATAAATTTGTTAAATTAACTCAAAATTAATCACCGCCTTCTACGTAAAATGATAAATCTTCTAGGGAAAAAAATGTCCAGAATGGACAGCTAGGTAAAGAATCCTCCGACTGGACATCAAATCATGTTCCGTTCAAGAAGAGTTGATTCATTAGACATGATCCAACAATCAGAATTGGAAGTGTGTCATGTGTGAAACACCTTGTGAAGAAGACCCAAAAGGGAAGCTACAAACTGGGAGAAAATAGGTGCAAACCACATACCTGATAAAGGACTCCTGTCGGAAGGAGAGAACCTCAAAAGTGGACCCCCAAAGAAGCAAGCCATCCAGTCTGAAAAGAACAAAAACAAAAAAAATGGGCAAAAGACCGAAACCCTTTACCAAAGAGTATACAGATGGAAATCCCATAAAAAGTTACCATCGGGGCAATTCAAATTCAAACTCCAATGAGCTCTCACTGCACACCTATCAGCATGATGCAAACCAAATGCACCCGAGAGGGAGAGAGAGACCCCACTCCCCAATGCAAGGCAGGATGTGGAACGACTGGATCGCTCCTGCATCGCTGTTGGGAATGGAAGATGATAGAGCTCCCTCTTGAAAACAGTTCACAGTTCCTTTTCTTTTTCAAGGCCTGGATTTAAATTCCAGGGAACAAGCAGTAGAATATGCTTTTCGGGTGCACAGTAGAGTGACCCAACCCTCCACACAGTTTCTCTGAAAACTAGACTTGCAACCACCCTAGGACCCCAGTCATTGCACTCTTGGCATTTCTCTGAGAGAAATCCAAACTTACGTTTGCTCAAAAACCTGTACAGGAACGGATCTGTGTCCTGATGGAAGCAGTGGGGCTGCCAAGGGGGTAGAAGTGACTGCAGTGGTTGGATATTGACACTGGACAGCCTTGTAAGAGATGTTCTCATCTTGCTTCTTTGAAGGCCCCTTCCCATTCATGGTGGTCCTGGGGACCAGGAGAAAAGGAATGTCAACGATTTCAAGAAGTTGAAAGGATTTCAAGAAGTTGAAACCAAGCATTAGAACACCATCTCTTCTACATGAATTCATTCTCATATTCACCCCCAGTCTCCCAAAGCAGACAGGAGGGGTCTGGTCCAACAGGGGTTGCGGGCAGTGGCCCTTCCACAGGCCATCTCCCCTCCAGTCTAGAAGTCCAACGACCAGGTCCCAGGCTTTCAACTCATCTCCTTCTCTCGGGGCCTTCTCTAGGGGCCCCAGGGAACTTCTGGGCTCTTTCTCTGCCTTCTAGGAGGCTCTGTGGGGCTGGGTCGAGTGCTCTCAGCCGACTTGGACCACACTGCCAGGTGTCTCCCCCTGCATTTGCCACCCTTCGACACAGGAGGATCAAGTGGGAGGATGTCCTCTCAGAGAGATCCATGGCGATCAGAATAGATGTCCTCTCTCTTCCATTGTTTACCCTCATCTCTCAGGCGTTTCTACCATCTCTTGATTTCCCTGGAATTTCAACCCCAGGAGAGGGGGGGTGGGTCAGAAGCCAAACATTTGGCTTCCCACTCCTGTCTTTCTTGAAGGTTTTCCCCGAACCAATGGGCCTAAAACAACATTCATAACCTGATATGGTTTCTGTGGGCCAGCCATCCAGGTGCAACTAGCCAGGTCCCTGTGGCTCAGGATCTCTCACAAGGCTGCAGTCCAGAGGGCCTCTGGATCTTCAGTCATCTGCGGGCTTGTTGGGGGTAAGTCTGCTTTTGAGCTCACTCAGCTGGCTGTGAGCAGCCAGAGGCCCTCCATTGCTGGAAGCAAGAAATAGTCACTCCTTGCCCCATGGGCCTCTCCAGCATAAAGCTCCCAAGGAGCAGCTGGCTTCCCTGGGAACAGATGCGGGAGGGAGGGACGGAGGGCGGGCAAGCCCAAGAGGAGACCAGTCTCTTTGTAAACTCACCTCCGAAGTGACATCCTATCACTTTGGCCACATTCTGTCCATTACAAGGGAGTCAGTAGTTCTGACTCGAATCAAGAGGTGGAGTATGGAACACAAAACGATGTGTACCCAAGATGGGAATCGTTGGAGACCCTTAAAGGCTGCCCTCCCTACTTGGCTGGGACTTGACCTCAGCTAGCCACCACTATAATCTCTGCATCCTTCTATTATTATATATTATGTTAGATTATATTATATGCACTATTATCTTTGCATAGAATCATCACATCCTAGGACGTGAACGAGGGGAACAATTTACCAAGCCCTTCTGGGATCCTTCAGCAGCTTGCCTAGAAGTTCCTTGCCCAAGGGTGCCTGTCAGTTCAGTGTCTGGCTCCTGATTTCGGTTCAGGGCTGATCACGTGATCTGGGAAATCCAGACCAGCGTCTGGTTCAGCACTTGAGTCCGAAGCCTGTCGAGGAATCTCTCTAACTCGGCCCCTCCCCCGCCTGCATGTGTGTGCGTTCCTTTGTGTGTGTGTGTGTGTATGTGTGCGCCGTCACCCTTTCTGTCTCTCCAAAGAAGAAGAAGAAGAAGAAGAAGAAGAAGAAGAAGAAGAAGAAGAAGAAGAAGAAGAAGAAGAAGAAGAAGAAGAAGAAGAAGAACAGTAGTAGGCATAGTAGTAGAAGTTATTGGCACAGCAGGTGATCATTAGACAACCCTGGTTTGGAACGGGAGCTCTGAAATTCACTAGCTGTGTGATCTTGGGGCAAGTTGTTTCCCCTGTCTGAACCTCAGTCAGACATGACACACTGGGTTATTGGGACGATGAAGGGATCGATACAAGACACTTCAAACCGTCCCTTGCTTGGCATAGAATCCCTTAATCAAATCCATTCTCAGTAGCAGGAGTCTCAGCCATTGGATATTTTTATTTTTATTTGTGTTACGCTGAACACTGAAAAATATTCTCTCACACTCATACGGCTCCAGGGAATATGGAGCATCAGGCTAAAGGATGGGGTGGATCTCAAGTCAAAGGAGCCATGGGTATGGCTGAAAGGGTAAGCACAGGAGCTTTTGTGCTCTGGTTGTGAGTGTTGGTGGCTGCTGGGCAAGGGAATCAGACCTGCAGGGGACCCGAGAACTTGGAGTCTGGCCAGTGCACCCTTGCTCCCTTCTTGGGCTTCCTGGGTTTCAGGGGAGCCTTTGGCCCTTGAGGGTAATTGGAGGCTGTGCCCAGAACAGCAGGAGCAGGAGCAGGAGGCCCCCCGGAGACCGGCTGGACCTTGGGCCCAGAGATGGCCAGCTTCTGCCTGAGGCAATGGTTTTGGGCCTGGAGCCTTTGGAACTCCCTCTCTGCCCACAGGACAGCCTTCTGGCTCTCCTCACTCCTCTTCTCCACCAGGAGGCGCTCCCGCTCATGCAAGGAGGCGATTTGCTGCCATTCTCGGTGCAGGTCGGCGGCCATGTTCCTATAGAGGCCCAAGTGCCAGTGGGCAGCATCCGCCTTCCTGCGCACCTTGGCAAGCTCGTTCTTCACTTGCAGGCAGCGTGCCTTCTCCTCCATCATCTTCCTCTCCAGGTGTCTGAGGTGCTCATCGCACAGCTTCGGCTCTGCCTCAAGCTTCAGGCGCAACTTCGGAATCTCACCGTCCAGGAGGGTGTTCCGAAGGGGAACAGGTCCTTGCTCAGCTTGGTGGCTTGTTGGGTTTCTTGGGAGCTCTTCATTCCTCTGACGTGCCTTCTTCAGTGCCCTGGACGGCTTTAATTGGTTCACGGGGCTCCCGCCTGAGGGCACGTGGTCAGGGGAGGAGGAGCCAGTCTCCACCTGCCTCCTTGAGCCCCCACCTTCCAGATGATCTCCAAGCAGCTCTAGCACATGCATCCCCTTCAGGAGGATCTGGCTGAGGGTGTGCTGTTGGCTCTGGCCCTCAGCGCTGGCCTGCCGCCGCACTCCTCCTTCAGGAAGCTCTGGCCTGCCTGCCTGCCCTGCCTCGTCCTGCACTCTCTGTCCACAGCTGCCAATCTCCTGAACCAGCGGGTCTGCACTTGGCTGCAGATCACGGCTGTCCTTGAAGCCTTCTGGTGTTTTCCTCACCAGGGCTTCTCCATCTTCCTGGGCTGCTCCACAGATGGGATTTTCCTGAGGCAGCTGCTGAGGGCTCTTCAACAGCCTTTCCCGAACTCCCTTCCGCAGTTGCGTGGTGTTTCCCACTGACCAATACCCGGCATCTTGATTCAGGGCAGCCAGAGCAAGAAGCTGGAACGGGAGAGGACTGGCCTTCGGCTCGGATGATGCGACAGCTCCACGGGCTTGTGCGTCCGGTTCGGTCTTCTCCATGCCTTTTCCAGAGACTTCCTCGTTCTGGGCACACTGCCACTTTCTTCTTCGGAAGCTGAGTGCACTCTTTCCCAGGAACACCACCACTGCAGTGCACACGAGGATCTCCCAGCGAAACCCAGAGACTCGTGGCACATGTGGCCAACGTTCGTCTATCACCAACCCAGCAGCCCACAGCTGCTCCAGGACAGCCCACAGCGGCTCCAGAACTGTGTGGGGAGGCATTTGGATGGCCCCCAGCTGGCTCCAAAGAGCCTTGTGGCTTGGTCTCCGATCACCAGTGTCTTCTGGGCCACTAGGAAGTGCTTGGAACCCCTACGAGGGTTCCGTCTCCAACGCAAACCAGGGCCTGGCAACAGGAGCTGAAGGGAGGAGGGGTGGGGGAGGTGCACCTGAGTCTCCAAGGCACATCAGTGCCTGCAACCGGAGCTGACAGCAGGTGGGGTAGGGGAGGGGAATCGCTATATTGTACACCTGAAACAAAGACAACCCTATCGATCAATTTCTCGGAAGTGCAATTTAAACATTAAAAAAAATATATTTAAAAAGCAAACTAGGTATCCAAAGGAGAAATCTAACAAATATCCAAACACTGAGAAAGTATCCTTCTAGATGATCAAAGATCAAAGATCAAATCTCAATGCATTGAAGTGAAGGAAAATGAACATACAACATATGAAAATGTGTGGGACACAGCACAATCAATGGACAGCACCATGTAGAGCAATCACTGCCTATGTTAGAAAGGAGGAGGAGCATCTGGGAGGCTCAGTCAGTTAGTCCAACTCTTGATTTTGACTCGGGTCATGATTAAACTCGAGGTTGTGAGACTGAACCTGCATTGTGCTGGTGCTGGGCATGGAGGCTGTTTAATAATCTCTCTCTCTCTCTCTCTCTCTCTCTCTGTACCCCTTCCCTGTCTCTCTCTCTCTCTCTCTCTCTCTCTCTCTGTCTCAAAACAATAAGCTCTCCACGTCAGAACCTAGAAAAAGATGAGAAAATAAAACTAAAGAAGAAAACCAAAGGAATCCTTCCACCCAGTTTCAAGATCTACAGCTATAGTAATCAAAAAGGTGTGGTGTTGGTGAAGGGATAGACAAATGGAACAGTATAAAGATAGATAAGTGGAACAGGATCAAACCCAGAAAGAGACCAACCACCAACATGTCAATGGGATTCTGACAAAGGGGAAAAGCAATTCAATGGAGGAGTGACAGCGTTTTGAAGAAATGGTGCTAGAGCAAGTGGACTTCCAGAGACAAAGAAGAAGAAGGAGAAGAAGAAGAGGGAGGGGCAGAGAGGAGGAGGAGGTGGAGGTGGAGGACGAGGAGGACGAGGACCACAATCGAAGGCTCATCCTCTGTACAAAACTGAACTCGTGGCGCCTGGGTGACTCAGTCGCTGAGGCAGCCAGCTCTTAATTTCGGCTCTTGTCATGCTCTCAGGGTCCCGGGACAAAATCAGGCTCCAAGCTCACTGGGGAGTCTGCTTAAGGACGCTCTTTTCGCTTCTCCCTCCACCCCACGCCCCACTCATGCGCATGCTCACTCTCTCAAAAAGAAAAAAAAATTTGTTAAATTAACTCAAAATTAATCACCGCCTTCTACGTAAAATGATAAATCTTCTAGGGAAAAAAATGTCCAGAATGGACAGCTAGGTAAAGAATCCTCCGACTGGACATCAAATCATGTTCCGTTCAAGAAGAGTTGATTCATTAGACATGATCCAACAATCAGAATTGGAAGTCTGTCATGTGTGAAACACCTTGTGAAGAAGACCCAAAAGGGAAGCTACAAACTGGGAGAAAATAGGTGCAAACCACATACCTGATAAAGGACTCCTGTCGGAAGGAGAGAACCTCAAAAGTGGACCCCCAAAGAAGAAAGCCATCCAGTCTGAAAAGAACAAAAACAAAAAAAATGGGCAAAAGACCGAAACCCTTTAGAAAAGAGTATACAGATGGAAATCCCATAAAAAGTCACCATCGGGGCAATTCAAATTCAAACTCCAATGAGCTCTCACTGCACACCTATCAGCATGATGCAAACCAAATGCACCCGAGAGGGAGAGAGAGACCCCACTCCCCAATGCAAGGCAGGATGTGGAACGACTGGATCGCTCCTGCATCGCTGTTGGGAATGGAAGGTGATACAGCTCCCTCTTGAAAACAGTTCACAGTTCCTTTTCTTTTTCAAGGCCTGGATTTAAATTCCAGGGAACAAGCAGTAGAATATGCTTTTCGGGTGCACAGGATAGTGACCCAACCCTCCACACAGTTTCTCTGAAAACTAGACCTGCAACCACCCTAGGACAACAGTCATTGCACTCTTGGCATTTCTCTGCGAGAAATCCAAACTTACGTTTGCTCAAAAACCTGTACAGGAACGGATCTGTGTCCTGATGGAAGCAGTGGGGCTGCCAAGGGGGTAGAAGTGACTGCAGTGGTTGGATATTGACACTGGACAGCCTTGTAAGAGATGTTCTCATCTTGCTTCTTTGAAGGCCCCTTCCCATTCATGGTGGTCCTGGGGACAAGGAGAAAAGGAATGTCAACGATTTCAAGAAGTGGAAAGGATTTCAAGAAGTTGAAACCAAGCATTAGAACACCATCTCTTCTCCATGAATTCATTCTCATATTCACCCCCAGTCTCCCAAAGCAGACAGGAGGGGTCTGGTCCAACAGGGTTTGCGGGCAGTGGCCCTTCCACAGGCCATCTCCCCTCCAGTCTAGAAGTCCAACGACCAGGTCCCAGGCTTTCAACTCATCTCCTTCTCTCGGGGCCTTCTCTAGGGGCCCCAGGGAACTTCTGGGCTCTTTCTCTGCCTTCTAGGAGGCTCTGTGGGGCTGGGTCGAGTGCTCTCAGCCGACGTGGACCACACTGCCAGGTGTCTCCCCCTGCATTTGCCACCCTTCGACACAGGAGGATCAAGTGGGAGGATGTCCTCTCAGAGAGATCCATGGCGATCAGAATAGATGTCCTCTCTCTTCCATTGTTTACCCTCATCTCTCAGGCGTTTCTACCATCTCTTGATTTCCCTGGAATTTCAACCCCAGGAGAGGGGGGGTGGGTCAGAAGCCAAACATTTGGCTTCCCACTCCTGTCTTTCTTGAAGGTTTTCCCCGAACCAATGGGCCTAAAACAACATTCATAACCTGATATGGTTTCTGTGGGCCAGCCATCCAGGTGCAACTAGCCAGGTCCCTGTGGCTCAGGATCTCTCACAAGGCTGCAGTCCAGAGGGCCTCTGGATCTTCAGTCATCTGCGGGCTTGTTGGGGGTAAGTCTGCTTTTGAGCTCACTCAGCTGGCTGTGAGCAGCCAGAGGCCCTCCATTGCTGGAAGCAAGAAATAGTCATTCCTTGCCCCATGGGCCTCTCCAGCATAAAGCTCCCAAGGAGCAGCTGGCTTCCCTGGGAACAGATGAGGGAGGGAGGGACGGAGGGCGGGCAAGCCCAAGAGGAGACCATTCTCTTTGTCAACTCACCTCCGAAGGGACATCCTATCACTTTGGCCACATTCTGTCCTTTACAAGGGAGTCAGTAGTTCTGACTCGAATCAAGAGGTAGAGTATGGAACACAAAACGATGTGTACCCAAGATGGGAATCGTTGGAGACCCTTAAAGGCTGCCCTCCCTACTTGGCTGGGACTTGACCTCAGCTAGCCACCACTATAATCTCTGCATCCTTATATTATTATATATTATGTTAGATTATATTATATGCACTATTATCTTTGCATAGAATCATCACATCCTAGGACGTGAACGAGGGGAACATTTTACCAAGCCCTTCTGGGATCCTTCAGCAGCTTGCCTAGAAGTTCCTTGCCCAAGGGTGCCTGTCAGGTCAGTGTCTGGCTCCTGATTTCGGTTCAGGGCTGATCACGTGATCTGGGAAATCCAGACCAGCGTCTGGTTCAGCACTTGAGTCCCAAGCCTGTCGAGGAATCTCTCTAACTCGGCCCCTCCCCCGCCTGCATGTGTGTGCGTTCCTTTGTGTGTGTGTGTGTATGTGTGCGCAGTCACCCTTTCTGTCTCTCCAAAGAAGAAGAAGAAGAAGAAGAAGAAGAAGAACAGTAGTAGGCATAGTAGTAGAAGTTATTGGCACAGCAGGTGATCATTAGACAACCCTGGTTTGGAACGGGAGCTCTGAAATTCACTAGCTGTGTGATCTTGGGGCAAGTTGTTTCCCCTGTCTGAACCTCAGTCAGACATGACACACTGGGTTATTGGGACGATGAAGGGATCGATAAAAGACACTTCAAACCGTCCCTTGCTTGGCATAGAATCCCTTAATCAAATCCATTCTCAGTAGCAGGAGTCTCAGCCATTGGATATTTTTATTTTTATTTGTGTTACGCTGAACACTGAAAAATATTCTCTCACACTCATACGGCTCCAGGGAATATGGAGCATCAGGCTAAAGGATGGGGTGGATCTCAAGTCAAAGGAGCCATGGGTATGGCTGAAGGGGTAAGCACAGGAGCTTTTGTGCTCTGGTTGTGAGTGTTGGTGGCTGCTGGGCAAGGGAATCAGACCTGCAGGGGACCCGAGAACTTGGAGTCTGGCCAGTGCACCCTTGCTCCCTTCTTGGGCTTCCTGGGTTTCAGGGGAGCCTTTGGCCCTTGAGGGTAATTGGAGGCTGTGCCCAGAACAGCAGGAGCAGGAGCAGGAGGCCCCCCGGAGACCGGCTGGACCTTGGGCCCAGAGATGGCCAGCTTCTGCCTGAGGCAATGGTTTTGGGCCTGGAGCCTTTGGAACTCCCTCTCTGCCCACAGGACAGCCTTCTGGCTCTCCTCACTCCTCTTCTCCACCAGGAGGCGCTCCCGCTCATGCAAGGAGGCGATTTGCTGCCATTCTCGGTGCAGGTCGGCGGCCATGTTCCTATAGAGGCCCAAGTGCCAGTGGGCAGCATCCGCCTTCCTGCGCACCTTGGCAAGCTCGTTCTTCACTTGCAGGCAGCGTGCCTTCTCCTCCATCATCTTCCTCTCCAGGTGTCTGAGGTGCTCATCGCACAGCTTCGGCTCTGCCTCAAGCTTCAGGCGCAACTTCGGAATCTCACCGTCCAGGAGGGTGTTCCGAAGGGGAACAGGTCCTTGCTCAGCTTGGTGGCTTGTTGGGTTTCTTGGGAGCTCTTCATTCCTCTGACGTGCCTTCTTCAGTGCCCTGGACGGCTTTAATTGGTTCACGGGGCTCCCGACTGAGGGCACGTGGTCAGGGGAGGAGGAGCCAGTCTCCACCTGCCTCCTTGAGCCCCCACCTTCCAGATGATCTCCAAGCAGCTCTAGCACATGCATCCCCTTCAGGAGGATCTGGCTGAGGGTGTGCTGTTGGCTCTGGCCCTCAGCGCTGGCCTGCCGCCGCACACCTCCTTCAGGAAGCTCTGGCCTGCCTGCCTGCCCTGCCTCGTCCTGCACTCTCTGTCCACAGCTGCCAATCTCCTGAACCAGCGGGTCTGCACTTGGCTGCAGATCACGGCTGTCCTTGAAGCCTTCTGGTGTTTTCCTCACCAGGGCTTCTCCATCTTCCTGGGCTGCTCCACAGATGGGATTTTCCTGAGGCAGCTGCTGAGGGCTCTTCAACAGCCTTTCCCGAACTCCCTTCCGCAGTTGCGTGGTGTTTCCCACTGACCAATACCCGGCATCTTGATTCAGGGCAGCCAGAGCAAGAAGCTGGAACGGGAGAGGACTGGCCTTCGGCTCGGATGATGCGACAGCTCCACGGGCTTGTGCGTCCGGTTCGGTCTTCTCCATGCCTTTTCCAGAGACTTCCTCGTTCTGGGCACACTGCCACTTTCTTCTTCGGAAGCTGAGTGCACTCTTTCCCAGGAACACCACCACTGCAGTGCACACCAGGATCTCCCAGCGAAACCCAGAGACTCGTGGCACATGTGGCCAACGTTCGGATATCACCAACCCAGCAGCCCACAGCTGCTCCAGGACAGCCCACAGCGGCTCCAGAACTGTGTGGGGAGGCATTTGGATGGCCCCCCGCTGGCTCCAAAGAGCCTTGTGGCTTGGTCTCCGATCACCAGTGTCTTCTGGGCCACTAGGAAGTGCTTGGAACCCCTAAGAGGGTTCCGTCTCCAACGCAAACCAGTGCCTGGCAACAGGAGCTGAAGGGAGGAGGGGTGGGGGAGGTGCACCTGAGTCTCCAAGGCACATCAGTGCCTGCAACCGGAGCTGACAGCAGGTGGGGTAGGGGAGGGGAATCGCTATATTGTACACCTGAAACAAAGACAACCCTATCGATCAATTTCTCGGAAGTGCAATTTCAACATTAAAAAAAATATATTTAAAAAGCAAACTAGGTATCCAAAGGAGAAATCTAACAAATATCCAAACACTGAGAAAGTATCCTTCTAGATGATCAAAGATCAAAGATCAAATCTCAATGCACTGAAGTGAAGGAAAATGAACATACAACATATGAAAATGTGTGGGACACAGCACAATCAATGGACAGCACCATGTAGAGCAATCACTGCCTATGTTAGAAAGGAGGAGGAGCATCTGGGAGGCTCAGTCAGTTAGTCCAACTCTTGATTTTGACTCGGGTCATGATGAAACTCGAGGTTGTGAGACTGAACCTGCATTGTGCTGGTGCTGGGCATGGAGGCTGTTTAATAATCTCTCTCTCTCTCTCTCTCTCTCTCTGTACCCCTTCCCTGTCTCTCTCTCTCTCTCTCTCTCTGTCTCAAAACAATAAGCTCTCCACGTCAGAACCTAGAAAAAGATGAGAAAATAAAACTAAAGAAGAAAACCAAAGGAATCCTTCCACCCAGTTTCAAGATCTACAGCTATAGTAATCAAAAATGTGTGGTGTTGGTGAAGGGATAGACAAATGGAACAGTATAAAGATAGATAAGTGGAACAGGATCAAACCCAGAAAGAGACCAACCACCAACATGTCAATGGGATTCTGACAAAGGGGAAAAGCAATTCAATGGAGGAGTGACAGCGTTTTGAAGAAATGGTGCTAGAGCAAGTGGACTTCCAGAGACAAAGAAGAAGAAGGAGAAGAAGAAGAGGGAGGGGCAGAGAGGAGGAGGAGGTGGAGGTGGAGGACGAGGAGGACGAGGACCACAATCGAAGGCTCATCCTCTGTACAAAACTGAACTCGTGGCGCCTGGGTGACTCAGTCGCTGGGGCAGCCAGCTCTTAATTTCGGCTCTTGTCATGCTCTCAGGGTCCCGGGACAAAATCAGGCTCCAAGCTCACTGGGGAGTCTGCTTAAGGACGCTCTTTTTGCTTCTCCCTCCACCCCACGCCCCACTCATGCGCATGCTCACTCTCTCAAAAAGAAAAATAAATTTGTTAAATTAACTCAAAATTAATCACCGCCTTCTACGTAAAATGATAAATCTTCTAGGGAAAAAAATGTCCAGAATGGACAGCTAGGTAAAGAATCCTCCGACTGGACATCAAATCATGTTCCGTTCAAGAAGAGTTGATTCATTAGACATGATCCAACAATCAGAATTGGAAGTCTGTCATGTGTGAAACACCTTGTGAAGAAGACCCAAAAGGGAAGCTACAAACTGGGAGAAAATAGGTGCAAACCACATACCTGATAAAGGACTCCTGTCGGAAGGAGAGAACCTCAAAAGTGGACCCCCAAAGAAGCAAGCCATCCAGTCTGAAAAGAACAAAAACAAAAAAAATGGGCAAAAGACCGAAACCCTTTACCAAAGAGTATACAGATGGAAATCCCATAAAAAGTTACCATCGGGGCAATTCAAATTCAAACTCCAATGAGCTCTCACTGCACACCTATCAGCATGATGCAAACCAAATGCACCCGAGAGGGAGAGAGAGACCCCACTCCCCAATGCAAGGCAGGATGTGGAACGACTGGATCGCTCCTGCATCGCTGTTGGGAATGGAAGATGATAGAGCTCCCTCTTGAAAACAGTTCACAGTTCCTTTTCTTTTTCAAGGCCTGGATTTAAATTCCAGGGAACAAGCAGTAGAATATGCTTTTCGGGTGCACAGGATAGTGACCCAACCCTCCACACAGTTTCTCTGAAAACTAGACTTGCAACCACCCTAGGACCCCAGTCATTGCACTCTTGGCATTTCTCTGCGAGAAATCCAAACTTACGTTTGCTCAAAAACCTGTACAGGAACGGATCTGTGTCCTGATGGAAGCAGTGGGGCTGCCAAGGGGGTAGAAGTGACTGCAGTGGTTGGATATTGACACTGGACAGCCTTGTAAGAGATGTTCTCATCTTGCTTCTTTGAAGGCCCCTTCCCATTCATGGTGGTCCTGGGGACAAGGAGAAAAGGAATGTCAACGATTTCAAGAAGTGGAAAGGATTTCAAGAAGTTGAAACCAAGCATTAGAACACCATCTCTTCTCCATGAATTCATTCTCATATTCACCCCCAGTCTCCCAAAGCAGACAGGAGGGGTCTGGTCCAACAGGGGTTGCGGGCAGTGGCCCTTCCACAGGCCATCTCCCCTCCAGTCTAGAAGTCCAACGACCAGGTCCCAGGCTTTCAACTCATCTCATTCTCTCGGGGCCTTCTCTAGGGGCCCCAGGGAACTTCTGGGCTCTTTCTCTGCCTTCTAGGAGGCTCTGTGGGGCTGGGTCGAGTGCTCTCAGCCGACGTGGACCACACTGCCAGGTGTCTCCCCCTGCATTTGCCACCCTTCGACACAGGAGGATCAAGTGGGAGGATGTCCTCTCAGAGAGATCCATGGCGATCAGAATAGATGTCCTCTCTCTTCCATTGTTTACCCTCATCTCTCAGGCGTTTCTACCATCTCTTGATTTCCCTGGAATTTCAACCCCAGGAGAGGGGGGGTGGGTCAGAAGCCAAACATTTGGCTTCCCACTCCTGTCTTTCTTGAAGGTTTTCCCCGAACCAATGGGCCTAAAACAACATTCATAACCTGATATGGTTTCTGTGGGCCAGCCATCCAGGTGCAACTAGCCAGGTCCCTGTGGCTCAGGATCTCTCACAAGGCTGCAGTCCAGAGGGCCTCTGGATCATCAGTCATCTGCGGGCTTGTTGGGGGTAAGTCTGCTTTTGAGCTCACTCAGCTGGCTGTGAGCAGCCAGAGGCCCTCCATTGCTGGAAGCAAGAAATAGTCACTCCTTGCCCCATGGGCCTCTCCAGCATAAAGCTCCCAAGGAGCAGCTGGCTTCCCTGGGAACAGATGCGGGAGGGAGGGACGGAGGGCGGGCAAGCCCAAGAGGAGACCAGTCTCTTTGTAAACTCACCTCCGAAGTGACATCCTATCACTTTGGCCACATTCTGTCCATTACAAGGGAGTCAGTAGTTCTGACTCGAATCAAGAGGTGGAGTATGGAACACAAAACGATGTGTACCCAAGATGGGAATCGTTGGAGACCCTTAAAGGCTGCCCTCCCTACTTGGCTGGGACTTGACCTCAGCTAGCCACCACTATAATCTCTGCATCCTTCTATTATTATATATTATGTTAGATTATATTATATGCACTATTATCTTTGCATAGAATCATCACATCCTAGGACGTGAACGAGGGGAACAATTTACCAAGCCCTTCTGGGATCCTTCAGCAGCTTGCCTAGAAGTTCCTTGCCCAAGGGTGCCTGTCAGTTCAGTGTCTGGCTCCTGATTTCGGTTCAGGGCTGATCACGTGATCTGGGAAATCCAGACCAGCGTCTGGTTCAGCACTTGAGTCCGAAGCCTGTCGAGGAATCTCTCTAACTCGGCCCCTCCCCCGCCTGCATGTGTGTGCGTTCCTTTGTGTGTGTGTGTGTGTATGTGTGCGCCGTCACCCTTTCTGTCTCTCCAAAGAAGAAGAAGAAGAAGAAGAAGAAGAAGAAGAAGAAGAAGAAGAAGAAGAAGAAGAAGAAGAAGAAGAAGAAGAAGAAGAACAGTAGTAGGCATAGTAGTAGAAGTTATTGGCACAGCAGGTGATCATTAGACAACCCTGGTTTGGAACGGGAGCTCTGAAATTCACTAGCTGTGTGATCTTGGGGCAAGTTGTTTCCCCTGTCTGAACCTCAGTCAGACATGACACACTGGGTTATTGGGACGATGAAGGGATCGATACAAGACACTTCAAACCGTCCCTTGCTTGGCATAGAATCCCTTAATCAAATCCATTCTCAGTAGCAGGAGTCTCAGCCATTGGATATTTTTATTTTTATTTGTGTTACGCTGAACACTGAAAAATATTCTCTCACACTCATACGGCTCCAGGGAATATGGAGCATCAGGCTAAAGGATGGGGTGGATCTCAAGTCAAAGGAGCCATGGGTATGGCTGAAAGGGTAAGCACAGGAGCTTTTGTGCTCTGGTTGTGAGTGTTGGTGGCTGCTGGGCAAGGGAATCAGACCTGCAGGGGACCCGAGAACTTGGAGTCTGGCCAGTGCACCCTTGCTCCCTTCTTGGGCTTCCTGGGTTTCAGGGGAGCCTTTGGCCCTTGAGGGTAATTGGAGGCTGTGCCCAGAACAGCAGGAGCAGGAGCAGGAGGCCCCCCGGAGACCGGCTGGACCTTGGGCCCAGAGATGGCCAGCTTCTGCCTGAGGCAATGGTTTTGGGCCTGGAGCCTTTGGAACTCCCTCTCTGCCCACAGGACAGCCTTCTGGCTCTCCTCACTCCTCTTCTCCACCAGGAGGCGCTCCCGCTCATGCAAGGAGGCGATTTGCTGCCATTCTCGGTGCAGGTCGGCGGCCATGTTCCTATAGAGGCCCAAGTGCCAGTGGGCAGCATCCGCCTTCCTGCGCACCTTGGCAAGCTCGTTCTTCACTTGCAGGCAGCGTGCCTTCTCCTCCATCATCTTCCTCTCCAGGTGTCTGAGGTGCTCATCGCACAGCTTCGGCTCTGCCTCAAGCTTCAGGCGCAACTTCGGAATCTCACCGTCCAGGAGGGTGTTCCGAAGGGGAACAGGTCCTTGCTCAGCTTGGTGGCTTGTTGGGTTTCTTGGGAGCTCTTCATTCCTCTGACGTGCCTTCTTCAGTGCCCTGGACGGCTTTAATTGGTTCACGGGGCTCCCGCCTGAGGGCACGTGGTCAGGGGAGGAGGAGCCAGTCTCCACCTGCCTCCTTGAGCCCCCACCTTCCAGATGATCTCCAAGCAGCTCTAGCACATGCATCCCCTTCAGGAGGATCTGGCTGAGGGTGTGCTGTTGGCTCTGGCCCTCAGCGCTGGCCTGCCGCCGCACTCCTCCTTCAGGAAGCTCTGGCCTGCCTGCCTGCCCTGCCTCGTCCTGCACTCTCTGTCCACAGCTGCCAATCTCCTGAACCAGCGGGTCTGCACTTGGCTGCAGATCACGGCTGTCCTTGAAGCCTTCTGGTGTTTTCCTCACCAGGGCTTCTCCATCTTCCTGGGCTGCTCCACAGATGGGATTTTCCTGAGGCAGCTGCTGAGGGCTCTTCAACAGCCTTTCCCGAACTCCCTTCCGCAGTTGCGTGGTGTTTCCCACTGACCAATACCCGGCATCTTGATTCAGGGCAGCCAGAGCAAGAAGCTGGAACGGGAGAGGACTGGCCTTCGGCTCGGATGATGCGACAGCTCCACGGGCTTGTGCGTCCGGTTCGGTCTTCTCCATGCCTTTTCCAGAGACTTCCTCGTTCTGGGCACACTGCCACTTTCTTCTTCGGAAGCTGAGTGCACTCTTTCCCAGGAACACCACCACTGCAGTGCACACGAGGATCTCCCAGCGAAACCCAGAGACTCGTGGCACATGTGGCCAACGTTCGTCTATCACCAACCCAGCAGCCCACAGCTGCTCCAGGACAGCCCACAGCGGCTCCAGAACTGTGTGGGGAGGCATTTGGATGGCCCCCAGCTGGCTCCAAAGAGCCTTGTGGCTTGGTCTCCGATCACCAGTGTCTTCTGGGCCACTAGGAAGTGCTTGGAACCCCTACGAGGGTTCCGTCTCCAACGCAAACCAGGGCCTGGCAACAGGAGCTGAAGGGAGGAGGGGTGGGGGAGGTGCACCTGAGTCTCCAAGGCACATCAGTGCCTGCAACCGGAGCTGACAGCAGGTGGGGTAGGGGAGGGGAATCGCTATATTGTACACCTGAAACAAAGACAACCCTATCGATCAATTTCTCGGAAGTGCAATTTAAACATTAAAAAAAATATATTTAAAAAGCAAACTAGGTATCCAAAGGAGAAATCTAACAAATATCCAAACACTGAGAAAGTATCCTTCTAGATGATCAAAGATCAAAGATCAAATCTCAATGCATTGAAGTGAAGGAAAATGAACATACAACATATGAAAATGTGTGGGACACAGCACAATCAATGGACAGCACCATGTAGAGCAATCACTGCCTATGTTAGAAAGGAGGAGGAGCATCTGGGAGGCTCAGTCAGTTAGTCCAACTCTTGATTTTGACTCGGGTCATGATTAAACTCGAGGTTGTGAGACTGAACCTGCATTGTGCTGGTGCTGGGCATGGAGGCTGTTTAATAATCTCTCTCTCTCTCTCTCTCTCTCTCTCTGTACCCCTTCCCTGTCTCTCTCTCTCTCTCTCTCTCTCTCTCTCTGTCTCAAAACAATAAGCTCTCCACGTCAGAACCTAGAAAAAGATGAGAAAATAAAACTAAAGAAGAAAACCAAAGGAATCCTTCCACCCAGTTTCAAGATCTACAGCTATAGTAATCAAAAAGGTGTGGTGTTGGTGAAGGGATAGACAAATGGAACAGTATAAAGATAGATAAGTGGAACAGGATCAAACCCAGAAAGAGACCAACCACCAACATGTCAATGGGATTCTGACAAAGGGGAAAAGCAATTCAATGGAGGAGTGACAGCGTTTTGAAGAAATGGTGCTAGAGCAAGTGGACTTCCAGAGACAAAGAAGAAGAAGGAGAAGAAGAAGAGGGAGGGGCAGAGAGGAGGAGGAGGTGGAGGTGGAGGACGAGGAGGACGAGGACCACAATCGAAGGCTCATCCTCTGTACAAAACTGAACTCGTGGCGCCTGGGTGACTCAGTCGCTGAGGCAGCCAGCTCTTAATTTCGGCTCTTGTCATGCTCTCAGGGTCCCGGGACAAAATCAGGCTCCAAGCTCACTGGGGAGTCTGCTTAAGGACGCTCTTTTCGCTTCTCCCTCCACCCCACGCCCCACTCATGCGCATGCTCACTCTCTCAAAAAGAAAAAAAAATTTGTTAAATTAACTCAAAATTAATCACCGCCTTCTACGTAAAATGATAAATCTTCTAGGGAAAAAAATGTCCAGAATGGACAGCTAGGTAAAGAATCCTCCGACTGGACATCAAATCATGTTCCGTTCAAGAAGAGTTGATTCATTAGACATGATCCAACAATCAGAATTGGAAGTCTGTCATGTGTGAAACACCTTGTGAAGAAGACCCAAAAGGGAAGCTACAAACTGGGAGAAAATAGGTGCAAACCACATACCTGATAAAGGACTCCTGTCGGAAGGAGAGAACCTCAAAAGTGGACCCCCAAAGAAGAAAGCCATCCAGTCTGAAAAGAACAAAAACAAAAAAAATGGGCAAAAGACCGAAACCCTTTAGAAAAGAGTATACAGATGGAAATCCCATAAAAAGTCACCATCGGGGCAATTCAAATTCAAACTCCAATGAGCTCTCACTGCACACCTATCAGCATGATGCAAACCAAATGCACCCGAGAGGGAGAGAGAGACCCCACTCCCCAATGCAAGGCAGGATGTGGAACGACTGGATCGCTCCTGCATCGCTGTTGGGAATGGAAGGTGATACAGCTCCCTCTTGAAAACAGTTCACAGTTCCTTTTCTTTTTCAAGGCCTGGATTTAAATTCCAGGGAACAAGCAGTAGAATATGCTTTTCGGGTGCACAGGATAGTGACCCAACCCTCCACACAGTTTCTCTGAAAACTAGACCTGCAACCACCCTAGGACAACAGTCATTGCACTCTTGGCATTTCTCTGCGAGAAATCCAAACTTACGTTTGCTCAAAAACCTGTACAGGAACGGATCTGTGTCCTGATGGAAGCAGTGGGGCTGCCAAGGGGGTAGAAGTGACTGCAGTGGTTGGATATTGACACTGGACAGCCTTGTAAGAGATGTTCTCATCTTGCTTCTTTGAAGGCCCCTTCCCATTCATGGTGGTCCTGGGGACAAGGAGAAAAGGAATGTCAACGATTTCAAGAAGTGGAAAGGATTTCAAGAAGTTGAAACCAAGCATTAGAACACCATCTCTTCTCCATGAATTCATTCTCATATTCACCCCCAGTCTCCCAAAGCAGACAGGAGGGGTCTGGTCCAACAGGGTTTGCGGGCAGTGGCCCTTCCACAGGCCATCTCCCCTCCAGTCTAGAAGTCCAACGACCAGGTCCCAGGCTTTCAACTCATCTCCTTCTCTCGGGGCCTTCTCTAGGGGCCCCAGGGAACTTCTGGGCTCTTTCTCTGCCTTCTAGGAGGCTCTGTGGGGCTGGGTCGAGTGCTCTCAGCCGACGTGGACCACACTGCCAGGTGTCTCCCCCTGCATTTGCCACCCTTCGACACAGGAGGATCAAGTGGGAGGATGTCCTCTCAGAGAGATCCATGGCGATCAGAATAGATGTCCTCTCTCTTCCATTGTTTACCCTCATCTCTCAGGCGTTTCTACCATCTCTTGATTTCCCTGGAATTTCAACCCCAGGAGAGGGGGGGTGGGTCAGAAGCCAAACATTTGGCTTCCCACTCCTGTCTTTCTTGAAGGTTTTCCCCGAACCAATGGGCCTAAAACAACATTCATAACCTGATATGGTTTCTGTGGGCCAGCCATCCAGGTGCAACTAGCCAGGTCCCTGTGGCTCAGGATCTCTCACAAGGCTGCAGTCCAGAGGGCCTCTGGATCTTCAGTCATCTGCGGGCTTGTTGGGGGTAAGTCTGCTTTTGAGCTCACTCAGCTGGCTGTGAGCAGCCAGAGGCCCTCCATTGCTGGAAGCAAGAAATAGTCATTCCTTGCCCCATGGGCCTCTCCAGCATAAAGCTCCCAAGGAGCAGCTGGCTTCCCTGGGAACAGATGAGGGAGGGAGGGACGGAGGGCGGGCAAGCCCAAGAGGAGACCATTCTCTTTGTCAACTCACCTCCGAAGGGACATCCTATCACTTTGGCCACATTCTGTCCTTTACAAGGGAGTCAGTAGTTCTGACTCGAATCAAGAGGTAGAGTATGGAACACAAAACGATGTGTACCCAAGATGGGAATCGTTGGAGACCCTTAAAGGCTGCCCTCCCTACTTGGCTGGGACTTGACCTCAGCTAGCCACCACTATAATCTCTGCATCCTTATATTATTATATATTATGTTAGATTATATTATATGCACTATTATCTTTGCATAGAATCATCACATCCTAGGACGTGAACGAGGGGAACATTTTACCAAGCCCTTCTGGGATCCTTCAGCAGCTTGCCTAGAAGTTCCTTGCCCAAGGGTGCCTGTCAGGTCAGTGTCTGGCTCCTGATTTCGGTTCAGGGCTGATCACGTGATCTGGGAAATCCAGACCAGCGTCTGGTTCAGCACTTGAGTCCCAAGCCTGTCGAGGAATCTCTCTAACTCGGCCCCTCCCCCGCCTGCATGTGTGTGCGTTCCTTTGTGTGTGTGTGTGTATGTGTGCGCAGTCACCCTTTCTGTCTCTCCAAAGAAGAAGAAGAAGAAGAAGAAGAAGAAGAACAGTAGTAGGCATAGTAGTAGAAGTTATTGGCACAGCAGGTGATCATTAGACAACCCTGGTTTGGAACGGGAGCTCTGAAATTCACTAGCTGTGTGATCTTGGGGCAAGTTGTTTCCCCTGTCTGAACCTCAGTCAGACATGACACACTGGGTTATTGGGACGATGAAGGGATCGATAAAAGACACTTCAAACCGTCCCTTGCTTGGCATAGAATCCCTTAATCAAATCCATTCTCAGTAGCAGGAGTCTCAGCCATTGGATATTTTTATTTTTATTTGTGTTACGCTGAACACTGAAAAATATTCTCTCACACTCATACGGCTCCAGGGAATATGGAGCATCAGGCTAAAGGATGGGGTGGATCTCAAGTCAAAGGAGCCATGGGTATGGCTGAAGGGGTAAGCACAGGAGCTTTTGTGCTCTGGTTGTGAGTGTTGGTGGCTGCTGGGCAAGGGAATCAGACCTGCAGGGGACCCGAGAACTTGGAGTCTGGCCAGTGCACCCTTGCTCCCTTCTTGGGCTTCCTGGGTTTCAGGGGAGCCTTTGGCCCTTGAGGGTATTTGGAGGCTGTGCCCGGAACAGCAGGAGCAGGAGCAGGAGGCCCCCCGGAGACAGGCTGGACCTTGGGCCCAGAGTTGGCCAGCTTCTGCCTGAGGCAATGGTTTTGGGCCTGGAGCCTTTGGAACTCCCTCTCTGCCCACAGGACAGCCTTCTGGCTCTCCTCACTCCTCTTCTCCACCAGGAGGCGCTCCCGCTCATGCAAGGAGGCGATTTGCTGCCATTCTCGGTGCAGGTCGGCGGCCATGTTCCTACAGAGGCCCAAGTGCCAGTGGGCAGCATCCGCCTTCCTGCGCACCTTGGCAAGCTCGTTCTTCACTTGCAGGCAGCGTGCCTTCTCCTCCATCATCTTCCTCTCCAGGTGTCTGAGGTGCTCTTCGCACAGCTTCGGCTCTGCCTCAAGCTTCAGGCGCAACTTCGGAATCTCACCGTCCAGGAGGGTGTTCCGAAGGTGAACAGGTCCTTGCTCAGCTTGGTGGCTTGTTGGGTTTCTTGGGAGCTCTTCATTCCTCTGACGTGCCTTCTTCAGTGCCCTGGACGGCTTTAATTGGTTCACGGGGCCCCCGCCTGAGGGCACGTGGTCAGGGGAGGAGGAGCCAGTCTCCACCTGCCTCCTTGAGCCCCCACCTTCCAGATGATCTCCAAGCAGCTCTAGCACATGCATCCCCTTCAGGAGGATCTGGCTGAGGGTGTGCTGTTGGCTCTGGCCCTCAGCGCTGGCCTGCCGCCGCACTCCTCCTTCAGGAAGCTCTGGCCTGCCTGCCTGCCCTGCCTCGTCCTGCACTCTCTGTCCACAGCTGCCAATCTCCTGAACCAGCGGGTCTGCACTTGCCTGCAGATCACGGCTGTCCTTGAAGCCTTCTGGTGTTTTCCTCACCAGGGCTTCTCCATCTTCCTGGGCTGCTCCACAGATGGGATTTTCATGAGGCAGCTGGTGAGGGCTCTTCAACAGCCTTTCCCGAACTCCCTTCCGCAGTTGCGTGGTGTTTCCCACTGACCAATACCCGGCATCTTGATTCAGGGCAGCCAGAGCAAGAAGCTGGAACGGGAGAGGACTGGCCTTCGGCTCGGATGATGCGACAGCTCCACGGGCTTGTGCGTCCGGTTCGGTCTTCTCCATGCCTTTTCCAGAGACTTCCTCGTTCTGGGCACACTGCCACTTTCTTCTTCGGAAGCTGAGTGCACTCTTTCCCAGGAACACCACCACTGCAGTGCACACCAGGATCTCCCAGCGAAACCCAGAGACTCGTGGCACATGTGGCCAACGTTCGTCTATCACCAACCCAGCAGCCCACAGCTGCTCCAGACAGCCCACAGCGGCTCCAGAACTGTGTGGGGAGGCATTTGGATGGCCCCCAGCTGGCTCCAAAGAGCCTTGTGGCTTGGTCTCCGATCACCAGTGTGTTCTGGGCCACTAGGAAGTGCTTGGAACCCCTACGAGGGTTCCGTCTCCAACGCAAACCAGGGCCTGGCAACAGGAGCTGAAGGGAGGAGGGGTGGGGGAGGTGCACCTGAGTCTCCAAGGCACATCAGTGCCTGCAACCGGAGCTGACAGCAGGTGGGGTAGGGGAGGGGAATCGCTATATTGTACACCTGAAACAAAGACAACCCTATCGATCAATTTCTCGGAAGTACAATTTCAACATTAAAAAAAATATATTTAAAAAGCAAACTAGGTATCCAAAGGAGAAATCTAACAAATATCCAAACACTGAGAAAGTAACCTTCTAGATGATCAAAGACCAAAGATCAAATCTCAATGCATTGAAGTGAAGGAAAATGAACATACAACATATGAAAATGTGTGGGACACAGCACAATCAATGGACAGCACCATGTAGAGCAATCACTGCCTATGTTAGAAAGGAGGAGGAGCATCTGGGAGGCTCAGTCAGTTAGTCCAACTCTTGATTTTGACTCGGGTCATGATTAAACTCGAGGTTGTGAGACTGAAACTGCATTGTGCTGGTGCTGGGCATGGAGGCTGTTTAATAATCTCTCTCTCTCTCTCTCTCTCTGTACCCCTTCCCTGTCTCTCTCTCTCTATCTCTCTCTCTCTGTCTCAAAACAATAAGCTCTCCACGTCAGAACCTAGAAAAAGATGAGAAAATAAAACTAAAGAAGAAAACCAAAGGAATCCTTCCACCCAGTTTCAAGATCTACAGCTATAGTAATCAAAAAGGTGTGGTGTTGGTGAAGGGATAGACAAATGGAACAGTATAAAGATAGATAAGTGGAACAGGATCAAACCCAGAAAGAGACCAACCACCAACATGTCAATGGGATTCTGACAAAGGGGAAAAGCAATTCAATGGAGGAGTGACAGCGTTTTGAAGAAATGGTGCTAGAGCGAGTGGACTTCCAGAGACAAAGAAGAAGAAGGAGAAGAAGAAGAGGGAGGGGCAGAGAGGAGGAGGAGGTGGAGGTGGAGGACGAGGAGGATGAGGACCACAATCGAAGGCTCATCCTCTGTACAAAACTGAACTCGTGGCGCCTGGGTGACTCAGTCGCTGAGGCAGCCAGCTCTTAATTTCGGCTCTTGTCATGCTCTCAGGGTCCCGGGACAAAATCAGGCTCCAAGCTCACTGGGGAGTCTGCTTAAGGACGCTCTTTTCGCTTCTCCCTCCACCCCATGCCCCACTCATGCGCATGCTCATTCTCTCAAAAAGAAAAAAAAATTGGTTAAATTAACTCAAAATTAATCACCGCCTTCTACGTAAAATCATAAATCTTCTAGGGAAAAAAATGTCCAGAATGGACAGCTAGGTAAAGAATCCTCCGACTGGACATCAAATCATGTTCCGTTCAAGAAGAGTTGATTCATTAGACATGATCCAACAATCAGAATTGGAAGTCTGTCATGTGTGAAACACCTTGTGAAGAAGACCCAAAAGGGAAGCTACAAACTGGGAGAAAATAGGTGCAAACCACATACCTGATAAAGGACTCCTGTCGGAAGGAGAGAACCTCAAAAGTTGACCCCCAAAGAAGCAAGCCATCCAGTCTGAAAAGAACAAAAACCAAAAAAATGGGCAAAAGACCGAAACCCTTTACCAAAGAGTATACAGATGGAAATCCCATAAAAAGGTACCATCGGGGCAATTCAAATTCAAACTCCAATGAGCTCTCACTGCACACCTATCAGCATGATGCAAACCAAATGCACCCGAGAGGGAGAGAGAGACCCCACTCCCCAATGCAAGGCAGGATGTGGAACGACTGGATCGCTCCTGCATCGCTGTTGGGAATGGAAGGTGATAGAGCTCCCTCTTGAAAACAGTTCACAGTTCCTTTTCTTTTTCAAGGCCTGGATTTAAATTCCAGGGAACAAGCAGTAGAATATGCTTTTCGGGTGCACAGGATAGTGACCCAACCCTCCACACAGTTTCTCTGAAAACTAGACTTGCAACCACCCTAGGACCCCAGTCATTGCACTCTTGGCATTTCTCTGCGAGAAATCCAAACTTACGTTTGCTCAAAAACCTGTACAGGAACGGATCTGTGTCCTGATGGAAGCAGTGGGGCTGCCAAGGGGGTAGAAGTGACTGCAGTGGTTGGATATTGACACTGGACAGCCTTGTAAGAGATGTTCTCATCTTGCTTCTTTGAAGGCCCCTTCCCATTCATGGTGGTCCTGGGGACAAGGAGAAAAGGAATGTCAACGATTTCAAGAAGTGGAAAGGATTTCAAGAAGTTGAAACCAAGCATTAGAACACCATCTCTTCTCCATGAATTCATTCTCATATTCACCCCCAGTCTCCCAAAGCAGACAGGAGGGGTCTGGTCCAACAGGGGTTGCGGGCAGTGGCCCTTCCACAGGCCATCTCCCCTCCAGTCTAGAAGTCCAACGACCAGGTCCCAGGCTTTCAACTCATCTCATTCTCTCGGGGCCTTCTCTAGGGGCCCCAGGGAACTTCTGGGCTCTTTCTCTGCCTTCTAGGAGGCTCTGTGGGGCTGGGTCGAGTGCTCTCAGCCGACGTGGACCACACTGCCAGGTGTCTCCCCCTGCATTTGCCACCCTTCGACACAGGAGGATCAAGTGGGAGGATGTCCTCTCAGAGAGATCCATGGCGATCAGAATAGATGTCCTCTCTCTTCCATTGTTTACCCTCATCTCTCAGGCGTTTCTACCATCTCTTGATTTCCCTGGAATTTCAACCCCAGGAGAGGGGGGGTGGGTCAGAAGCCAAACATTTGGCTTCCCACTCCTGTCTTTCTTGAAGGTTTTCCCCGAACCAATGGGCCTAAAACAACATTCATAACCTGATATGGTTTCTGTGGGCCAGCCATCCAGGTGCAACTAGCCAGGTCCCTGTGGCTCAGGATCTCTCACAAGGCTGCAGTCCAGAGGGCCTCTGGATCATCAGTCATCTGCGGGCTTGTTGGGGGTAAGTCTGCTTTTGAGCTCACTCAGCTGGCTGTGAGCAGCCAGAGGCCCTCCATTGCTGGAAGCAAGAAATAGTCATTCCTTGCCCCATGGGCCTCTCCAGCATAAAGCTCCCAAGGAGCAGCTGGCTTCCCTGGGAACAGATGCGGGAGGGAGGGACGGAGGGCGGGCAAGCCCAAGAGGAGACCAGTCTCTTTGTAAACTCACCTCCGAAGGGACATCCTATCACTTTGGCCACATTCTGTCCTTTACAAGGGAGTCAGTAGTTCTGACTCGAATCAAGAGGTGGAGTATGGAACACAAAACAATGTGTACCCAAGATGGGAATCGTTGGAGACCCTTAAAGGCTGCCCTCCCTACTTGGCTGGGACTTGACCTCAGCTAGCCACCACTATAATCTCTGCATCCTTATATTATTATATATTATGTTAGATTATATTATATGCACTATTATCTTTGCATAGAATCATCACATCCTAGGACGTGAACGAGGGGAACATTTTACCAAGCCCTTCTGGGATCCTTCAGCAGCTTGCCTAGAAGTTCCTTGCCCAAGGGTGCCTGTCAGTTCAGTGTCTGGCTCCTGATTTCGGTTCAGGGCTGATCACGTGATCTGGGAAATCCAGACCAGCGTCTGGTTCAGCACTTGAGTCCCAAGCCTGTCGAGGAATCTCTCTAACTCGGCCCCTCCCCCACCTGCATGTGTGTGCGTTCCTTTGTGTGTGTGTGTATGTGTGCGCCGTCACCCTTTCTGTCTCTCCAAAGAAGAAGAAGAAGAAGAAGAAGAAGAAGAAGAAGAAGAACAGTAGTAGGCATAGTAGTAGAAGTTATTGGCACAGCAGGTGATCATTAGACAACCCTGGTTTGGAACGGGAGCTCTGAAATTCACTAGCTGTGTGATCTTGGGGCAAGTTGTTTCCCCTGTCTGAACCTCAGTCAGACATGACACACTGGGTTATTGGGACGATTAAGGGATTGATACAAGACACTTCAAACCGTCCCTTGCTTGGCATAGAATCCCTTAATCAAATCCATTCTCAGTAGCAGGAGTCTCAGCCATTGGATATTTTTATTTTTATTTGTGTTACGCTGAACACTGAAAAATATTCTCTCACACTCATACGGCTCCAGGGAATATGGAGCATCAGGCTAAAGGATGGGGTGGATCTCAAGTCAAAGGAGCCATGGGTATGGCTGAAGGGGTAAGCACAGGAGCTTTTGTGCTCTGGTTGTGAGTGTTGGTGGCTGCTGGGCAAGGGAATCAGACCTGCAGGGGACCCGAGAACTTGGAGTCTGGCCAGTGCACCCTTGCTCCCTTCTTGGGCTTCCTGGGTTTCAGGGGAGCCTTTGGCCCTTGAGGGTATTTGGAGGCTGTGCCCGGAACAGCAGGAGCAGGAGCAGGAGGCCCCCCGGAGACCGGCTGGACCTTGGGCCCAGAGATGGCCAGCTTCTGCCTGAGGCAATGGTTTTGGGCCTGGAGCCTTTGGAACTCCCTCTCTGCCCACAGGACAGCCTTCTGGCTCTCCTCACTCCTCTTCTCCACCAGGAGGCGCTCCCGCTCATGCAAGGAGGCGATTTGCTGCCATTCTCGGTGCAGGTCGGCGGCCATGTTCCTATAGAGGCCCAAGTGCCAGTGGGCAGCATCCGCCTTCCTGCGCACCTTGGCAAGCTCGTTCTTCACTTGCAGGCAGCGTGCCTTCTCCTCCATCATCTTCCTCTCCAGGTGTCTGAGGTGCTCATCGCACAGCTTCGGCTCTGCCTCAAGCTTCAGGCGCAACTTCGGAATCTCACCGTCCAGGAGGGTGTTCCGAAGGTGAACAGGTCCTTGCTCAGCTTGGTGGCTTGTTGGGTTTCTTGGGAGCTCTTCATTCCTCTGACGTGCCTTCTTCAGTGCCCTGGACGGCTTTAATTGGTTCACGGGGCTCCCGCCTGAGGGCACGTGGTCAGGGGAGGAGGAGCCAGTCTCCACCTGCCTCCTTGAGCCCCCACCTTCCAGATGATCTCCAAGCAGCTCTAGCACATGCATCCCCTTCAGGAGGATCTGGCTGAGGGTGTGCTGTTGGCTCTGGCCCTCAGCGCTGGCCTGCCGCCGCACACCTCCTTCAGGAAGCTCTGGCCTGCCTGCCTGCCCTGCCTCGTCCTGCACTCTCTGTCCACAGCTGCCAATCTCCTGAACCAGCGGGTCTGCACTTGCCTGCAGATCACGGCTGTCCTTGAAGCCTTCTGGTGTTTTCCTCACCAGGGCTTCTCCATCTTCCTGGGCTGCTCCACAGATGGGATTTTCAGGAGGCAGCTGCTGAGGGCTCTTCAACAGCCTTTCCCGAACTCCCTTCCGCAGTTGCGTGGTGTTTCCCACTGACCAATACCCGGCATCTTGATTCAGGGCAGCCAGAGCAAGAAGCTGGAACGGGAGAGGACTGGCCTTCGGCTCGGATGATGCGACAGCTCCACGGGCTTGTGCGTCCGGTTCGGTCTTCTCCATGCCTTTTCCAGAGACTTCCTCGTTCTGGGCACACTGCCACTTTCTTCTTCGGAAGCTGAGTGCACTCTTTCCCAGGAACACCACCACTGCAGTGCACACCAGGATCTCCCAGCGAAACCCAGAGACTCGTGGCACATGTGGCCAACGTTCGGATATCACCAACCCAGCAGCCCACAGCTGCTCCAGGACAGCCCACAGCGGCTCCAGAACTGTGTGGGGAGGCATTTGGATGGCCCCCCGCTGGCTCCAAAGAGCCTTGTGGCTTGGTCTCCGATCACCAGTGTCTTCTGGGCCACTAGGAAGTGCTTGGAACCCCTACGAGGGTTCCGTCTCCAACGCAAACCAGGGCCTGGCAACAGGAGCTGAAGGGAGGAGGGGTGGGGGAGGTGCACCTGAGTCTCCAAGGCACATCAGTGCCTGCAACCGGAGCTGACAGCAGGTGGGGTAGGGGAGGGGAATCGCTATATTGTACACCTGAAACAAAGACAACCCTATCGATCAATTTCTCGGAAGTGCAATTTAAACATTAAAAAAAATATATTTAAAAAGCAAACTAGGTATCCAAAGGAGAAATCTAACAAATATCCAAACACTGAGAAAGTATCCTTCTAGATGATCAAAGATCAAAGATCAAATCTCAATGCACTGAAGTGAAGGAAAATGAACATACAACATATGAAAATGTGTGGGACACAGCACAATCAATGGACAGCACCATGTAGAGCAATCACTGCCTATGTTAGAAAGGAGGAGGAGCATCTGGGAGGCTCAGTCAGTTAGTCCAACTCTTGATTTTGACTCGGGTCATGATGAAACTCGAGGTTGTGAGACTGAACCTGCATTGTGCTGGTGCTGGGCATGGAGGCTGTTTAATAATCTCTCTCTCTCTCTCTCTGTACCCCTTCCCTGTCTCTCTCTCTCTCACTCTCTCTCTGTCTCAAAACAATAAGCTCTCCACGTCAGAACCTAGAAAAAGATGAGAAAATAAAACTAAAGAAGAAAACCAAAGGAATCCTTCCACCCAGTTTCAAGATCTACAGCTATAGTAATCAAAAATGTGTGGTGTTGGTGAAGGGATAGACAAATGGAACAGTATAAAGATAGATAAGTGGAACAGGATCAAACCCAGAAAGAGACCAACCACCAACATGTCAATGGGATTCTGACAAAGGGGAAAAGCAATTCAATGGAGGAGTGACAGCGTTTTGAAGAAATGGTGCTAGAGCAAGTGGACTTCCAGAGACAAAGAAGAAGAAGGAGAAGAAGAAGAGGGAGGGGCAGAGAGGAGGAGGAGGTGGAGGTGGAGGACGAGGAGGACGAGGACCACAATCGAAGGCTCATCCTCTGTACAAAACTGAACTCGTGGCGCCTGGGTGACTCAGTCGCTGGGGCAGCCAGCTCTTAATTTCGGCTCTTGTCATGCTCTCAGGGTCCCGGGACAAAATCAGGCTCCAAGCTCACTGGGGAGTCTGCTTAAGGACGCTCTTTTCGCTTCTCCCTCCACCCCACGCCCCACTCATGCGCATGCTCACTCTCTCAAAAAGAAAAAAAAAATTTGTTAAATTAACTCAAAATTAATCACCGCCTTCTATGTAAAATGATAAATCTTCTAGGGAAAAAAATGTCCAGAATGGACAGCTAGGTAAAGAATCCTCCGACTGGACATCAAATCATGTTCCGTTCAAGAAGAGTTGATTCATTAGACATGATCCAACAATCAGAATTGGAAGTGTGTAATGTGTGAAACACCTTGTGAAGAAGACCCAAAAGGGAAGCTACAAACTGGGAGAAAATAGGTGCAAACCACATACCTGATAAAGGACTCCTGTCGGAAGGAGAGAACCTCAAAAGTTGACCCCCAAAGAAGCAAGCCATCCAGTCTGAAAAGAACAAAAACCAAAAAAATGGGCAAAAGACCGAAACCCTTTACCAAAGAGTATACAGATGGAAATCCCATAAAAAGGTACCATCGGGGCAATTCAAATTCAAACTCCAATGAGCTCTCACTGCACACCTATCAGCATCATGCAAACCAAATGCACCCGAGAGGGAGAGAGAGACCCCACTCCCCAATGCAAGGCAGGATGTGGAACGACTGGATCGCTCCTGCATCGCTGTTGGGAATGGAAGGTGATAGAGCTCCCTCTTGAAAACAGTTCACAGTTCCTTTTCTTTTTCAAGGCCTGGATTTAAATTCCAGGGAACAAGCAGTAGAATATGCTTTTCGGGTGCACAGGATAGTGACCCAGCCCTCCACACAGTTTCTCTGAAAACTAGACTTGCAACCACCCTAGGACCCCAGTCATTGCACTCTTGGCATTTCTCTGAGAGAAATCCAAACTTACGTTTGCTCAAAAACCTGTACAGGAACGGATCTGTGTCCTGATGGAAGCAGTGGGGCTGCCAAGGGGGTAGAAGTGACTGCAGTGGTTGGATATTGACACTGGACAGCCTTGTAAGAGATGTTCTCATCTTGCTTCTTTGAAGGCCCCTTCCCATTCATGGTGGTCCTGGGGACAAGGAGAAAAGGAATGTCAACGATTTCAAGAAGTTGAAAGGATTTCAAGAAGTTGAAACCAAGCATTAGAACACCATCTCTTCTACATGAATTCATTCTCATATTCACCCCCAGTCTCCCAAAGCAGACAGGAGGGGTCTGGTCCAACAGGGGTTGCGGGCAGTGGCCCTTCCACAGGCCATCTCCCCTCCAGTCTAGAAGTCCAACGACCAGGTCCCAGGCTTTCAACTCATCTCCTTCTCTCGGGGCCTTCTCTAGGGGCCCCAGGGAACTTCTGGGCTCTTTCTCTGCCTTCTAGGAGGCTCTGTGGGGCTGGGTCGAGTGCTCTCAGCCGACTTGGACCACACTGCCAGGTGTCTCCCCCTGCATTTGCCACCCTTCGACACAGGAGGATCAAGTGGGAGGATGTCCTCTCAGAGAGATCCATGGCGATCAGAATAGATGTCCTCTCTCTTCCATTGTTTACCCTCATCTCTCAGGCGTTTCTACCATCTCTTGATTTCCCTGGAATTTCAACCCCAGGAGAGGGGGGGTGGGTCAGAAGCCAAACATTTGGCTTCCCACTCCTGTCTTTCTTGAAGGTTTTCCCCGAACCAATGGGCCTAAAACAACATTCATAACCTGATATGGTTTCTGTGGGCCAGCCATCCAGGTGCAACTAGCCAGGTCCCTGTGGCTCAGGATCTCTCACAAGGCTGCAGTCCAGAGGGCCTCTGGATCTTCAGTCATCTGCGGGCTTGTTGGGGGTAAGTCTGCTTTTGAGCTCACTCAGCTGGCTGTGAGCAGCCAGAGGCCCTCCATTGCTGGAAGCAAGAAAGAGTCATTCCTTGCCCCATGGGCCTCTCCAGCATAAAGCTCCCAAGGAGCAGCTGGCTTCCCTGGGAACAGATGCGGGAGGGAGGGACGGAGGGCGGGCAAGCCCAAGAGGAGACCAGTCTCTTTGTAAACTCACCTCCGAAGTGACATCCTATCACTTTGGCCACATTCTGTCCTTTACAAGGGAGTCAGTAGTTCTGACTCGAATCAAGAGGTGGAGTATGGAACACAAAACGATGTGTACCCAAGATGGGAATCGTTGGAGACCCTTAAAGGCTGCCCTCCCTACTTGGCTGGGACTTGACCTCAGCTAGCCACCACTATAATCTCTGCATCCTTCTATTATTATATATTATGTTAGATTATATTATATGCACTATTATCTTTGCATAGAATCATCACATCCTAGGACGTGAACGAGGGGAACAATTTACCAAGCCCTTCTGGGATCCTTCAGCAGCTTGCCTAGAAGTTCCTTGCACAAGGGTGCCTGTCAGTTCAGTGTCTGGCTCCTGATTTCGGTTCAGGGCTGATCACGTGATCTGGGAAATCCAGACCAGCGTCTGGTTCAGCACTTGAGTCCGAAGCCTGTCGAGGAATCTCTCTAACTCGGCCCCTCCCCCGCCTGCATGTGTGTGCGTTCCTTTGTGTGTGTGTGTGTGTATGTGTGCGCCGTCACCCTTTCTGTCTCTCCAAAGAAGAAGAAGAAGAAGAAGAAGAAGAAGAAGAAGAAGAAGAAGAAGAAGAAGAAGAAGAAGAAGAAGAGGAACAGTAGTAGGCATAGTAGTAGAAGTTATTGGCACAGCAGGTGATCATTAGACAACCCTGGTTTGGAACGGGAGCTCTGAAATTCACTAGCTGTGTGATCCTGGGGCAAGTTGTTTCCCCTGTCTGAACCTCAGTCAGACATGACACACTGGGTTATTGGGACGATGAAGGGATCGATACAAGACACTTCAAACCGTCCCTTGCTTGGCATAGAATCCCTTAATCAAATCCATTCTCAGTAGCAGGAGTCTCAGCCATTGGATATTTTTATTTTTATTTGTGTTACGCTGAACACTGAAAAATATTCTCTCACACTCATACGGCTCCAGGGAATATGGAGCATCAGGCTAAAGGATGGGGTGGATCTCAAGTCAAAGGAGCCATGGGTATGGCTGAAGGGGTAAGCACAGGAGCTTTTGTGCTCTGGTTGTGAGTGTTGGTGGCTGCTGGGCAAGGGAATCAGACCTGCAGGGGACCCGAGAACTTGGAGTCTGGCCAGTGCACCCTTGCTCCCTTCTTGGGCTTCCTGGGTTTCAGGGGAGCCTTTGGCCCTTGAGGGTATTGGGAGGCTGTGCCCGGAACAGCAGGAGCAGGAGCAGGAGGCCCCCCGGAGACCGGCTGGACCTTGGGCCCAGAGATGGCCAGCTTCTGCCTGAGGCAATGGTTTTGGGCCTGGAGCCTTTGGAACTCCCTCTCTGCCCACAGGACAGCCTTCTGGCTCTCCTCACTCCTCTTCTCCACCAGGAGGCGCTCCCGCTCATGCAAGGAGGCGATTTGCTGCCATTCTCGGTGCAGGTCGGCGGCCATGTTCCTATAGAGGCCCAAGTGCCAGTGGGCAGCATCCGCCTTCCTGCGCACCTTGGCAAGCTCGTTCTTCACTTGCAGGCAGCGTGCCTTCTCCTCCATCATCTTCCTCTCCAGGTGTCTGAGGTGCTCTTCGCACAGCTTCGGCTCTGCCTCAAGCTTCAGGCGCAACTTCGGAATCTCACCGTCCAGGAGGGTGTTCCGAAGGTGAACAGGTCCTTGCTCAGCTTGGTGGCTTGTTGGGTTTCTTGGGAGCTCTTCATTCCTCTGACGTGCCTTCTTCAGTGCCCTGGACGGCTTTAATTGGTTCACGGGGCTCCCGCCTGAGGGCACGTGGTCAGGGGAGGAGGAGCCAGTCTCCACCTGCCTCCTTGAGCCCCCACCTTCCAGATGATCTCCAAGCAGCTCTAGCACATGCATCCCCTTCAGGAGGATCTGGCTGAGGGTGTGCTGTTGGCTCTGGCCCTCAGCGCTGGCCTGCCGCCGCACACCTCCTTCAGGAAGCTCTGGCCTGCCTGCCTGCCCTGCCTCGTCCTGCACTCTCTGTCCACAGCTGCCAATCTCCTGAACCAGCGGGTCTGCACTTGCCTGCAGATCACGGCTGTCCTTGAAGCCTTCTGGTGTTTTCCTCACCAGGGCTTCTCCATCTTCCTGGGCTGCTCCACAGATGGGATTTTCAGGAGGCAGCTGCTGAGGGCTCTTCAACAGCCTTTCCCGAACTCCCTTCCGCAGTTGCGTGGTGTTTCCCACTGACCAATACCCGGCATCTTGATTCAGGGCAGCCAGAGCAAGAAGCTGGAACGGGAGAGGACTGGCCTTCGGCTCGGATGATGCGACAGCTCCACGGGCTTGTGCGTCCGGTTCGGTCTTCTCCATGCCTTTTCCAGAGACTTCCTCGTTCTGGGCACACTGCCACTTTCTTCTTCGGAAGCTGAGTGCACTCTTTCCCAGGAACACCACCACTGCAGTGCACACCAGGATCTCCCAGCGAAACCCAGAGACTCGTGGCACATGTGGCCAACGTTCGGATATCACCAACCCAGCAGCCCACAGCTGCTCCAGGACAGCCCACAGCGGCTCCAGAACTGTGTGGGGAGGCATTTGGATGGCCCCCCGCTGGCTCCAAAGAGCCTTGTGGCTTGGTCTCCGATCACCAGTGTCTTCTGGGCCACTAGGAAGTGCTTGGAACCCCTACGAGGGTTCCGTCTCCAACGCAAACCAGGGCCTGGCAACAGGAGCTGAAGGGAGGAGGGGTGGGGGAGGTGCACCTGAGTCTCCAAGGCACATCAGTGCCTGCAACCAGAGCTGACAGCAGGTGGAGTAGGGGAGGGGAATCGCTATATTGTACACCTGAAACAAAGACAACCCTATCGATCAATTTCTCGGAAGTGCAATTTAAACATTAAAAAAAATATATTTAAAAAGCAAACTAGGTATCCAAAGGAGAAATCTAACAAATATCCAAACACTGAGAAAGTATCCTTCTAGATGATCAAAGATCAAAGATCAAATCTCAATGCACTGAAGTGAAGGAAAATGAACATACAACATATGAAAATGTGTGGGACACAGCACAATCAATGGACAGCACCATGTAGAGCAATCACTGCCTATGTTAGAAAGGAGGAGGAGCATCTGGGAGGCTCAGTCAGTTAGTCCAACTCTTGATTTTGACTCGGGTCATGATGAAACTCGAGGTTGTGAGACTGAACCTGCATTGTGCTGGTGCTGGGCATGGAGGCTGTTTAATAATCTCTCTCTCTCTCTCTCTCTGTACCCCTTCCCTGTCTCTCTCTCTCTCACTCTCTCTCTGTCTCAAAACAATAAGCTCTCCACGTCAGAACCTAGAAAAAGATGAGAAAATAAAACTAAAGAAGAAAACCAAAGGAATCCTTCCACCCAGTTTCAAGATCTACAGCTATAGTAATCAAAAAGGTGTGGTGTTGGTGAAGGGATAGACAAATGGAACAGTATAAAGATAGATAAGTGGAACAGGATCAAACCCAGAAAGAGACCAACCACCAACATGTCAATGGGATTCTGACAAAGGGGAAAAGCAATTCAATGGAGGAGTGACAGCGTTTTGAAGAAATGGTGCTAGAGCAAGTGGACTTCCAGAGACAAAGAAGAAGAAGGAGAAGAAGAAGAGGGAGGGGCAGAGAGGAGGAGGAGGTGGAGGTGGAGGACGAGGAGGACGAGGACCACAATCGAAGGCTCATCCTCTGTACAAAACTGAACTCGTGGCGCCTGGGTGACTCAGTCGCTGGGGCAGCCAGCTCTTAATTTCGGCTCTTGTCATGCTCTCAGGGTCCCGGGACAAAATCAGGCTCCAAGCTCACTGGGGAGTCTGCTTAAGGACGCTCTTTTCGCTTCTCCCTCCACCCCACGCCCCACTCATGCGCATGCTCACTCTCTCAAAAAGAAAAAAAAAATTTGTTAAATTAACTCAAAATTAATCACCGCCTTCTATGTAAAATGATAAATCTTCTAGGGAAAAAAATGTCCAGAATGGACAGCTAGGTAAAGAATCCTCCGACTGGACATCAAATCATGTTCCGTTCAAGAAGAGTTGATTCATTAGACATGATCCAACAATCAGAATTGGAAGTGTGTAATGTGTGAAACACCTTGTGAAGAAGACCCAAAAGGGAAGCTACAAACTGGGAGAAAATAGGTGCAAACCACATACCTGATAAAGGACTCCTGTCGGAAGGAGAGAACCTCAAAAGTTGACCCCCAAAGAAGCAAGCCATCCAGTCTGAAAAGAACAAAAACCAAAAAAATGGGCAAAAGACCGAAACCCTTTACCAAAGAGTATACAGATGGAAATCCCATAAAAAGGTACCATCGGGGCAATTCAAATTCAAACTCCAATGAGCTCTCACTGCACACCTATCAGCATCATGCAAACCAAATGCACCCGAGAGGGAGAGAGAGACCCCACTCCCCAATGCAAGGCAGGATGTGGAACGACTGGATCGCTCCTGCATCGCTGTTGGGAATGGAAGGTGATAGAGCTCCCTCTTGAAAACAGTTCACAGTTCCTTTTCTTTTTCAAGGCCTGGATTTAAATTCCAGGGAACAAGCAGTAGAATATGCTTTTCGGGTGCACAGGATAGTGACCCAGCCCTCCACACAGTTTCTCTGAAAACTAGACTTGCAACCACCCTAGGACCCCAGTCATTGCACTCTTGGCATTTCTCTGAGAGAAATCCAAACTTACGTTTGCTCAAAAACCTGTACAGGAACGGATCTGTGTCCTGATGGAAGCAGTGGGGCTGCCAAGGGGGTAGAAGTGACTGCAGTGGTTGGATATTGACACTGGACAGCCTTGTAAGAGATGTTCTCATCTTGCTTCTTTGAAGGCCCCTTCCCATTCATGGTGGTCCTGGGGACAAGGAGAAAAGGAATGTCAACGATTTCAAGAAGTTGAAAGGATTTCAAGAAGTTGAAACCAAGCATTAGAACACCATCTCTTCTACATGAATTCATTCTCATATTCACCCCCAGTCTCCCAAAGCAGACAGGAGGGGTCTGGTCCAACAGGGGTTGCGGGCAGTGGCCCTTCCACAGGCCATCTCCCCTCCAGTCTAGAAGTCCAACGACCAGGTCCCAGGCTTTCAACTCATCTCCTTCTCTCGGGGCCTTCTCTAGGGGCCCCAGGGAACTTCTGGGCTCTTTCTCTGCCTTCTAGGAGGCTCTGTGGGGCTGGGTCGAGTGCTCTCAGCCGACTTGGACCACACTGCCAGGTGTCTCCCCCTGCATTTGCCACCCTTCGACACAGGAGGATCAAGTGGGAGGATGTCCTCTCAGAGAGATCAATGGCGATCAGCATAGATGTCCTCTCTCTTCCATTGTTTGCCCTCATCTCTCAGGCGTTTCTACCATCTCTTGATTTCCCTGGAATTTCAACCCCAGGAGAGGGGGGGTGGGTCAGAAGCCAAACATTTGGCTTCCCACTCCTGTCTTTCTTGAAGGTTTTCCCCAAACCAATGGGCCTAAAACAACATTCATAACCTGATATGGTTTCTGTGGGCCAGCCATCCAGGTGCAACTAGCCAGGTCCCTGTGGCTCAGGATCTCTCACAAGGCTGCAGTCCAGAGGGCCTCTGGATCTTCAGTCATCTGCGGGCTTGTTGGGGGTAAGTCTGCTTTTGAGCTCACTCAGCTGGCTGTGAGCAGCCAGAGGCCCTCCATTGCTGGAAGCAAGAAATAGTCATTCCTTGCCCCATGGGCCTCTCCAGCATAAAGCTCCCAAGGAGCAGCTGGCTTCCCTGGGAACAGATGCGGGAGGGAGGGACGGAGGGCGGGCAAGCCCAAGAGGAGACCAGTCTCTTTGTAAACTCACCTCCGAAGTGACATCCTATCACTTTGGCCACATTCTGTCCTTTACAAGGGAGTCAGTAGTTCTGACTCGAATCAAGAGGTGGAGTATGGAACACAAAACGATGTGTACCCAAGATGGGAATCGTTGGAGACCCTTAAAGGCTGCCCTCCCTACTTGGCTGGGACTTGACCTCAGCTAGCCACCACTATAATCTCTGCATCCTTATATTATTATATATTATGTTAGATTATATTATATGCACTATTATCTTTGCATAGAATCATCACATCCTAGGACGTGAACGAGGGGAACATTTTACCAAGCCCTTCTGGGATCCTTCAGCAGCTTGCCTAGAAGTTCCTTGCACAAGGGTGCCTGTCAGTTCAGTGTCTGGCTCCTGATTTCGGTTCAGGGCTGATCACGTGATCTGGGAAATCCAGACCAGCGTCTGGTTCAGCACTTGAGTCCGAAGCCTGTCGAGGAATCTCTCTAACTCGGCCCCTCCCCCGCCTGCATGTGTGTGCGTTCCTTTGTGTGTGTGTGTGTGTATGTGTGCGCCGTCACCCTTTCTGTCTCTCCAAAGAAGAAGAAGAAGAAGAAGAAGAAGAAGAAGAAGAAGAAGAAGAAGAAGAAGAAGAAGAAGAAGAAGAAGAAGAGGAACAGTAGTAGGCATAGTAGTAGAAGTTATTGGCACAGCAGGTGATCATTAGACAACCCTGGTTTGGAACGGGAGCTCTGAAATTCACTAGCTGTGTGATCTTGGGGCAAGTTGTTTCCCCTGTCTGAACCTCAGTCAGACATGACACACTGGGTTATTGGGACGATGAAGGGATCGATACAAGACACTTCAAACCGTCCCTTGCTTGGCATAGAATCCCTTAATCAAATCCATTCTCAGTAGCAGGAGTCTCAGCCATTGGATATTTTTATTTTTATTTGTGTTACGCTGAACACTGAAAAATATTCTCTCACACTCATACGGCTCCAGGGAATATGGAGCATCAGGCTAAAGGATGGGGTGGATCTCAAGTCAAAGGAGCCATGGGTATGGCTGAAGGGGTAAGCACAGGAGCTTTTGTGCTCTGGTTGTGAGTGTTGGTGGCTGCTGGGCAAGGGAATCAGACCTGCAGGGGACCCGAGAACTTGGAGTCTGGCCAGTGCACCCTTGCTCCCTTCTTGGGCTTCCTGGGTTTCAGGGGAGCCTTTGGCCCTTGAGGGTATTGGGAGGCTGTGCCCGGAACAGCAGGAGCAGGAGCAGGAGGCCCCCCGGAGACCGGCTGGACCTTGGGCCCAGAGATGGCCAGCTTCTGCCTGAGGCAATGGTTTTGGGCCTGGAGCCTTTGGAACTCCCTCTCTGCCCACAGGACAGCCTTCTGGCTCTCCTCATTCCTCTTCTCCACCAGGAGGCGCTCCCGCTCATGCAAGGAGGCGATTTGCTGCCATTCTCGGTGCAGGTCGGCGGCCATGTTCCTATAGAGGCCCAAGTGCCAGTGGGCAGCATCCGCCTTCCTGCGCACCTTGGCAAGCTCGTTCTTCACTTGCAGGCAGCGTGCCTTCTCCTCCATCATCTTCCTCTCCAGGTGTCTGAGGTGCTCTTCGCACAGCTTCGGCTCTGCCTCAAGCTTCAGGCGCAACTTCGGAATCTCACCGTCCAGGAGGGTGTTCCGAAGGTGAACAGGTCCTTGCTCAGCTTGGTGGCTTGTTGGGTTTCTTGGGAGCTCTTCATTCCTCTGATGTGCCTTCTTCAGTGCCCTGGACGGCTTTAATTGGTTCACGGGGCTCCCGCCTGAGGGCACGTGGTCAGGGGAGGAGGAGCCAGTCTCCACCTGCCTCCTTGAGCCCCCACCTTCCAGATGATCTCCAAGCAGCTCTAGCACATGCATCCCCTTCAGGAGGATCTGGCTGAGGGTGTGCTGTTGGCTCTGGCCCTCAGCGCTGGCCTGCCGCCGCACACCTCCTTCAGGAAGCTCTGGCCTGCCTGCCTGCCCTGCCTCGTCCTGCACTCTCTGTCCACAGCTGCCAATCTCCTGAACCAGCGGGTCTGCACTTGGCTGCAGATCACGGCTGTCCTTGAAGCCTTCTGGTGTTTTCCTCACCAGGGCTTCTCCATCTTCCTGGGCTGCTCCACAGATGGGATTTTCAGGAGGCAGCTGCTGAGGGCTCTTCAACAGCCTTTCCCGAACTCCCTTCCGCAGTTGCGTGGTGTTTCCCACTGACCAATACCCGGCATCTTGATTCAGGGCAGCCAGAGCAAGAAGCTGGAACGGGAGAGGACTGGCCTTCGGCTCGGATGATGCGACAGCTCCACGGGCTTGTGCGTCCGGTTCGGTCTTCTCCATGCCTTTTCCAGAGACTTCCTCGTTCTGGGCACACTGCCACTTTCTTCTTCGGAAGCTGAGTGCACTCTTTCCCAGGAACACCACCACTGCAGTGCACACCAGGATCTCCCAGCGAAACCCAGAGACTCGTGGCACATGTGGCCAACGTTCGGATATCACCAACCCAGCAGCCCACAGCTGCTCCAGGACAGCCCACAGCGGCTCCAGAACTGTGTGGGGAGGCATTTGGATGGCCCCCCGCTGGCTCCAAAGAGCCTTGTGGCTTGGTCTCCGATCACCAGTGTCTTCTGGGCCACTAGGAAGTGCTTGGAACCCCTACGAGGGTTCCGTCTCCAACGCAAACCAGGGCCTGGCAACAGGAGCTGAAGGGAGGAGGGGTGGGGGAGGTGCACCTGAGTCTCCAAGGCACATCAGTGCCTGCAACCAGAGCTGACAGCAGGTGGGGTAGGGGAGGGGAATCGCTATATTGTACACCTGAAACAAAGACAACCCTATCGATCAATTTCTCGGAAGTGCAATTTCAACATTAAAAAAAATATATTTAAAAAGCAAACTAGGTATCCAAAGGAGAAATCTAACAAATATCCAAACACTGAGAAAGTATCCTTCTAGATGATCAAAGATCAAAGATCAAATCTCAATGCATTGAAGTGAAGGAAAATGAACATACAACATATGAAAATGTGTGGGACACAGCACAATCAATGGACAGCACCATGTAGAGCAATCACTGCCTATGTTAGAAAGGAGGAGGAGCATCTGGGAGGCTCAGTCAGTTAGTCCAACTCTTGATTTTGACTCGGGTCATGATGAAACTCGAGGTTGTGAGACTGAACCTGCATTGTGCTGGTGCTGGGCATGGAGGCTGTTTAATAATCTCTCTCTCTCTCTCTCTGTACCCCTTCCCTGTCTCTCTCTCTCTCACTCTCTCTCTGTCTCAAAACAATAAGCTCTCCACGTCAGAACCTAGAAAAAGATGAGAAAATAAAACTAAAGAAGAAAACCAAAGGAATCCTTCCACCCAGTTTCAAGATCTACAGCTATAGTAATCAAAAAGGTGTGGTGTTGGTGAAGGGATAGACAAATGGAACAGTATAAAGATAGATAAGTGGAACAGGATCAAACCCAGAAAGAGACCAACCACCAACATGTCAATGGGATTCTGACAAAGGGGAAAAGCAATTCAATGGAGGAGTGACAGCGTTTTGAAGAAATGGTGCTAGAGCAAGTGGACTTCCAGAGACAAAGAAGAAGAAGGAGAAGAAGAAGAGGGAGGGGCAGAGAGGAGGAGGAGGTGGAGGTGGAGGACGAGGAGGACGAGGACCACAATCGAAGGCTCATCCTCTGTACAAAACTGAACTCGTGGCGCCTGGGTGACTCAGTCGCTGGGGCAGCCAGCTCTTAATTTCGGCTCTTGTCATGCTCTCAGGGTCCCGGGACAAAATCAGGCTCCAAGCTCACTGGGGAGTCTGCTTAAGGACGCTCTTTTCGCTTCTCCCTCCACCCCACGCCCCACTCATGCGCATGCTCACTCTCTCAAAAAGAAAAAAAAAATTTGTTAAATTAACTCAAAATTAATCACCGCCTTCTATGTAAAATGATAAATCTTCTAGGGAAAAAAATGTCCAGAATGGACAGCTAGGTAAAGAATCCTCCGACTGGACATCAAATCATGTTCCGTTCAAGAAGAGTTGATTCATTAGACATGATCCAACAATCAGAATTGGAAGTGTGTAATGTGTGAAACACCTTGTGAAGAAGACCCAAAAGGGAAGCTACAAACTGGGAGAAAATAGGTGCAAACCACATACCTGATAAAGGACTCCTGTCGGAAGGAGAGAACCTCAAAAGTTGACCCCCAAAGAAGCAAGCCATCCAGTCTGAAAAGAACAAAAACCAAAAAAATGGGCAAAAGACCGAAACCCTTTACCAAAGAGTATACAGATGGAAATCCCATAAAAAGGTACCATCGGGGCAATTCAAATTCAAACTCCAATGAGCTCTCACTGCACACCTATCAGCATCATGCAAACCAAATGCACCCGAGAGGGAGAGAGAGACCCCACTCCCCAATGCAAGGCAGGATGTGGAACGACTGGATCGCTCCTGCATCGCTGTTGGGAATGGAAGGTGATAGAGCTCCCTCTTGAAAACAGTTCACAGTTCCTTTTCTTTTTCAAGGCCTGGATTTAAATTCCAGGGAACAAGCAGTAGAATATGCTTTTCGGGTGCACAGGATAGTGACCCAGCCCTCCACACAGTTTCTCTGAAAACTAGACTTGCAACCACCCTAGGACCCCAGTCATTGCACTCTTGGCATTTCTCTGAGAGAAATCCAAACTTACGTTTGCTCAAAAACCTGTACAGGAACGGATCTGTGTCCTGATGGAAGCAGTGGGGCTGCCAAGGGGGTAGAAGTGACTGCAGTGGTTGGATATTGACACTGGACAGCCTTGTAAGAGATGTTCTCATCTTGCTTCTTTGAAGGCCCCTTCCCATTCATGGTGGTCCTGGGGACAAGGAGAAAAGGAATGTCAACGATTTCAAGAAGTTGAAAGGATTTCAAGAAGTTGAAACCAAGCATTAGAACACCATCTCTTCTACATGAATTCATTCTCATATTCACCCCCAGTCTCCCAAAGCAGACAGGAGGGGTCTGGTCCAACAGGGGTTGCGGGCAGTGGCCCTTCCACAGGCCATCTCCCCTCCAGTCTAGAAGTCCAACGACCAGGTCCCAGGCTTTCAACTCATCTCCTTCTCTCGGGGCCTTCTCTAGGGGCCCCAGGGAACTTCTGGGCTCTTTCTCTGCCTTCTAGGAGGCTCTGTGGGGCTGGGTCGAGTGCTCTCAGCCGACTTGGACCACACTGCCAGGTGTCTCCCCCTGCATTTGCCACCCTTCGACACAGGAGGATCAAGTGGGAGGATGTCCTCTCAGAGAGATCAATGGCGATCAGCATAGATGTCCTCTCTCTTCCATTGTTTGCCCTCATCTCTCAGGCGTTTCTACCATCTCTTGATTTCCCTGGAATTTCAACCCCAGGAGAGGGGGGGTGGGTCAGAAGCCAAACATTTGGCTTCCCACTCCTGTCTTTCTTGAAGGTTTTCCCCAAACCAATGGGCCTAAAACAACATTCATAACCTGATATGGTTTCTGTGGGCCAGCCATCCAGGTGCAACTAGCCAGGTCCCTGTGGCTCAGGATCTCTCACAAGGCTGCAGTCCAGAGGGCCTCTGGATCTTCAGTCATCTGCGGGCTTGTTGGGGGTAAGTCTGCTTTTGAGCTCACTCAGCTGGCTGTGAGCAGCCAGAGGCCCTCCATTGCTGGAAGCAAGAAAGAGTCATTCCTTGCCCCATGGGCCTCTCCAGCATAAAGCTCCCAAGGAGCAGCTGGCTTCCCTGGGAACAGATGCGGGAGGGAGGGACGGAGGGCGGGCAAGCCCAAGAGGAGACCAGTCTCTTTGTAAACTCACCTCCGAAGTGACATCCTATCACTTTGGCCACATTCTGTCCTTTACAAGGGAGTCAGTAGTTCTGACTCGAATCAAGAGGTGGAGTATGGAACACAAAACGATGTGTACCCAAGATGGGAATCGTTGGAGACCCTTAAAGGCTGCCCTCCCTACTTGGCTGGGACTTGACCTCAGCTAGCCACCACTATAATCTCTGCATCCTTCTATTATTATATATTATGTTAGATTATATTATATGCACTATTATCTTTGCATAGAATCATCACATCCTAGGACGTGAACGAGGGGAACAATTTACCAAGCCCTTCTGGGATCCTTCAGCAGCTTGCCTAGAAGTTCCTTGCACAAGGGTGCCTGTCAGTTCAGTGTCTGGCTCCTGATTTCGGTTCAGGGCTGATCACGTGATCTGGGAAATCCAGACCAGCGTCTGGTTCAGCACTTGAGTCCGAAGCCTGTCGAGGAATCTCTCTAACTCGGCCCCTCCCCCGCCTGCATGTGTGTGCGTTCCTTTGTGTGTGTGTGTGTGTATGTGTGCGCCGTCACCCTTTCTGTCTCTCCAAAGAAGAAGAAGAAGAAGAAGAAGAAGAAGAAGAAGAAGAAGAAGAAGAAGAAGAAGAAGAAGAAGAGGAACAGTAGTAGGCATAGTAGTAGAAGTTATTGGCACAGCAGGTGATCATTAGACAACCCTGGTTTGGAACGGGAGCTCTGAAATTCACTAGCTGTGTGATCTTGGGGCAAGTTGTTTCCCCTGTCTGAACCTCAGTCAGACATGACACACTGGGTTATTGGGACGATGAAGGGATCGATACAAGACACTTCAAACCGTCCCTTGCTTGGCATAGAATCCCTTAATCAAATCCATTCTCAGTAGCAGGAGTCTCAGCCATTGGATATTTTTATTTTTATTTGTGTTACGCTGAACACTGAAAAATATTCTCTCACACTCATACGGCTCCAGGGAATATGGAGCATCAGGCTAAAGGATGGGGTGGATCTCAAGTCAAAGGAGCCATGGGTATGGCTGAAGGGGTAAGCACAGGAGCTTTTGTGCTCTGGTTGTGAGTGTTGGTGGCTGCTGGGCAAGGGAATCAGACCTGCAGGGGACCCGAGAACTTGGAGTCTGGCCAGTGCACCCTTGCTCCCTTCTTGGGCTTCCTGGGTTTCAGGGGAGCCTTTGGCCCTTGAGGGTATTGGGAGGCTGTGCCCGGAACAGCAGGAGCAGGAGCAGGAGGCCCCCCGGAGACCGGCTGGACCTTGGGCCCAGAGATGGCCAGCTTCTGCCTGAGGCAATGGTTTTGGGCCTGGAGCCTTTGGAACTCCCTCTCTGCCCACAGGACAGCCTTCTGGCTCTCCTCACTCCTCTTCTCCACCAGGAGGCGCTCCCGCTCATGCAAGGAGGCGATTTGCTGCCATTCTCGGTGCAGGTCGGCGGCCATGTTCCTATAGAGGCCCAAGTGCCAGTGGGCAGCATCCGCCTTCCTGCGCACCTTGGCAAGCTCGTTCTTCACTTGCAGGCAGCGTGCCTTCTCCTCCATCATCTTCCTCTCCAGGTGTCTGAGGTGCTCTTCGCACAGCTTCGGCTCTGCCTCAAGCTTCAGGCGCAACTTCGGAATCTCACCGTCCAGGAGGGTGTTCCGAAGGGGAACAGGTCCTTGCTCAGCTTGGTGGCTTGTTGGGTTTCTTGGGAGCTCTTCATTCCTCTGACGTGCCTTCTTCAGTGCCCTGGACGGCTTTAATTGGTTCACGGGGCTCCCGCCTGAGGGCACGTGGTCAGGGGAGGAGGAGCCAGTCTCCACCTGCCTCCTTGAGCCCCCACCTTCCAGATGATCTCCAAGCAGCTCTAGCACATGCATCCCCTTCAGGAGGATCTGGCTGAGGGTGTGCTGTTGGCTCTGGCCCTCAGCGCTGGCCTGCCGCCGCACACCTCCTTCAGGAAGCTCTGGCCTGCCTGCCTGCCCTGCCTCGTCCTGCACTCTCTGTCCACAGCTGCCAATCTCCTGAACCAGCGGGTCTGCACTTGCCTGCAGATCACGGCTGTCCTTGAAGCCTTCTGGTGTTTTCCTCACCAGGGCTTCTCCATCTTCCTGGGCTGCTCCACAGATGGGATTTTCCTGAGGCAGCTGCTGAGGGCTCTTCAACAGCCTTTCCCGAACTCCCTTCCGCAGTTGCGTGGTGTTTCCCACTGACCAATACCCGGCATCTTGATTCAGGGCAGCCAGAGCAAGAAGCTGGAACGGGAGAGGACTGGCCTTCGGCTCGGATGATGCGACAGCTCCACGGGCTTGTGCGTCCGGTTCGGTCTTCTCCATGCCTTTTCCAGAGACTTCCTCGTTCTGGGCACACTGCCACTTTCTTCTTCGGAAGCTGAGTGCACTCTTTCCCAGGAACACCACCACTGCAGTGCACACCAGGATCTCCCAGCGAAACCCAGAGACTCGTGGCACATGTGGCCAACGTTCGGATATCACCAACCCAGCAGCCCACAGCTGCTCCAGGACAGCCCACAGCGGCTCCAGAACTGTGTGGGGAGGCATTTGGATGGCCCCCCGCTGGCTCCAAAGAGCCTTGTGGCTTGGTCTCCGATCACCAGTGTCTTCTGGGCCACTAGGAAGTGCTTGGAACCCCTACGAGGGTTCCGTCTCCAACGCAAACCAGTGCCTGGCAACAGGAGCTGAAGGGAGGAGGGGTGGGGGAGGTGCACCTGAGTCTCCAAGGCACATCAGTGCCTGCAACCGGAGCTGACAGCAGGTGGGGTAGGGGAGGGGAATCGCTATATTGTACACCTGAAACAAAGACAACCCTATCGATCAATTTCTCGGAAGTGCAATTTCAACATTAAAAAAAATATATTTAAAAAGCAAACTAGGTATCCAAAGGAGAAATCTAACAAATATCCAAACACTGAGAAAGTATCCTTCTAGATGATCAAAGATCAAAGATCAAATCTCAATGCATTGAAGTGAAGGAAAATGAACATACAACATATGAAAATGTGTGGGACACAGCACAATCAATGGACAGCACCATGTAGAGCAATCACTGCCTATGTTAGAAAGGAGGAGGAGCATCTGGGAGGCTCAGTCAGTTAGTCCAACTCTTGATTTTGACTCGGGTCATGATGAAACTCGAGGTTGTGAGACTGAACCTGCATTGTGCTGGTGCTGGGCATGGAGGCTGTTTAATAATCTCTCTCTCTCTCTCTCTGTACCCCTTCCCTGTCTCTCTCTCTCTCACTCTCTCTCTGTCTCAAAACAATAAGCTCTCCACGTCAGAACCTAGAAAAAGATGAGAAAATAAAACTAAAGAAGAAAACCAAAGGAATCCTTCCACCCAGTTTCAAGATCTACAGCTATAGTAATCAAAAAGGTGTGGTGTTGGTGAAGGGATAGACAAATGGAACAGTATAAAGATAGATAAGTGGAACAGGATCAAACCCAGAAAGAGACCAACCACCAACATGTCAATGGGATTCTGACAAAGGGGAAAAGCAATTCAATGGAGGAGTGACAGCGTTTTGAAGAAATGGTGCTAGAGCAAGTGGACTTCCAGAGACAAAGAAGAAGAAGGAGAAGAAGAAGAGGGAGGGGCAGAGAGGAGGAGGAGGTGGAGGTGGAGGACGAGGAGGACGAGGACCACAATCGAAGGCTCATCCTCTGTACAAAACTGAACTCGTGGCGCCTGGGTGACTCAGTCGCTGGGGCAGCCAGCTCTTAATTTCGGCTCTTGTCATGCTCTCAGGGTCCCGGGACAAAATCAGGCTCCAAGCTCACTGGGGAGTCTGCTTAAGGACGCTCTTTTCGCTTCTCCCTCCACCCCACGCCCCACTCATGCGCATGCTCACTCTCTCAAAAAGAAAAAAAAATTTTGTTAAATTAACTCAAAATTAATCACCACCTTCTATGTAAAATGATAAATCTTCTAGGGAAAAAAATGTCCAGAATGGACAGCTAGGTAAAGAATCCTCCGACTGGACATCAAATCATGTTCCGTTCAAGAAGAGTTGATTCATTAGACATGATCCAACAATCAGAATTGGAAGTGTGTAATGTGTGAAACACCTTGTGAAGAAGACCCAAAAGGGAAGCTACAAACTGGGAGAAAATAGGTGCAAACCACATACCTGATAAAGGACTCCTGTCGGAAGGAGAGAACCTCAAAAGTTGACCCCCAAAGAAGCAAGCCATCCAGTCTGAAAAGAACAAAAACCAAAAAAATGGGCAAAAGACCGAAACCCTTTACCAAAGAGTATACAGATGGAAATCCCATAAAAAGGTACCATCGGGGCAATTCAAATTCAAACTCCAATGAGCTCTCACTGCACACCTATCAGCATCATGCAAACCAAATGCACCCGAGAGGGAGAGAGAGACCCCACTCCCCAATGCAAGGCAGGATGTGGAACGACTGGATCGCTCCTGCATCGCTGTTGGGAATGGAAGGTGATAGAGCTCCCTCTTGAAAACAGTTCACAGTTCCTTTTCTTTTTCAAGGCCTGGATTTAAATTCCAGGGAACAAGCAGTAGAATATGCTTTTCGGGTGCACAGGATAGTGACCCAGCCCTCCACACAGTTTCTCTGAAAACTAGACTTGCAACCACCCTAGGACCCCAGTCATTGCACTCTTGGCATTTCTCTGAGAGAAATCCAAACTTACGTTTGCTCAAAAACCTGTACAGGAACGGATCTGTGTCCTGATGGAAGCAGTGGGGCTGCCAAGGGGGTAGAAGTGACTGCAGTGGTTGGATATTGACACTGGACAGCCTTGTAAGAGATGTTCTCATCTTGCTTCTTTGAAGGCCCCTTCCCATTCATGGTGGTCCTGGGGACAAGGAGAAAAGGAATGTCAACGATTTCAAGAAGTTGAAAGGATTTCAAGAAGTTGAAACCAAGCATTAGAACACCATCTCTTCTACATGAATTCATTCTCATATTCACCCCCAGTCTCCCAAAGCAGACAGGAGGGGTCTGGTCCAACAGGGGTTGCGGGCAGTGGCCCTTCCACAGGCCATCTCCCCTCCAGTCTAGAAGTCCAACGACCAGGTCCCAGGCTTTCAACTCATCTCCTTCTCTCGGGGCCTTCTCTAGGGGCCCCAGGGAACTTCTGGGCTCTTTCTCTGCCTTCTAGGAGGCTCTGTGGGGCTGGGTCGAGTGTTCTCAGCCGACTTGGACCACACTGCCAGGTGTCTCCCCCTGCATTTGCCACCCTTCGACACAGGAGGATCAAGTGGGAGGATGTCCTCTCAGAGAGATCAATGGCGATCAGCACAGATGTCCTCTCTCTTCCATTGTTTGCCCTCATCTCTCAGGCGTTTCTACCATCTCTTGATTTCCCTGGAATTTCAACCCCAGGAGAGGGGGGGTGGGTCAGAAGCCAAACATTTGGCTTCCCACTCCTGTCTTTCTTGAAGGTTTTCCCCAAACCAATGGGCCTAAAACAACATTCATAACCTGATATGGTTTCTGTGGGCCAGCCATCCAGGTGCAACTAGCCAGGTCCCTGTGGCTCAGGATCTCTCACAAGGCTGCAGTCCAGAGGGCCTCTGGATCTTCAGTCATCTGCGGGCTTGTTGGGGGTAAGTCTGCTTTTGAGCTCACTCAGCTGGCTGTGAGCAGCCAGAGGCCCTCCATTGCTGGAAGCAAGAAATAGTCATTCCTTGCCCCATGGGCCTCTCCAGCATAAAGCTCCCAAGGAGCAGCTGGCTTCCCTGGGAACAGATGCGGGAGGGAGGGACGGAGGGCGGGCAAGCCCAAGAGGAGACCAGTCTCTTTGTAAACTCACCTCCGAAGGGACATCCTATCACTTTGGCCACATTCTGTCCTTTACAAGGGAGTCAGTAGTTCTGACTCGAATCAAGAGGTGGAGTATGGAACACAAAACGATGTGTACCCAAGATGGGAATCGTTGGAGACCCTTAAAGGCTGCCCTCCCTACTTGGCTGGGACTTGACCTCAGCTAGCCACCACTATAATCTCTGCATCCTTATATTATTATATATTATGTTAGATTATATTATATGCACTATTATCTTTGCATAGAATCATCACATCCTAGGACGTGAACGAGGGGAACATTTTACCAAGCCCTTCTGGGATCCTTCAGCAGCTTGCCTAGAAGTTCCTTGCCCAAGGGTGCCTGTCAGTTCAGTGTCTGGCTCCTGATTTCGGTTCAGGGCTGATCACGTGATCTGGGAAATCCAGACCAGCGTCTGGTTCAGCACTTGAGTCCCAAGCCTGTCGAGGAATCTCTCTAACTCGGCCCCTCCCCCGCCTGCATGTGTGTGCGTTCCTTTGTGTGTGTGTGTATGTGTGCGCCGTCACCCTTTCTGTCTCTCCAAAGAAGAAGAAGAAGAAGAAGAAGAAGAAGAAGAAGAAGAAGAAGAAGAAGAAGAAGAAGAAGAACAGTAGTAGGCATAGTAGTAGAAGTTATTGGCACAGCAGGTGATCATTAGACAACCCTGGTTTGGAACGGGAGCTCTGAAATTCACTAGCTGTGTGATCTTGGGGTAAGTTGTTTCCCCTGTCTGAACCTCAGTCAGACATGACACACTGGGTTATTGGGACGATGAAGGGATCGATACAAGACACTTCAAACCGTCCCTTGCTTGGCATAGAATCCCTTAATCAAATCCATTCTCAGTAGCAGGAGTCTCAGCCATTGGATATTTTTATTTTTATTTGTGTTACGCTGAACACTGAAAAATATTCTCTCACACTCATACGGCTCCAGGGAATATGGAGCATCAGGCTAAAGGATGGGGTGGATCTCAAGTCAAAGGAGCCATGGTATGGCTGAAGGGGTAAGCACAGGAGCTTTTGTGCTCTGGTTGTGAGTGTTGGTGGCTGCTGGGCAAGGGAATCAGACCTGCAGGGGACCCGAGAACTTGGAGTCTGGCCAGTGCACCCTTGCTCCCTTCTTGGGCTTCCTGGGTTTCAGGGGAGCCTTTGGCCCTTGAGGGTATTTGGAGGCTGTGCCCGGAACAGCAGGAGCAGGAGCAGGAGGCCCCCCGGAGACAGGCTGGACCTTGGGCCCAGAGTTGGCCAGCTTCTGCCTGAGGCAATGGTTTTGGGCCTGGAGCCTTTGGAACTCCCTCTCTGCCCACAGGACAGCCTTCTGGCTCTCCTCACTCCTCTTCTCCACCAGGAGGCGCTCCCGCTCATGCAAGGAGGCGATTTGCTGCCATTCTCGGTGCAGGTCGGCGGCCATGTTCCTATAGAGGCCCAAGTGCCAGTGGGCAGCATCCGCCTTCCTGCGCACCTTGGCAAGCTCGTTCTTCACTTGCAGGCAGCGTGCCTTCTCCTCCATCATCTTCCTCTCCAGGTGTCTGAGGTGCTCTTCGCACAGCTTCGGCTCTGCCTCAAGCTTCAGGCGCAACTTCGGAATCTCACCGTCCAGGAGGGTGTTCCGAAGGTGAACAGGTCCTTGCTCAGCTTGGTGGCTTGTTGGGTTTCTTGGGAGCTCTTCATTCCTCTGACGTGCCTTCTTCAGTGCCCTGGACGGCTTTAATTGGTTCACGGGGCTCCCGCCTGAGGGCACGTGGTCAGGGGAGGAGGAGCCAGTCTCCACCTGCCTCCTTGAGCCCCCACCTTCCAGATGATCTCCAAGCAGCTCTAGCACATGCATCCCCTTCAGGAGGATCTGGCTGAGGGTGTGCTGTTGGCTCTGGCCCTCAGCGCTGGCCTGCCGCCGCACTCCTCCTTCAGGAAGCTCTGGCCTGCCTGCCTGCCCTGCCTCGTCCTGCACTCTCTGTCCACAGCTGCCAATCTCCTGAACCAGCGGGTCTGCACTTGCCTGCAGATCACGGCTGTCCTTGAAGCCTTCTGGTGTTTTCCTCACCAGGGCTTCTCCATCTTCCTGGGCTGCTCCACAGATGGGATTTTCAGGAGGCAGCTGGTGAGGGCTCTTCAACAGCCTTTCCCGAACTCCCTTCAGCAGTTGCGTGGTGTTTCCCACTGACCAATACCCGGCATCTTGATTCAGGGCAGCCAGAGCAAGAAGCTGGAACGGGAGAGGACTGGCCTTCGGCTCGGATGATGCGACAGCTCCACGGGCTTGTGCGTCCGGTTCGGTCTTCTCCATGCCTTTTCCAGAGACTTCCTCGTTCTGGGCACACTGCCACTTTCTTCTTCGGAAGCTGAGTGCACTCTTTCCCAGGAACACCACCACTGCAGTGCACACCAGGATCTCCCAGCGAAACCCAGAGACTCGTGGCACATGTGGCCAACGTTTGGATATCACCAATCCAGCAGCCCACAGCTGCTCCAGGACAGCCCACAGCGGCTCCAGAACTGTGTGGGGAGGCATTTGGATGGCCACCAGCTGGCTCCAAAAGCCTTGTGGCTTGGTCTCCGATCACCAGTGTCTTCTGGGCCACTAGGAAGTGCTTGGAACCCCTACGAAGGTTCTGTCTCCAACGCAAACCAGTGCCTGGCAACAGGAGCTGAAGGGAGGAGGGGTGGGGGAGGTGCACCTGAGTCTCCACGGCACATCAGTGCCTACAACCGGAGCTGACAGCAGGTGGGGTAGGGGAGGGGAATCGCTATATTGTACACCTGAAACAAAGACAACCCTATCGATCAATTTCTCGGAAGTACAATTTCAACATTAAAAAAAAATATATTTAAAAAGCAAACTAGGTATCCAAAGGAGAAAACTAACAAATATCCAAACACTGAGAAAGTAACCTTCTAGATGATCAAAGATCAAAGATCAAATCTCAATGCATTGAAGTGAAGGAAAATGAACATACAACATATGAAAATGTGTGGGACACAGCACAATCAATGGACAGCATCATGTAGAGCAATCACTGCCTATGTTAGAAAGGAGGAGGAGCATCTGGGAGGCTCAGTCAGTTAGTCCAACTCTTGATTTTGACTCGGGTCATGATTAAACTCGAGGTTGTGAGACAGAACCTGCATTGTGCTGGTGCTGGGCATGGAGGCTGTTTAATAATCTCTCTCTCTCTCTCTCGCTCTCTCTGTACCCCTTCCCTCCCTCTCTCTCTCTCTCTCTCTCTCTCTGTGTCTCAAAACAATAAGCTCTCCACGTCAGAACCTAGAAAAAGATGAGAAAATAAAACTAAAGAAGAAAACCAAAGGAATCCTTTCACCCAGTTTCAAGATCTACAGCTATAGTAATCAAAAATGTGTGGTGTTGGTGAAGGGATATACAAATGGAACAGTATAAAGATAGATAAGTGGAACAGGATCAAACCCAGAAAGAGACCAACCACCAACATGTCAATGGGATTCTGACAAAGGGGAAAAGCAATTCAATAGAGGAGTGACAGCGTTTTGAATAAATGGTGCTAGAGTAAGTGGACTTCCAGAGACAAAGAAGAAGAAGGAGAAGAAGAAGAGGGAGGGGCAGAGAGGAGGAGGAGGTGGAGGTGGAGGACGAGGAGGACGAGGACCACAATCGAAGGCTCATCCTCTGTACAAAACTGAACTCGTGGCGCCTGGGTGACTCAGTCGCTGGGGCAGCCAGCTCTTAATTTCGGCTCTTGTCATGCTCTCAGGGTCCCGGGACAAAATCAGGCTCCAAGCTCACTGGGGAGTCTGCTTAAGGAAGCTCTTTTCGCTTCTCCCTCCACTCCACGCCCCACTCATGCGCATGCTCACTCTCTCAAAAAGAAAAAAAAATTTGTTAAATTAACTCAAAATTAATCACCGCCTTCTATGTAAAATGATAAATCGTCTAGGGAAAAAAATGTCCAGAATGGACAGCTAGGTAAAGAATCCTCCGACTGGACATCAAATCATGTTCCGTTCAAGAAGAGTTGATTCATTAGACATGATCCAACAATCAGAATTGGAAGTCTGTAATGTGTGAAACACCTTGTGAAGAAGACCCAGAAGGGAAGCTACAAACTGGGAGAAAATAGGTGCAAACCACATACCTGATAAAGGACTCCTGTCGGAAGGAGAGAACCTCAAAAGTTGACCCCCAAAGAAGCAAGCCATCCAGTCTGAAAAGAACAAAAACCAAAAAAATGGGCAAAAGACCGAAACCCTTTACCAAAGAGTATACAGATGGAAATCCCATAAAAAGGTACCATCGGGGCAATTCAAATTCAAACTCCAATGAGCTCTCACTGCACACCTATCAGCATGATGCAAACCAAATGCACCCGAGAGGGAGAGAGAGACCCCACTCCCCAATGCAAGGCAGGATGTGGAACGACTGGATCGCTCCTGCATCGCTGTTGGGAATGGAAGGTGATAGAGCTCCCTCTTGAAAACAGTTCACAGTTCCTTTTCTTTTTCAAGGCCTGGATTTAAATTCCAGGGAACAAGCAGTAGAATATGCTTTTCGGGTGCACAGGATAGTGACCCAACCCTCCACACAGTTTCTCTGAAAACTAGACTTGCAACCACCCTAGGACCCCAGTCATTGCACTCTTGGCATTTCTCTGCGAGAAATCCAAACTTACGTTTGCTCAAAAACCTGTACAGGAACGGATCTGTGTCCTGATGGAAGCAGTGGGGCTGCCAAGGGGGTAGAAGTGACTGCAGTGGTTGGATATTGACACTGGACAGCCTTGTAAGAGATGTTCTCATCTTGCTTCTTTGAAGGCCCCTTCCCATTCATGGTGGTCCTGGGGACAAGGAGAAAAGGAATGTCAACGATTTCAAGAAGTGGAAAGGATTTCAAGAAGTTGAAACCAAGCATTAGAACACCATCTCTTCTCCATGAATTCATTCTCATATTCACCCCCAGTCTCCCAAAGCAGACAGGAGGGGTCTGGTCCAACAGGGGTTGCGGGCAGTGGCCCTTCCACAGGCCATCTCCCCTCCAGTCTAGAAGTCCAACGACCAGGTCCCAGGCTTTCAACTCATCTCATTCTCTCGGGGCCTTCTCTAGGGGCCCCAGGGAACTTCTGGGCTCTTTCTCTGCCTTCTAGGAGGCTCTGTGGGGCTGGGTCGAGTGCTCTCAGCCGACGTGGACCACACTGCCAGGTGTCTCCCCCTGCATTTGCCACCCTTCGACACAGGAGGATCAAGTGGGAGGATGTCCTCTCAGAGAGATCCATGGCGATCAGAATAGATGTCCTCTCTCTTCCATTGTTTACCCTCATCTCTCAGGCGTTTCTACCATCTCTTGATTTCCCTGGAATTTCAACCCCAGGAGAGGGGGGGTGGGTCAGAAGCCAAACATTTGGCTTCCCACTCCTGTCTTTCTTGAAGGTTTTCCCCGAACCAATGGGCCTAAAACAACATTCATAACCTGATATGGTTTCTGTGGGCCAGCCATCCAGGTGCAACTAGCCAGGTCCCTGTGGCTCAGGATCTCTCACAAGGCTGCAGTCCAGAGGGCCTCTGGATCATCAGTCATCTGCGGGCTTGTTGGGGGTAAGTCTGCTTTTGAGCTCACTCAGCTGGCTGTGAGCAGCCAGAGGCCCTCCATTGCTGGAAGCAAGAAATAGTCATTCCTTGCCCCATGGGCCTCTCCAGCATAAAGCTCCCAAGGAGCAGCTGGCTTCCCTGGGAACAGATGCGGGAGGGAGGGACGGAGGGCGGGCAAGCCCAAGAGGAGACCAGTCTCTTTGTAAACTCACCTCCGAAGGGACATCCTATCACTTTGGCCACATTCTGTCCTTTACAAGGGAGTCAGTAGTTCTGACTCGAATCAAGAGGTGGAGTATGGAACACAAAACGATGTGTACCCAAGATGGGAATCGTTGGAGACCCTTAAAGGCTGCCCTCCCTACTTGGCTGGGACTTGACCTCAGCTAGCCACCACTATAATCTCTGCATCCTTATATTATTATATATTATGTTAGATTATATTATATGCACTATTATCTTTGCATAGAATCATCACATCCTAGGACGTGAACGAGGGGAACATTTTACCAAGCCCTTCTGGGATCCTTCAGCAGCTTGCCTAGAAGTTCCTTGCCCAAGGGTGCCTGTCAGTTCAGTGTCTGGCTCCTGATTTCGGTTCAGGGCTGATCACGTGATCTGGGAAATCCAGACCAGCGTCTGGTTCAGCACTTGAGTCCCAAGCCTGTCGAGGAATCTCTCTAACTCGGCCCCTCCCCCGCCTGCATGTGTGTGCGTTCCTTTGTGTGTGTGTGTATGTGTGCGCCGTCACCCTTTCTGTCTCTCCAAAGAAGAAGAAGAAGAAGAAGAAGAAGAAGAAGAAGAACAGTAGTAGGCATAGTAGTAGAAGTTATTGGCACAGCAGGTGATCATTAGACAACCCTGGTTTGGAACAGGAGCTCTGAAATTCACTAGCTGTGTGATCTTGGGGCAAGTTGTTTCCCCTGTCTGAACCTCAGTCAGACATGACACACTGGGTTATTGGGACGATGAAGGGATCGATACAAGACACTTCAAACCGTCCCTTGCTTGGCATAGAATCCCTTAATCAAATCCATTCTCAGGAGCAGGAGTCTCAGCCATTGGATATTTTTATTTTTATTTGTGTTACGCTGAACACTGAAAAATATTCTCTCACACTCATACGGCTCCAGGGAATATGGAGCATCAGGCTAAAGGATGGGGTGGATCTCAAGTCAAAGGAGCCATGGGTATGGCTGAAAGGGTAAGCACAGGAGCTTTTGTGCTCTGGTTGTGAGTGTTGGTGGCTGCTGGGCAAGGGAATCAGACCTGCAGGGGACCCGAGAACTTGGAGTCTGGCCAGTGCACCCTTGCTCCCTTCTTGGGCTTCCTGGGTTTCAGGGGAGCCTTTGGCCCTTGAGGGTATTTGGAGGCTGTGCCCGGAACAGCAGGAGCAGGAGCAGGAGTCCCCCTGGAGACAGGCTGGACCTTGGGCCCAGAGTTGGCCAGCTTCTGCCTGAGGCAATGGTTTTGGGCCTGGAGCCTTTGGAACTCCCTCTCTGCCCACAGGACAGCCTTCTGGCTCTCCTCACTCCTCTTCTCCACCAGGAGGCGCTCCCGCTCATGCAAGGAGGCGATTTGCTGCCATTCTCGGTGCAGGTCGGCGGCCATGTTCCTATAGAGGCCCAAGTGCCAGTGGGCAGCATCCGCCTTCCTGCGCACCTTGGCAAGCTCGTTCTTCACTTGCAGGCAGCGTGCCTTCTCCTCCATCATCTTCCTCTCCAGGTGTCTGAGGTGCTCTTCGCACAGCTTCGGCTCTGCCTCAAGCTTCAGGCGCAAATTCGGAATCTCACCGTCCAGGAGGGTGTTCCGAAGGTGAACAGGTCCTTGCTCAGCTTGGTGGCTTGTTGGGTTTCTTGGGAGCTCTTCATTCCTCTGACGTGCCTTCTTCAGTGCCCTGGACGGCTTTAATTGGTTCACGGGGCTCCCGCCTGAGGGCACGTGGTCAGGAGAGGAGGAGCCAGTCTCCACCTGCCTCCTTGAGCCCCCACCTTCCAGATGATCTCCAAGCAGCTCTAGCACATGCATCCCCTTCAGGAGGATCTGGCCGAGGGTGTGCTGTTGGCTCTGGCCCTCAGCGCTGGCCTGCCGCCGCACTCCTCCTTCAGGAAGCTCTGGCCTGCCTGCCTGCCCTGCCTCGTCCTGCACTCTCTGTCCACAGCTGCCAATCTCCTGAACCAGCGGGTCTGCACTTGCCTGCAGATCACGGCTGTCCTTGAAGCCTTCTGGTGTTTTCCTCACCAGGGCTTCTCCATCTTCCTGGGCTGCTCCACAGATGGGATTTTCAGGAGGCAGCTGGTGAGGGCTCTTCAACAGCCTTTCCCGACTCCCTTCCGCAGTTGCGTGGTGTTTCCCACTGACCAATACCCGGCATCTTGATTCAGGGCAGCCAGAGCAAGAAGCTGGAACGGGAGAGGACTGGCCTTCGGCTCGGATGATGCGACAGCTCCACGGGCTTGTGCGTCCGGTTCGGTCTTCTCCATGCCTTTTCCAGAGACTTCCTCGTTCTGGGCACACTGCCACTTTCTTCTTCGGAAGCTGAGTGCACTCTTTCCCAGGAACACCACCACTGCAGTGCACACCAGGATCTCCCAGCGAAACCCAGAGACTCGTGGCACATGTGGCCAACGTTCGGATATCACCAACCCAGCAGCCCACAGCTGCTCCAGGACAGCCCACAGCGGCTCCAGAACTGTGTGGGGAGGCATTTGGATGGCCCCCCGCTGGCTCCAAAGAGCCTTGTGGCTTGGTCTCCGATCACCAGTGTCTTCTGGGCCACTAGGAAGTGCTTGGAACCCCTACGAGGGTTCCGTCTCCAATGCAAACCAGTGCCTGGCAACAGGAGCTGAAGGGAGGAGGGGTGGGGGAGGTGCACCTGAGTCTCCAAGGCACATCAGTGCCTGCAACCGGAGCTGACAGCAGGTGGGGTAGGGGAGGGGAATCGCTATATTGTACACCTGAAACAAAGACAACCCTATCGATCAATTTCTCGGAAGTACAATTTCAACATTAAAAAAAATATATTTAAAAAGCAAACTAGGTATCCAAAGGAGAAATCTAACAAATATCCAAACACTGAGAAAGTAACCTTCTAGATGATCAAAGATCAAAGATCAAATCTCAATGCATTGAAGTGAAGGTAAATGAACATACAACATATGAAAATGTGTGGGACACAGCACAATCAATGGACAGCACCATGTAGAGCAATCACTGCCTATGTTAGAAAGGAGGAGGAGCATCTGGGAGGCTCAGTCAGTTAGTCCAACTCTTGATTTTGACTCGGGTCATGATGAAACTCGAGGTTGTGAGACTGAACCTGCATTGTGCTGGTGCTGGGCATGGAGGCTGTTTAATAATCTCTCTCTCTCTCTCTCTCTGTACCCCTTCCCTGTCTCTCTCTCTCTCACTCTCTCTCTGTCTCAAAACAATAAGCTCTCCACGTCAGAACCTAGAAAAAGATGAGAAAATAAAACTAAAGAAGAAAACCAAAGGAATCCTTCCACCCAGTTTCAAGATCTACAGCTATAGTAATCAAAAATGTGTGGTGTTGGTGAAGGGATAGACAAATGGAACAGTATAAAGATAGATAAGTGGAACAGGATCAAACCCAGAAAGAGACCAACCACCAACATGTCAATGGGATTCTGACAAAGGGGAAAAGCAATTCAATGGAGGAGTGACAGCGTTTTGAAGAAATGGTGCTAGAGCAAGTGGACTTCCATAGAAAAAGAAGAAGAAGGAGAAGAAGAAGAGGGAGGGGCAGAGAGGAGGAGGAGGTGGAGGTGGAGGACGAGGAGGACGAGGACCACAATCGAAGGCTCATCCTCTGTACAAAACTGAACTCGTGGCGCCTGGGTGACTCAGTCGCTGGGGCAGCCAGCTCTTAATTTCGGCTCTTGTCATGCTCTCAGGGTCCCGGGACAAAATCAGGCTCCAAGCTCACTGGGGAGTCTGCTTAAGGACGCTCTTTTCGCTTCTCCCTCCACCCCACGCCCCACTCAAGCGCATGCTCACTCTCTCAAAAAGAAAAAAAAAAATTTGTTAAATTAACTCAAAATTAATCACCGCCTTCTATGTAAAATGATAAATCTTCTAGGGAAAAAAATGTCCAGAATGGACAGCTAGGTAAAGAATCCTCCGACTGGACATCAAATCATGTTCCGTTCAAGAAGAGTTGATTCATTAGACATGATCCAACAATCAGAATTGGAAGTGTGTAATGTGTGAAACACCTTGTGAAGAAGACCCAAAAGGGAAGCTACAAACTGGGAGAAAATAGGTGCAAACCACATACCTGATAAAGGACTCCTGTCGGAAGGAGAGAACCTCAAAAGTTGACCCCCAAAGAAGCAAGCCATCCAGTCTGAAAAGAACAAAAACAAAAAAAATGGGCAAAAGACCGAAACACTTTACCAAAGAGTATACAGATGGAAATCCCATAAAAAGGTACCATCGGGGCAATTCAAATTCAAACTCCAATGAGCTCTCACTGCACACCTATCAGCATCATGCAAACCAAATGCACCCGAGAGGGAGAGAGAGACCCCACTCCCCAATGCAAGGCAGGATGTGGAACGACTGGATCGCTCCTGCATCGCTGTTGGGAATAGAAGGTGATAGAGCTCCCTCTTGAAAACAGTTCACAGTTCCTTTTCTTTTTCAAGGCCTGGATTTAAATTCCAGGGAACAAGCAGTAGAATATGCTTTTCGGGTGCACAGGATAGTGACCCAACCCTCCACACAGTTTCTCTGAAAACTAGACTTGCAACCACCCTAGGACCCCAGTCATTGCACTCTTGGCATTTCTCTGAGAGAAATCCAAACTTACGTTTGCTCAAAAACCTGTACAGGAACGGATCTGTGTCCTGATGGAAGCAGTGGGGCTGCCAAGGGGGTAGAAGTGACTGCAGTGGTTGGATATTGACACTGGACAGCCTTGTAAGAGATGTTCTCATCTTGCTTCTTTGAAAGCCCCTTCCCATTCATGGTGGTCCTGGGGACAAGGAGAAAAGGAATGTCAACGATTTCAAGAAGTTGAAAGGATTTCAAGAAGTTGAAACCAAGCATTAGAACACCATCTCTTCTACATGAATTCATTCTCATATTCACCCCCAGTCTCCCAAAGCAGACAGGAGGGGTCTGGTCCAACAGGGGTTGCGGGCAGTGGCCCTTCCACAGGCCATCTCCCCTCCAGTCTAGAAGTCCAACGACCAGGTCCCAGGCTTTCAACTCATCTCATTCTCTCGGGGCCTTCTCTTGGGGCCCCAGGGAACTTCTGGGCTCTTTCTCTGCCTTCTAGGAGGCTCTGTGGGGCTGGGTCGAGTGCTCTCAGCCGACTTGGACCACACTGCCAGGTGTCTCCCCCTGCATTTGCCACCCTTCGACACAGGAGGATCAAGTGGGAGGATGTCCTCTCAGAGAGATCCATGGCGATCAGCATAGATGTCCTCTCTCTTCCATTGTTTACCCTCATCTCTCAGGCGTTTCTACCATCTCTTGATTTCCCTGGAATTTCAACCCCAGGAGAAGGGGGGTGGGTCAGAAGCCAAACATTTGGCTTCCCACTCCTGTCTTTCTTGAAGGTTTTCCCCGAACCAATGGGCCTAAAACAACATTCATAACCTGATATGGTTTCTGTGGGCCAGCCATCCAGGTGCAACTAGCCAGGTCCCTGTGGCTCAGGATCTCTCACAAGGCTGCAGTCCAGAGGGCCTCTGGATCTTCAGTCATCTGCGGGCTTGTTGGGGGTAAGTCTGCTTTTGAGCTCACTCAGCTGGCTGTGAGCAGCCAGAGGCCCTCCATTGCTGGAAGCAAGAAAGAGTCATTCCTTGCCCCATGGGCCTCTCCAGCATAAAGCTCCCAAGGAGCAGCTGGCTTCCCTGGGAACAGATGCGGGAGGGAGGGACGGAGGGTGGGCAAGCCCAAGAGGAGACCAGTCTCTTTGTCAACTCACCTCCGAAGGGACATCCTATCACTTTGGCCACATTCTGTCCTTTACAAGGGAGTCAGTAGTTCTGACTCGAATCAAGAGGTGGAGTATGGAACACAAAACGATGTGTACCCAAGATGGGAATCGTTGGAGACCCTTAAAGGCTGCCCTCCCTACTTGGCTGGGACTTGACCTCAGCTAGCCACCACTATAATCTCTGCATCCTTCTATTATTATATATTATGTTAGATTATATTATATGCACTATTATCTTTGCATAGAATCATCACATCCTAGGACGTGAACGAGGGGAACAATTTACCAAGCCCTTCTGGGATCCTTCAGCAGCTTGCCTAGAAGTTCCTTGCACAAGGGTGCCTGTCAGTTCAGTGTCTGGCTCCTGATTTCGGTTCAGGGCTGATCACGTGATCTGGGAAATCCAGACCAGCGTCTGGTTCAGCACTTGAGTCCGAAGCCTGTCGAGGAATCTCTCTAACTCGGCCCCTCCCCCGCCTGCATGTGTGTGCGTTCCTTTGTGTGTGTGTGTGTGTATGTGTGCGCCGTCACCCTTTCTGTCTCTCCAAAGAAGAAGAAGAAGAAGAAGAAGAAGAAGAAGAAGAAGAAGAAGAAGAAGAAGAAGAAGAAGAGGAACAGTAGTAGGCATAGTAGTAGAAGTTATTGGCACAGCAGGTGATCATTAGACAACCCTGGTTTGGAACGGGAGCTCTGAAATTCACTAGCTGTGTGATCTTGGGGCAAGTTGTTTCCCCTGTCTGAACCTCAGTCAGACATGACACACTGGGTTATTGGGACGATGAAGGGATCGATACAAGACACTTCAAACCGTCCCTTGCTTGGCATAGAATCCCTTAATCAAATCCATTCTCAGTAGCAGGAGTCTCAGCCATTGGATATTTTTATTTTTATTTGTGTTACGCTGAACACTGAAAAATATTCTCTCACACTCATACGGCTCCAGGGAATATGGAGCATCAGGCTAAAGGATGGGGTGGATCTCAAGTCAAAGGAGCCATGGGTATGGCTGAAGGGGTAAGCACAGGAGCTTTTGTGCTCTGGTTGTGAGTGTTGGTGGCTGCTGGGCAAGGGAATCAGACCTGCAGGGGACCCGAGAACTTGGAGTCTGGCCAGTGCACCCTTGCTCCCTTCTTGGGCTTCCTGGGTTTCAGGGGAGCCTTTGGCCCTTGAGGGTATTGGGAGGCTGTGCCCGGAACAGCAGGAGCAGGAGCAGGAGGCCCCCCGGAGACCGGCTGGACCTTGGGCCCAGAGATGGCCAGCTTCTGCCTGAGGCAATGGTTTTGGGCCTGGAGCCTTTGGAACTCCCTCTCTGCCCACAGGACAGCCTTCTGGCTCTCCTCACTCCTCTTCTCCACCAGGAGGCGCTCCCGCTCATGCAAGGAGGCGATTTGCTGCCATTCTCGGTGCAGGTCGGCGGCCATGTTCCTATAGAGGCCCAAGTGCCAGTGGGCAGCATCCGCCTTCCTGCGCACCTTGGCAAGCTCGTTCTTCACTTGCAGGCAGCGTGCCTTCTCCTCCATCATCTTCCTCTCCAGGTGTCTGAGGTGCTCTTCGCACAGCTTCGGCTCTGCCTCAAGCTTCAGGCGCAACTTCGGAATCTCACCGTCCAGGAGGGTGTTCCGAAGGGGAACAGGTCCTTGCTCAGCTTGGTGGCTTGTTGGGTTTCTTGGGAGCTCTTCATTCCTCTGACGTGCCTTCTTCAGTGCCCTGGACGGCTTTAATTGGTTCACGGGGCTCCCGCCTGAGGGCACGTGGTCAGGGGAGGAGGAGCCAGTCTCCACCTGCCTCCTTGAGCCCCCACCTTCCAGATGATCTCCAAGCAGCTCTAGCACATGCATCCCCTTCAGGAGGATCTGGCTGAGGGTGTGCTGTTGGCTCTGGCCCTCAGCGCTGGCCTGCCGCCGCACACCTCCTTCAGGAAGCTCTGGCCTGCCTGCCTGCCCTGCCTCGTCCTGCACTCTCTGTCCACAGCTGCCAATCTCCTGAACCAGCGGGTCTGCACTTGCCTGCAGATCACGGCTGTCCTTGAAGCCTTCTGGTGTTTTCCTCACCAGGGCTTCTCCATCTTCCTGGGCTGCTCCACAGATGGGATTTTCCTGAGGCAGCTGCTGAGGGCTCTTCAACAGCCTTTCCCGAACTCCCTTCCGCAGTTGCGTGGTGTTTCCCACTGACCAATACCCGGCATCTTGATTCAGGGCAGCCAGAGCAAGAAGCTGGAACGGGAGAGGACTGGCCTTCGGCTCGGATGATGCGACAGCTCCACGGGCTTGTGCGTCCGGTTCGGTCTTCTCCATGCCTTTTCCAGAGACTTCCTCGTTCTGGGCACACTGCCACTTTCTTCTTCGGAAGCTGAGTGCACTCTTTCCCAGGAACACCACCACTGCAGTGCACACCAGGATCTCCCAGCGAAACCCAGAGACTCGTGGCACATGTGGCCAACGTTCGGATATCACCAACCCAGCAGCCCACAGCTGCTCCAGGACAGCCCACAGCGGCTCCAGAACTGTGTGGGGAGGCATTTGGATGGCCCCCCGCTGGCTCCAAAGAGCCTTGTGGCTTGGTCTCCGATCACCAGTGTCTTCTGGGCCACTAGGAAGTGCTTGGAACCCCTACGAGGGTTCCGTCTCCAACGCAAACCAGTGCCTGGCAACAGGAGCTGAAGGGAGGAGGGGTGGGGGAGGTGCACCTGAGTCTCCAAGGCACATCAGTGCCTGCAACCGGAGCTGACAGCAGGTGGGGTAGGGGAGGGGAATCGCTATATTGTACACCTGAAACAAAGACAACCCTATCGATCAATTTCTCGGAAGTGCAATTTCAACATTAAAAAAAATATATTTAAAAAGCAAACTAGGTATCCAAAGGAGAAATCTAACAAATATCCAAACACTGAGAAAGTATCCTTCTAGATGATCAAAGATCAAAGATCAAATCTCAATGCATTGAAGTGAAGGAAAATGAACATACAACATATGAAAATGTGTGGGACACAGCACAATCAATGGACAGCACCATGTAGAGCAATCACTGCCTATGTTAGAAAGGAGGAGGAGCATCTGGGAGGCTCAGTCAGTTAGTCCAACTCTTGATTTTGACTCGGGTCATGATGAAACTCGAGGTTGTGAGACTGAACCTGCATTGTGCTGGTGCTGGGCATGGAGGCTGTTTAATAATCTCTCTCTCTCTCTCTCTGTACCCCTTCCCTGTCTCTCTCTCTCTCACTCTCTCTCTGTCTCAAAACAATAAGCTCTCCACGTCAGAACCTAGAAAAAGATGAGAAAATAAAACTAAAGAAGAAAACCAAAGGAATCCTTCCACCCAGTTTCAAGATCTACAGCTATAGTAATCAAAAAGGTGTGGTGTTGGTGAAGGGATAGACAAATGGAACAGTATAAAGATAGATAAGTGGAACAGGATCAAACCCAGAAAGAGACCAACCACCAACATGTCAATGGGATTCTGACAAAGGGGAAAAGCAATTCAATGGAGGAGTGACAGCGTTTTGAAGAAATGGTGCTAGAGCAAGTGGACTTCCAGAGACAAAGAAGAAGAAGGAGAAGAAGAAGAGGGAGGGGCAGAGAGGAGGAGGAGGTGGAGGTGGAGGACGAGGAGGACGAGGACCACAATCGAAGGCTCATCCTCTGTACAAAACTGAACTCGTGGCGCCTGGGTGACTCAGTCGCTGGGGCAGCCAGCTCTTAATTTCGGCTCTTGTCATGCTCTCAGGGTCCCGGGACAAAATCAGGCTCCAAGCTCACTGGGGAGTCTGCTTAAGGACGCTCTTTTCGCTTCTCCCTCCACCCCACGCCCCACTCATGCGCATGCTCACTCTCTCAAAAAGAAAAAAAAAATTTGTTAAATTAACTCAAAATTAATCACCGCCTTCTATGTAAAATGATAAATCTTCTAGGGAAAAAAATGTCCAGAATGGACAGCTAGGTAAAGAATCCTCCGACTGGACATCAAATCATGTTCCGTTCAAGAAGAGTTGATTCATTAGACATGATCCAACAATCAGAATTGGAAGTGTGTAATGTGTGAAACACCTTGTGAAGAAGACCCAAAAGGGAAGCTACAAACTGGGAGAAAATAGGTGCAAACCACATACCTGATAAAGGACTCCTGTCGGAAGGAGAGAACCTCAAAAGTTGACCCCCAAAGAAGCAAGCCATCCAGTCTGAAAAGAACAAAAACCAAAAAAATGGGCAAAAGACCGAAACCCTTTACCAAAGAGTATACAGATGGAAATCCCATAAAAAGGTACCATCGGGGCAATTCAAATTCAAACTCCAATGAGCTCTCACTGCACACCTATCAGCATCATGCAAACCAAATGCACCCGAGAGGGAGAGAGAGACCCCACTCCCCAATGCAAGGCAGGATGTGGAACGACTGGATCGCTCCTGCATCGCTGTTGGGAATGGAAGGTGATAGAGCTCCCTCTTGAAAACAGTTCACAGTTCCTTTTCTTTTTCAAGGCCTGGATTTAAATTCCAGGGAACAAGCAGTAGAATATGCTTTTCGGGTGCACAGGATAGTGACCCAGCCCTCCACACAGTTTCTCTGAAAACTAGACTTGCAACCACCCTAGGACCCCAGTCATTGCACTCTTGGCATTTCTCTGAGAGAAATCCAAACTTACGTTTGCTCAAAAACCTGTACAGGAACGGATCTGTGTCCTGATGGAAGCAGTGGGGCTGCCAAGGGGGTAGAAGTGACTGCAGTGGTTGGATATTGACACTGGACAGCCTTGTAAGAGATGTTCTCATCTTGCTTCTTTGAAGGCCCCTTCCCATTCATGGTGGTCCTGGGGACAAGGAGAAAAGGAATGTCAACGATTTCAAGAAGTTGAAAGGATTTCAAGAAGTTGAAACCAAGCATTAGAACACCATCTCTTCTACATGAATTCATTCTCATATTCACCCCCAGTCTCCCAAAGCAGACAGGAGGGGTCTGGTCCAACAGGGGTTGCGGGCAGTGGCCCTTCCACAGGCCATCTCCCCTCCAGTCTAGAAGTCCAACGACCAGGTCCCAGGCTTTCAACTCATCTCCTTCTCTCGGGGCCTTCTCTAGGGGCCCCAGGGAACTTCTGGGCTCTTTCTCTGCCTTCTAGGAGGCTCTGTGGGGCTGGGTCGAGTGTTCTCAGCCGACTTGGACCACACTGCCAGGTGTCTCCCCCTGCATTTGCCACCCTTCGACACAGGAGGATCAAGTGGGAGGATGTCCTCTCAGAGAGATCAATGGCGATCAGCACAGATGTCCTCTCTCTTCCATTGTTTGCCCTCATCTCTCAGGCGTTTCTACCATCTCTTGATTTCCCTGGAATTTCAACCCCAGGAGAGGGGGGGTGGGTCAGAAGCCAAACATTTGGCTTCCCACTCCTGTCTTTCTTGAAGGTTTTCCCCAAACCAATGGGCCTAAAACAACATTCATAACCTGATATGGTTTCTGTGGGCCAGCCATCCAGGTGCAACTAGCCAGGTCCCTGTGGCTCAGGATCTCTCACAAGGCTGCAGTCCAGAGGGCCTCTGGATCTTCAGTCATCTGCGGGCTTGTTGGGGGTAAGTCTGCTTTTGAGCTCACTCAGCTGGCTGTGAGCAGCCAGAGGCCCTCCATTGCTGGAAGCAAGAAATAGTCATTCCTTGCCCCATGGGCCTCTCCAGCATAAAGCTCCCAAGGAGCAGCTGGCTTCCCTGGGAACAGATGCGGGAGGGAGGGACGGAGGGCGGGCAAGCCCAAGAGGAGACCAGTCTCTTTGTAAACTCACCTCCGAAGGGACATCCTATCACTTTGGCCACATTCTGTCCTTTACAAGGGAGTCAGTAGTTCTGACTCGAATCAAGAGGTGGAGTATGGAACACAAAACGATGTGTACCCAAGATGGGAATCGTTGGAGACCCTTAAAGGCTGCCCTCCCTACTTGGCTGGGACTTGACCTCAGCTAGCCACCACTATAATCTCTGCATCCTTATATTATTATATATTATGTTAGATTATATTATATGCACTATTATCTTTGCATAGAATCATCACATCCTAGGACGTGAACGAGGGGAACATTTTACCAAGCCCTTCTGGGATCCTTCAGCAGCTTGCCTAGAAGTTCCTTGCCCAAGGGTGCCTGTCAGTTCAGTGTCTGGCTCCTGATTTCGGTTCAGGGCTGATCACGTGATCTGGGAAATCCAGACCAGCGTCTGGTTCAGCACTTGAGTCCCAAGCCTGTCGAGGAATCTCTCTAACTCGGCCCCTCCCCCGCCTGCATGTGTGTGCGTTCCTTTGTGTGTGTGTGTATGTGTGCGCCGTCACCCTTTCTGTCTCTCCAAAGAAGAAGAAGAAGAAGAAGAAGAAGAAGAAGAAGAAGAAGAAGAAGAAGAAGAAGAAGAAGAAGAAGAAGAAGAAGAAGAACAGTAGTAGGCATAGTAGTAGAAGTTATTGGCACAGCAGGTGATCATTAGACAACCCTGGTTTGGAACGGGAGCTCTGAAATTCACTAGCTGTGTGATCTTGGGGCAAGTTGTTTCCCCTGTCTGAACCTCAGTTAGACATGACACACTGGGTTATTGGGACGATGAAGGGATCGATACAAGACACTTCAAACCGTCCCTTGCTTGGCATAGAATCCCTTAATCAAATCCATTCTCAGTAGCAGGAGTCTCAGCCATTGGATATTTTTATTTTTATTTGTGTTACGCTGAACACTGAAAAATATTCTCTCACACTCATACGGCTCCAGGGAATATGGAGCATCAGGCTAAAGGATGGGGTGGATCTCAAGTCAAAGGAGCCATGGGTATGGCTGAAGGGGTAAGCACAGGAGCTTTTGTGCTCTGGTTGTGAGTGTTGGTGGCTGCTGGGCAAGGGAATCAGACCTGCAGGGGACCCGAGAACTTGGAATCTGGCCAGTGCACCCTTGCTCCCTTCTTGGGCTTCCTGGGTTTCAGGGGAGCCTTTGGCCCTTGAGGGTACTTGGAGGCTGTGCCCGGAACAGCAGGAGCAGGAGCAGGAGGCCCCCCGGAGACAGGCTGGACCTTGGGCCCAGAGTTGGCCAGCTTCTGCCTGAGGCAATGGTTTTGGGCCTGGAGCCTTTGGAACTCCCTCTCTGCCCACAGGACAGCCTTCTGGCTCTCCTCACTCCTCTTCTCCACCAGGAGGCGCTCCCGCTCATGCAAGGAGGCGATTTGCTGCCATTCTCGGTGCAGGTCGGCGGCCATGTTCCTATAGAGGCCCAAGTGCCAGTGGGCAGCATCCGCCTTCCTGCGCACCTTGGCAAGCTCGTTCTTCACTTGCAGGCAGCGTGCCTTCTCCTCCATCATCTTCCTCTCCAGGTGTCTGAGGTGCTCTTCGCACAGCTTCGGCTCTGCCTCAAGCTTCAGGCGCAACTTCGGAATCTCACCGTCCAGGAGGGTGTTCCGAAGGTGAACAGGTCCTTGCTCAGCTTGGTGGCTTGTTGGGTTTCTTGGGAGCTCTTCATTCCTCTGACGTGCCTTCTTCAGTGCCCTGGACGGCTTTAATTGGTTCACGGGGCTCCCGCCTGAGGGCACGTGGTCAGGGGAGGAGGAGCCAGTCTCCACCTGCCTCCTTGAGCCCCCACCTTCCAGATGATCTCCAAGCAGCTCTAGCACATGCATCCCCTTCAGGAGGATCTGGCTGAGGGTGTGCTGTTGGCTCTGGCCCTCAGCGCTGGCCTGCCGCCGCACTCCTCCTTCAGGAAGCTCTGGCCTGCCTGCCTGCCCTGCCTCGTCCTGCACTCTCTGTCCACAGCTGCCAATCTCCTGAACCAGCGGGTCTGCACTTGCCTGCAGATCACGGCTGTCCTTGAAGCCTTCTGGTGTTTTCCTCACCAGGGCTTCTCCATCTTCCTGGGCTGCTCCACAGATGGGATTTTCAGGAGGCAGCTGGTGAGGGCTCTTCAACAGCCTTTCCCGAACTCCCTTCAGCAGTTGCGTGGTGTTTCCCACTGACCAATACCCGGCATCTTGATTCAGGGCAGCCAGAGCAAGAAGCTGGAACGGGAGAGGACTGGCCTTCGGCTCGGATGATGCGACAGCTCCACGGGCTTGTGCGTCCGGTTCGGTCTTCTCCATGCCTTTTCCAGAGACTTCCTCGTTCTGGGCACACTGCCACTTTCTTCTTCGGAAGCTGAGTGCACTCTTTCCCAGGAACACCACCACTGCAGTGCACACCAGGATCTCCCAGCGAAACCCAGAGACTCGTGGCACATGTGGCCAACGTTTGGATATCACCAATCCAGCAGCCCACAGCTGCTCCAGGACAGCCCACAGCGGCTCCAGAACTGTGTGGGGAGGCATTTGGATGGCCACCAGCTGGCTCCAAAAGCCTTGTGGCTTGGTCTCCGATCACCAGTGTCTTCTGGGCCACTAGGAAGTGCTTGGAACCCCTACGAAGGTTCTGTCTCCAACGCAAACCAGTGCCTGGCAACAGGAGCTGAAGGGAGGAGGGGTGGGGGAGGTGCACCTGAGTCTCCACGGCACATCAGTGCCTACAACCGGAGCTGACAGCAGGTGGGGTAGGGGAGGGGAATCGCTATATTGTACACCTGAAACAAAGACAACCCTATCGATCAATTTCTCGGAAGTACAATTTCAACATTAAAAAAAAATATATTTAAAAAGCAAACTAGGTATCCAAAGGAGAAAACTAACAAATATCCAAACACTGAGAAAGTAACCTTCTAGATGATCAAAGATCAAAGATCAAATCTCAATGCATTGAAGTGAAGGAAAATGAACATACAACATATGAAAATGTGTGGGACACAGCACAATCAATGGACAGCATCATGTAGAGCAATCACTGCCTATGTTAGAAAGGAGGAGGAGCATCTGGGAGGCTCAGTCAGTTAGTCCAACTCTTGATTTTGACTCGGGTCATGATTAAACTCGAGGTTGTGAGACAGAACCTGCATTGTGCTGGTGCTGGGCATGGAGGCTGTTTAATAATCTCTCTCTCTCTCTCTCGCTCTCTCTGTACCCCTTCCCTCCCTCTCTCTCTCTCTCTCTCTCTCTCTGTGTCTCAAAACAATAAGCTCTCCACGTCAGAACCGAGAAAAAGATGAGAAAATAAAACTAAAGAAGAAAACCAAAGGAATCCTTTCACCCAGTTTCAAGATCTACAGCTATAGTAATCAAAAATGTGTGGTGTTGGTGAAGGGATATACAAATGGAACAGTATAAAGATAGATAAGTGGAACAGGATCAAACCCAGAAAGAGACCAACCACCAACATGTCAATGGGATTCTGACAAAGGGGAAAAGCAATTCAATAGAGGAGTGACAGCGTTTTGAATAAATGGTGCTAGAGTAAGTGGACTTCCAGAGACAAAGAAGAAGAAGGAGAAGAAGAAGAGGGAGGGGCAGAGAGGAGGAGGAGGTGGAGGTGGAGGACGAGGAGGACGAGGACCACAATCGAAGGCTCATCCTCTGTACAAAACTGAACTCGTGGCGCCTGGGTGACTCAGTCGCTGGGGCAGCCAGCTCTTAATTTCGGCTCTTGTCATGCTCTCAGGGTCCCGGGACAAAATCAGGCTCCAAGCTCACTGGGGAGTCTGCTTAAGGAAGCTCTTTTCGCTTCTCCCTCCACTCCACGCCCCACTCATGCGCATGCTCACTCTCTCAAAAAGAAAAAAAAATTTGTTAAATTAACTCAAAATTAATCACCGCCTTCTATGTAAAATGATAAATCGTCTAGGGAAAAAAATGTCCAGAATGGACAGCTAGGTAAAGAATCCTCCGACTGGACATCAAATCATGTTCCGTTCAAGAAGAGTTGATTCATTAGACATGATCCAACAATCAGAATTGGAAGTCTGTAATGTGTGAAACACCTTGTGAAGAAGACCCAGAAGGGAAGCTACAAACTGGGAGAAAATAGGTGCAAACCACATACCTGATAAAGGACTCCTGTCGGAAGGAGAGAACCTCAAAAGTGGACCCCCAAAGAAGCAAGCCATCCAGTCTGAAAAGAACAAAAACCAAAAAAATGGGCAAAAGACCGAAACCCTTTACCAAAGAGTATACAGATGGAAATCCCATAAAAAGGTACCATCGGGGCAATTCAAATTCAAACTCCAATGAGCTCTCACTGCACACCTATCAGCATGATGCAAACCAAATGCACCCGAGAGGGAGAGAGAGACCCCACTCCCCAATGCAAGGCAGGATGTGGAACGACTGGATCGCTCCTGCATCGCTGTTGGGAATGGAAGGTGATAGAGCTCCCTCTTGAAAACAGTTCACAGTTCCTTTTCTTTTTCAAGGCCTGGATTTAAATTCCAGGGAACAAGCAGTAGAATATGCTTTTCGGGTGCACAGGATAGTGACCCAACCCTCCACACAGTTTCTCTGAAAACTAGACTTGCAACCACCCTAGGACCCCAGTCATTGCACTCTTGGCATTTCTCTGCGAGAAATCCAAACTTACGTTTGCTCAAAAACCTGTACAGGAACGGATCTGTGTCCTGATGGAAGCAGTGGGGCTGCCAAGGGGGTAGAAGTGACTGCAGTGGTTGGATATTGACACTGGACAGCCTTGTAAGAGATGTTCTCATCTTGCTTCTTTGAAGGCCCCTTCCCATTCATGGTGGTCCTGGGGACAAGGAGAAAAGGAATGTCAACGATTTCAAGAAGTGGAAAGGATTTCAAGAAGTTGAAACCAAGCATTAGAACACCATCTCTTCTCCATGAATTCATTCTCATATTCACCCCCAGTCTCCCAAAGCAGACAGGAGGGGTCTGGTCCAACAGGGGTTGCGGGCAGTGGCCCTTCCACAGGCCATCTCCCCTCCAGTCTAGAAGTCCAACGACCAGGTCCCAGGCTTTCAACTCATCTCATTCTCTCGGGGCCTTCTCTAGGGGCCCCAGGGAACTTCTGGGCTCTTTCTCTGCCTTCTAGGAGGCTCTGTGGGGCTGGGTCGAGTGCTCTCAGCCGACGTGGACCACACTGCCAGGTGTCTCCCCCTGCATTTGCCACCCTTCGACACAGGAGGATCAAGTGGGAGGATGTCCTCTCAGAGAGATCCATGGCGATCAGAATAGATGTCCTCTCTCTTCCATTGTTTACCCTCATCTCTCAGGCGTTTCTACCATCTCTTGATTTCCCTGGAATTTCAACCCCAGGAGAGGGGGGGTGGGTCAGAAGCCAAACATTTGGCTTCCCACTCCTGTCTTTCTTGAAGGTTTTCCCCGAACCAATGGGCCTAAAACAACATTCATAACCTGATATGGTTTCTGTGGGCCAGCCATCCAGGTGCAACTAGCCAGGTCCCTGTGGCTCAGGATCTCTCACAAGGCTGCAGTCCAGAGGGCCTCTGGATCATCAGTCATCTGCGGGCTTGTTGGGGGTAAGTCTGCTTTTGAGCTCACTCAGCTGGCTGTGAGCAGCCAGAGGCCCTCCATTGCTGGAAGCAAGAAATAGTCATTCCTTGCCCCATGGGCCTCTCCAGCATAAAGCTCCCAAGGAGCAGCTGGCTTCCCTGGGAACAGATGCGGGAGGGAGGGACGGAGGGCGGGCAAGCCCAAGAGGAGACCAGTCTCTTTGTAAACTCACCTCCGAAGGGACATCCTATCACTTTGGCCACATTCTGTCCTTTACAAGGGAGTCAGTAGTTCTGACTCGAATCAAGAGGTGGAGTATGGAACACAAAACGATGTGTACCCAAGATGGGAATCGTTGGAGACCCTTAAAGGCTGCCCTCCCTACTTGGCTGGGACTTGACCTCAGCTAGCCACCACTATAATCTCTGCATCCTTATATTATTATATATTATGTTAGATTATATTATATGCACTATTATCTTTGCATAGAATCATCACATCCTAGGACGTGAACGAGGGGAACATTTTACCAAGCCCTTCTGGGATCCTTCAGCAGCTTGCCTAGAAGTTCCTTGCCCAAGGGTGCCTGTCAGTTCAGTGTCTGGCTCCTGATTTCGGTTCAGGGCTGATCACGTGATCTGGGAAATCCAGACCAGCGTCTGGTTCAGCACTTGAGTCCCAAGCCTGTCGAGGAATCTCTCTAACTCGGCCCCTCCCCCGCCTGCATGTGTGTGCGTTCCTTTGTGTGTGTGTGTATGTGTGCGCCGTCACCCTTTCTGTCTCTCCAAAGAAGAAGAAGAAGAAGAAGAAGAAGAAGAAGAAGAACAGTAGTAGGCATAGTAGTAGAAGTTATTGGCACAGCAGGTGATCATTAGACAACCCTGGTTTGGAACAGGAGCTCTGAAATTCACTAGCTGTGTGATCTTGGGGCAAGTTGTTTCCCCTGTCTGAACCTCAGTCAGACATGACACACTGGGTTATTGGGACGATGAAGGGATCGATACAAGACACTTCAAACCGTCCCTTGCTTGGCATAGAATCCCTTAATCAAATCCATTCTCAGGAGCAGGAGTCTCAGCCATTGGATATTTTTATTTTTATTTGTGTTACGCTGAACACTGAAAAATATTCTCTCACACTCATACGGCTCCAGGGAATATGGAGCATCAGGCTAAAGGATGGGGTGGATCTCAAGTCAAAGGAGCCATGGGTATGGCTGAAAGGGTAAGCACAGGAGCTTTTGTGCTCTGGTTGTGAGTGTTGGTGGCTGCTGGGCAAGGGAATCAGACCTGCAGGGGACCCGAGAACTTGGAGTCTGGCCAGTGCACCCTTGCTCCCTTCTTGGGCTTCCTGGGTTTCAGGGGAGCCTTTGGCCCTTGAGGGTATTTGGAGGCTGTGCCCGGAACAGCAGGAGCAGGAGCAGGAGTCCCCCTGGAGACAGGCTGGACCTTGGGCCCAGAGTTGGCCAGCTTCTGCCTGAGGCAATGGTTTTGGGCCTGGAGCCTTTGGAACTCCCTCTCTGCCCACAGGACAGCCTTCTGGCTCTCCTCACTCCTCTTCTCCACCAGGAGGCGCTCCCGCTCATGCAAGGAGGCGATTTGCTGCCATTCTCGGTGCAGGTCGGCGGCCATGTTCCTATAGAGGCCCAAGTGCCAGTGGGCAGCATCCGCCTTCCTGCGCACCTTGGCAAGCTCGTTCTTCACTTGCAGGCAGCGTGCCTTCTCCTCCATCATCTTCCTCTCCAGGTGTCTGAGGTGCTCTTCGCACAGCTTCGGCTCTGCCTCAAGCTTCAGGCGCAACTTCGGAATCTCACCGTCCAGGAGGGTGTTCCGAAGGTGAACAGGTCCTTGCTCAGCTTGGTGGCTTGTTGGGTTTCTTGGGAGCTCTTCATTCCTCTGACGTGCCTTCTTCAGTGCCCTGGACGGCTTTAATTGGTTCACGGGGCTCCCGCCTGAGGGCACGTGGTCAGGAGAGGAGGAGCCAGTCTCCACCTGCCTCCTTGAGCCCCCACCTTCCAGATGATCTCCAAGCAGCTCTAGCACATGCATCCCCTTCAGGAGGATCTGGCCGAGGGTGTGCTGTTGGCTCTGGCCCTCAGCGCTGGCCTGCCGCCGCACTCCTCCTTCAGGAAGCTCTGGCCTGCCTGCCTGCCCTGCCTCGTCCTGCACTCTCTGTCCACAGCTGCCAATCTCCTGAACCAGCGGGTCTGCACTTGCCTGCAGATCACGGCTGTCCTTGAAGCCTTCTGGTGTTTTCCTCACCAGGGCTTCTCCATCTTCCTGGGCTGCTCCACAGATGGGATTTTCAGGAGGCAGCTGGTGAGGGCTCTTCAACAGCCTTTCCCGACTCCCTTCCGCAGTTGCGTGGTGTTTCCCACTGACCAATACCCGGCATCTTGATTCAGGGCAGCCAGAGCAAGAAGCTGGAACGGGAGAGGACTGGCCTTCGGCTCGGATGATGCGACAGCTCCACGGGCTTGTGCGTCCGGTTCGGTCTTCTCCATGCCTTTTCCAGAGACTTCCTCGTTCTGGGCACACTGCCACTTTCTTCTTCGGAAGCTGAGTGCACTCTTTCCCAGGAACACCACCACTGCAGTGCACACCAGGATCTCCCAGCGAAACCCAGAGACTCGTGGCACATGTGGCCAACGTTCGGATATCACCAACCCAGCAGCCCACAGCTGCTCCAGGACAGCCCACAGCGGCTCCAGAACTGTGTGGGGAGGCATTTGGATGGCCCCCCGCTGGCTCCAAAGAGCCTTGTGGCTTGGTCTCCGATCACCAGTGTCTTCTGGGCCACTAGGAAGTGCTTGGAACCCCTACGAGGGTTCCGTCTCCAATGCAAACCAGTGCCTGGCAACAGGAGCTGAAGGGAGGAGGGGTGGGGGAGGTGCACCTGAGTCTCCAAGGCACATCAGTGCCTGCAACCGGAGCTGACAGCAGGTGGGGTAGGGGAGGGGAATCGCTATATTGTACACCTGAAACAAAGACAACCCTATCGATCAATTTCTCGGAAGTACAATTTCAACATTAAAAAAAATATATTTAAAAAGCAAACTAGGTATCCAAAGGAGAAATCTAACAAATATCCAAACACTGAGAAAGTAACCTTCTAGATGATCAAAGATCAAAGATCAAATCTCAATGCATTGAAGTGAAGGTAAATGAACATACAACATATGAAAATGTGTGGGACACAGCACAATCAATGGACAGCACCATGTAGAGCAATCACTGCCTATGTTAGAAAGGAGGAGGAGCATCTGGGAGGCTCAGTCAGTTAGTCCAACTCTTGATTTTGACTCGGGTCATGATGAAACTCGAGGTTGTGAGACTGAACCTGCATTGTGCTGGTGCTGGGCATGGAGGCTGTTTAATAATCTCTCTCTCTCTCTCTCTCTGTACCCCTTCCCTGTCTCTCTCTCTCTCACTCTCTCTCTGTCTCAAAACAATAAGCTCTCCACGTCAGAACCTAGAAAAAGATGAGAAAATAAAACTAAAGAAGAAAACCAAAGGAATCCTTCCACCCAGTTTCAAGATCTACAGCTATAGTAATCAAAAAGGTGTGGTGTTGGTGAAGGGATAGACAAATGGAACAGTATAAAGATAGATAAGTGGAACAGGATCAAACCCAGAAAGAGACCAACCACCAACATGTCAATGGGATTCTGACAAAGGGGAAAAGCAATTCAATGGAGGAGTGACAGCGTTTTGAAGAAATGGTGCTAGAGCAAGTGGACTTCCATAGACAAAGAAGAAGAAGGAGAAGAAGAAGAGGGAGGGGCAGAGAGGAGGAGGAGGTGGAGGTGGAGGACGAGGAGGACGAGGACCACAATCGAAGGCTCATCCTCTGTACAAAACTGAACTCGTGGCGCCTGGGTGACTCAGTCGCTGGGGCAGCCAGCTCTTAATTTCGGCTCTTGTCATGCTCTCAGGGTCCCGGGACAAAATCAGGCTCCAAGCTCACTGGGGAGTCTGCTTAAGGACGCTCTTTTCGCTTCTCCCTCCACCCCACGCCCCACTCAAGCGCATGCTCACTCTCTCAAAAAGAAAAAAAAAAATTTGTTAAATTAACTCAAAATTAATCACCGCCTTCTATGTAAAATGATAAATCTTCTAGGGAAAAAAATGTCCAGAATGGACAGCTAGGTAAAGAATCCTCCGACTGGACATCAAATCATGTTCCGTTCAAGAAGAGTTGATTCATTAGACATGATCCAACAATCAGAATTGGAAGTGTGTAATGTGTGAAACACCTTGTGAAGAAGACCCAAAAGGGAAGCTACAAACTGGGAGAAAATAGGTGCAAACCACATACCTGATAAAGGACTCCTGTCGGAAGGAGAGAACCTCAAAAGTTGACCCCCAAAGAAGCAAGCCATCCAGTCTGAAAAGAACAAAAACAAAAAAAATGGGCAAAAGACCGAAACACTTTACCAAAGAGTATACAGATGGAAATCCCATAAAAAGGTACCATCGGGGCAATTCAAATTCAAACTCCAATGAGCTCTCACTGCACACCTATCAGCATCATGCAAACCAAATGCACCCGAGAGGGAGAGAGAGACCCCACTCCCCAATGCAAGGCAGGATGTGGAACGACTGGATCGCTCCTGCATCGCTGTTGGGAATAGAAGGTGATAGAGCTCCCTCTTGAAAACAGTTCACAGTTCCTTTTCTTTTTCAAGGCCTGGATTTAAATTCCAGGGAACAAGCAGTAGAATATGCTTTTCGGGTGCACAGGATAGTGACCCAACCCTCCACACAGTTTCTCTGAAAACTAGACTTGCAACCACCCTAGGACCCCAGTCATTGCACTCTTGGCATTTCTCTGAGAGAAATCCAAACTTACGTTTGCTCAAAAACCTGTACAGGAACGGATCTGTGTCCTGATGGAAGCAGTGGGGCTGCCAAGGGGGTAGAAGTGACTGCAGTGGTTGGATATTGACACTGGACAGCCTTGTAAGAGATGTTCTCATCTTGCTTCTTTGAAAGCCCCTTCCCATTCATGGTGGTCCTGGGGACAAGGAGAAAAGGAATGTCAACGATTTCAAGAAGTTGAAAGGATTTCAAGAAGTTGAAACCAAGCATTAGAACACCATCTCTTCTACATGAATTCATTCTCATATTCACCCCCAGTCTCCCAAAGCAGACAGGAGGGGTCTGGTCCAACAGGGGTTGCGGGCAGTGGCCCTTCCACAGGCCATCTCCCCTCCAGTCTAGAAGTCCAACGACCAGGTCCCAGGCTTTCAACTCATCTCATTCTCTCGGGGCCTTCTCTTGGGGCCCCAGGGAACTTCTGGGCTCTTTCTCTGCCTTCTAGGAGGCTCTGTGGGGCTGGGTCGAGTGCTCTCAGCCGACTTGGACCACACTGCCAGGTGTCTCCCCCTGCATTTGCCACCCTTCGACACAGGAGGATCAAGTGGGAGGATGTCCTCTCAGAGAGATCCATGGCGATCAGCATAGATGTCCTCTCTCTTCCATTGTTTACCCTCATCTCTCAGGCGTTTCTACCATCTCTTGATTTCCCTGGAATTTCAACCCCAGGAGAAGGGGGGTGGGTCAGAAGCCAAACATTTGGCTTCCCACTCCTGTCTTTCTTGAAGGTTTTCCCCGAACCAATGGGCCTAAAACAACATTCATAACCTGATATGGTTTCTGTGGGCCAGCCATCCAGGTGCAACTAGCCAGGTCCCTGTGGCTCAGGATCTCTCACAAGGCTGCAGTCCAGAGGGCCTCTGGATCTTCAGTCATCTGCGGGCTTGTTGGGGGTAAGTCTGCTTTTGAGCTCACTCAGCTGGCTGTGAGCAGCCAGAGGCCCTCCATTGCTGGAAGCAAGAAAGAGTCATTCCTTGCCCCATGGGCCTCTCCAGCATAAAGCTCCCAAGGAGCAGCTGGCTTCCCTGGGAACAGATGCGGGAGGGAGGGACGGAGGGTGGGCAAGCCCAAGAGGAGACCAGTCTCTTTGTCAACTCACCTCCGAAGGGACATCCTATCACTTTGGCCACATTCTGTCCTTTACAAGGGAGTCAGTAGTTCTGACTCGAATCAAGAGGTGGAGTATGGAACACAAAACGATGTGTACCCAAGATGGGAATCGTTGGAGACCCTTAAAGGCTGCCCTCCCTACTTGGCTGGGACTTGACCTCAGCTAGCCACCACTATAATCTCTGCATCCTTCTATTATTATATATTATGTTAGATTATATTATATGCACTATTATCTTTGCATAGAATCATCACATCCTAGGACGTGAACGAGGGGAACAATTTACCAAGCCCTTCTGGGATCCTTCAGCAGCTTGCCTAGAAGTTCCTTGCCCAAGGGTGCCTGTCAGTTCAGTGTCTGGCTCCTGATTTCGGTTCAGGGCTGATCACGTGATCTGGGAAATCCAGACCAGCGTCTGGTTCAGCACTTGAGTCCGAAGCCTGTCGAGGAATCTCTCTAACTCGGCCCCTCCCCCGCCTGCATGTGTGTGCGTTCCTTTGTGTGTGTGTGTGTGTATGTGTGCGCCGTCACCCTTTCTGTCTCTCCGAAGAAGAAGAAGAAGAAGAAGAAGAAGAAGAAGAAGAAGAAGACGACGAAGACGAAGACGAAGACGAAGACGAAGACGAAGACGAAGACGAAGAAGAAGAAGAAGAAGAAGAAGAAGAAGAAGAAGAAGAACAGTAGTAGGCATAGTAGTAGAAGTTATTGGCACAGCAGGTGATCATTAGACAACCCTGGTTTGGAACGGGAGCTCTGAAATTCACTAGCTGTGTGATCTTGGGGTAAGTTGTTTCCCCTGTCTGAACCTCAGTTAGACATGACACACTGGGTTATTGGGACGATGAAGGGATCGATACAAGACACTTCAAACCGTCCCTTGCTTGGCATAGAATCCCTTAATCAAATCCATTCTCAGTAGCAGGAGTCTCAGCCATTGGATATTTTTATTTTTATTTGTGTTACGCTGAACACTGAAAAATATTCTCTCACACTCATACGGCTCCAGGGAATATGGAGCATCAGGCTAAAGGATGGGGTGGATCTCAAGTCAAAGGAGCCATGGTATGGCTGAAGGGGTAAGCACAGGAGCTTTTGTGCTCTGGTTGTGAGTGTTGGTGGCTGCTGGGCAAGGGAATCAGACCTGCAGGGGACCCGAGAACTTGGAGTCTGGCCAGTGCACCCTTGCTCCCTTCTTGGGCTTCCTGGGTTTCAGGGGAACCTTTGGCCCTTGAGGGTATTGGGAGGCTGTGCCCGGAACAGCAGGAGCAGGAGCAGGAGGCCCCCCGGAGACAGGCTGGACCTTGGGCCCAGAGTTGGCCAGCTTCTGCCTGAGGCAATGGTTTTGGGCCTGGAGCCTTTGGAACTCCCTCTCTGCCCACAGGACAGCCTTCTGGCTCTCCTCACTCCTCTTCTCCACCAGGAGGCGCTCCCGCTCATGCAAGGAGGCGATTTGCTGCCATTCTCGGTGCAGGTCGGCGGCCATGTTCCTATAGAGGCCCAAGTGCCAGTGGGCAGCATCCGCCTTCCTGCGCACCTTGGCAAGCTCGTTCTTCACTTGCAGGCAGCGTGCCTTCTCCTCCATCATCTTCCTCTCCAGGTGTCTGAGGTGCTCTTCGCACAGCTTCGGCTCTGCCTCAAGCTTCAGGCGCAACTTCGGAATCTCACCGTCCAGGAGGGTGTTCCGAAGGTGAACAGGTCCTTGCTCAGCTTGGTGGCTTGTTGGGTTTCTTGGGAGCTCTTCATTCCTCTGACGTGCCTTCTTCAGTGCCCTGGACGGCTTTAATTGGTTCACGGGGCTCCCGCCTGAGGGCACGTGGTCAGGGGAGGAGGAGCCAGTCTCCACCTGCCTCCTTGAGCCCCCACCTTCCAGATGATCTCCAAGCAGCTCTAGCACATGCATCCCCTTCAGGAGGATCTGGCCGAGGGTGTGCTGTTGGCTCTGGCCCTCAGCGCTGGCCTGCCGCCGCACTCCTCCTTCAGGAAGCTCTGGCCTGCCTGCCTGCCCTGCCTCGTCCTGCACTCTCTGTCCACAGCTGCCAATCTCCTGAACCAGCGGGTCTGCACTTGCCTGCAGATCACGGCTGTCCTTGAAGCCTTCTGGTGTTTTCCTCACCAGGGCTTCTCCATCTTCCTGGGCTGCTCCACAGATGGGATTTTCAGGAGGCAGCTGGTGAGGGCTCTTCAACAGCCTTTCCCGAACTCCCTTCCGCAGTTGCGTGGTGTTTCCCACTGACCAATACCCGGCATCTTGATTCAGGGCAGCCAGAGCAAGAAGCTGGAACGGGAGAGGACTGGCTTTCGGCTCGGATGATGCGACAGCTCCACGGGCTTGTGCGTCCGGTTCGGTCTTCTCCATGCCTTTTCCAGAGACTTCCTCGTTCTGGGCACACTGCCACTTTCTTCTTCGGAAGCTGAGTGCACTCTTTCCCAGGAACACCACCACTGCAGTGCACACCAGGATCTCCCAGCGAAACCCAGAGACTCGTGGCACATGTGGCCAACGTTTGGATATCACCAATCCAGCAGCCCACAGCTGCTCCAGGACAGCCCACAGCGGCTCCAGAACTGTGTGGGGAGGCATTTGGATGGCCACCAGCTGGCTCCAAAAGCCTTGTGGCTTGGTCTCCGATCACCAGTGTCTTCTGGGCCACTAGGAAGTGCTTGGAACCCCTACGAAGGTTCTGTCTCCAACGCAAACCAGTGCCTGGCAACAGGAGCTGAAGGGAGGAGGGGTGGGGGAGGTGCACCTGAGTCTCCACGGCACATCAGTGCCTACAACCGGAGCTGACAGCAGGTGGGGTAGGGGAGGGGAATCGCTATATTGTACACCTGAAACAAAGACAACCCTATCGATCAATTTCTCGGAAGTACAATTTCAACATTAAAAAAAAATATATTTAAAAAGCAATCTAGGTATCCAAAGGAGAAAACTAACAAATATCCAAACACTGAGAAAGTAACCTTCTAGATGATCAAAGATCAAAGATCAAATCTCAATGCATTGAAGTGAAGGAAAATGAACATACAACATATGAAAATGTGTGGGCACAGCACAATCAATGGACAGCATCATGTAGAGCAATCACTGCCTATGTTAGAAAGGAGGAGGAGCATCTGGGAGGCTCAGTCAGTTAGTCCAACTCTTGATTTTGACTCGGGTCATGATTAAACTCGAGGTTGTGAGACAGAACCTGCATTGTGCTGGTGCTGGGCATGGAGGCTGTTTAATAATCTCTCTCTCTCTCTCTCGCTCTCTCTGTACCCCTTCCCTCCCTCTCTCTCTCTCTCTCTCTCTGTGTCTCAAAACAATAAGCTCTCCACGTCAGAACCGAGAAAAAGATGAGAAAATAAAACTAAAGAAGAAAACCAAAGGAATCCTTTCACCCAGTTTCAAGATCTACAGCTATAGTAATCAAAAATGTGTGGTGTTGGTGAAGGGATATACAAATGGAACAGTATAAAGATAGATAAGTGGAACAGGATCAAACCCAGAAAGAGACCAACCACCAACATGTCAATGGGATTCTGACAAAGGGGAAAAGCAATTCAATAGAGGAGTGACAGCGTTTTGAATAAATGGTGCTAGAGTAAGTGGATTTCCAGAGACAAAGAAGATGAAGGAGAAGAAGAAGAGGGAGGGGCAGAGAGGAGGAGGAGGTGGAGGTGGAGGACGAGGAGGACGAGGACCACAATCGAAGGCTCATCCTCTGTACAAAACTGAACTCGTGGCGCCTGGGTGACTCAGTCGCTGGGGCAGCCAGCTCTTAATTTCGGCTCTTGTCATGCTCTCAGGGTCCCGGGACAAAATCAGGCTCCAAGCTCACTGGGGAGTCTGCTTAAGGAAGCTCTTTTCGCTTCTCCCTCCACTCCACGCCCCACTCATGCGCATGCTCACTCTCTCAAAAAGAAAAAAAAATTTGTTAAATTAACTCAAAATTAATCACCGCCTTCTATGTAAAATGATAAATCGTCTAGGGAAAAAAATGTCCAGAATGGACAGCTAGGTAAAGAATCCTCCGACTGGACATCAAATCATGTTCCGTTCAAGAAGAGTTGATTCATTAGACATGATCCAACAATCAGAATTGGAAGTCTGTAATGTGTGAAACACCTTGTGAAGAAGACCCAGAAGGGAAGCTACAAACTGGGAGAAAATAGGTGCAAACCACATACCTGATAAAGGACTCCTGTCGGAAGGAGAGAACCTCAAAAGTTGACCCCCAAAGAAGCAAGCCATCCAGTCTGAAAAGAACAAAAACCAAAAAAATGGGCAAAAGACCGAAACCCTTTACCAAAGAGTATACAGATGGAAATCCCATAAAAAGGTACCATCGGGGCAATTCAAATTCAAACTCCAATGAGCTCTCACTGCACACCTATCAGCATGATGCAAACCAAATGCACCCGAGAGGGAGAGAGAGACCCCACTCCCCAATGCAAGGCAGGATGTGGAACGACTGGATCGCTCCTGCATCGCTGTTGGGAATGGAAGATGATAGAGCTCCCTCTTGAAAACAGTTCACAGTTCCTTTTCTTTTTCAAGGCCTGGATTTAAATTCCAGGGAACAAGCAGTAGAATATGCTTTTCGGGTGCACAGGATAGTGACCCAACCCTCCACACAGTTTCTCTGAAAACTAGACTTGCAACCACCCTAGGACCCCAGTCATTGCACTCTTGGCATTTCTCTGAGAGAAATCCAAACTTACGTTTGCTCAAAAACCTGTACAGGAACGGATCTGTGTCCTGATGGAAGCAGTGGGGCTGCCAAGGGGGTAGAAGTGACTGCAGTGGTTGGATATTGACACTGGACAGCCTTGTAAGAGATGTTCTCATCTTGCTTCTTTGAAGGCCCCTTCCCATTCATGGTGGTCCTGGGGACAAGGAGAAAAGGAATGTCAACGATTTCAAGAAGTGGAAAGGATTTCAAGAAGTTGAAACCAAGCATTAGAACACCATCTCTTCTCCATGAATTCATTCTCATATTCACCCCCAGTCTCCCAAAGCAGACAGGAGGGGTCTGGTCCAACAGGGGTTGCGGGCAGTGGCCCTTCCACAGGCCATCTCCCCTCCAGTCTAGAAGTCCAACGACCAGGTCCCAGGCTTTCAACTCATCTCATTCTCTCGGGGCCTTCTCTAGGGGCCCCAGGGAACTTCTGGGCTCTTTCTCTGCCTTCTAGGAGGCTCTGTGGGGCTGGGTCGAGTGCTCTCAGCCGACGTGGACCACACTGCCAGGTGTCTCCCCCTGCATTTGCCACCCTTCGACACAGGAGGATCAAGTGGGAGGATGTCCTCTCAGAGAGATCCATGGCGATCAGAATAGATGTCCTCTCTCTTCCATTGTTTACCCTCATCTCTCAGGCGTTTCTACCATCTCTTGATTTCCCTGGAATTTCAACCCCAGGAGAGGGGGGGTGGGTCAGAAGCCAAACATTTGGCTTCCCACTCCTGTCTTTCTTGAAGGTTTTCCCCGAACCAATGGGCCTAAAACAACATTCATAACCTGATATGGTTTCTGTGGGCCAGCCATCCAGGTGCAACTAGCCAGGTCCCTGTGGCTCAGGATCTCTCACAAGGCTGCAGTCCAGAGGGCCTCTGGATCTTCAGTCATCTGCGGGCTTGTTGGGGGTAAGTCTGCTTTTGAGCTCACTCAGCTGGCTGTGAGCAGCCAGAGGCCCTCCATTGCTGGAAGCAAGAAATAGTCATTCCTTGCCCCATGGGCCTCTCCAGCATAAAGCTCCCAAGGAGCAGCTGGCTTCCCTGGGAACAGATGCGGGAGGGAGGGACGGAGGGCGGGCAAGCCCAAGAGGAGACCAGTCTCTTTGTAAACTCACCTCCGAAGGGACATCCTATCACTTTGGCCACATTCTGTCCTTTACAAGGGAGTCAGTAGTTCTGACTCGAATCAAGAGGTGGAGTATGGAACACAAAACGATGTGTACCCAAGATGGGAATCGTTGGAGACCCTTAAAGGCTGCCCTCCCTACTTGGCTGGGACTTGACCTCAGCTAGCCACCACTATAATCTCTGCATCCTTATATTATTATATATTATGTTAGATTATATTATATGCACTATTATCTTTGCATAGAATCATCACATCCTAGGACGTGAACGAGGGGAACATTTTACCAAGCCCTTCTGGGATCCTTCAGCAGCTTGCCTAGAAGTTCCTTGCCCAAGGGTGCCTGTCAGTTCAGTGTCTGGCTCCTGATTTCGGTTCAGGGCTGATCACGTGATCTGGGAAATCCAGACCAGCGTCTGGTTCAGCACTTGAGTCCCAAGCCTGTCGAGGAATCTCTCTAACTCGGCCCCTCCCCCGCCTGCATGTGTGTGCGTTCCTTTGTGTGTGTGTGTATGTGTGCGCCGTCACCCTTTCTGTCTCTCCAAAGAAGAAGAAGAAGAAGAAGAAGAAGAAGAACAGTAGTAGGCATAGTAGTAGAAGTTACTGGCACAGCAGGTGATCATTAGACAACCCTGGTTTGGAACGGGAGCTCTGAAATTCACTAGCTGTGTGATCTTGGGGCAAGTTGTTTCCCCTGTCTGAACCTCAGTCAGACATGACACACTGGGTTATTGGGACGATGAAGGGATCGATACAAGACACTTCAAACCGTCCCTTGCTTGGCATAGAATCCCTTAATCAAATCCATTCTCACTAGCAGGAGTCTCAGCCATTGGATATTTTTATTTTTATTTGTGTTACGCTGAACACTGAAAAATATTCTCTCACACTCATACGGCTCCAGGGAATATGGAGCATCAGGCTAAAGGATGGGGTGGATCTCAAGTCAAAGGAGCCATGGGTATGGCTGAAAGGGTAAGCACAGGAGCTTTTGTGCTCTGGTTGTGAGTGTTGGTGGCTGCTGGGCAAGGGAATCAGACCTGCAGGGGACCCGAGAACTTGGAGTCTGGCCAGTGCACCCTTGCTCCCTTCTTGGGCTTCCTGGGTTTCAGGGGAGCCTTTGGCCCTTGAGGGTATTTGGAGGCTGTGCCCGGAACAGCAGGAGCAGGAGCAGGAGGCCCCCCGGAGACAGGCTGGACCTTGGGCCCAGAGTTGGCCAGCTTCTGCCTGAGGCAATGGTTTTGGGCCTGGAGCCTTTGGAACTCCCTCTCTGCCCACAGGACAGCCTTCTGGCTCTCCTCACTCCTCTTCTCCACCAGGAGGCGCTCCCGCTCATGCAAGGAGGCGATTTGCTGCCCTTCTCGGTGCAGGTCGGCGGCCATGTTCCTATAGAGGCCCAAGTGCCAGTGGGCAGCATCCGCCTTCCTGCGCACCTTGGCAAGCTCGTTCTTCACTTGCAGGCAGCGTGCCTTCTCCTCCATCATCTTCCTCTCCAGGTGTCTGAGGTGCTCTTCGCACAGCTTCGGCTCTGCCTCAAGCTTCAGGCGCAACTTCGGAATCTCACCGTCCAGGAGGGTGTTCCGAAGGTGAACAGGTCCTTGCTCAGCTTGGTGGCTTGTTGGGTTTCTTGGGAGCTCTTCATTCCTCTGACGTGCCTTCTTCAGTGCCCTGGACGGCTTTAATTGGTTCACGGGGCTCCCGCCTGAGGGCACGTGGTCAGGGGAGGAGGAGCCAGTCTCCACCTGCCTCCTTGAGCCCCCACCTTCCAGATGATCTCCAAGCAGCTCTAGCACATGCATCCCCTTCAGGAGGATCTGGCCGAGGGTGTGCTGTTGGCTCTGGCCCTCAGCGCTGGCCTGCCGCCGCACTCCTCCTTCAGGAAGCTCTGGCCTGCCTGCCTGCCCTGCCTCGTCCTGCACTCTCTGTCCACAGCTGCCAATCTCCTGAACCAGCGGGTCTGCACTTGCCTGCAGATCACGGCTGTCCTTGAAGCCTTCTGGTGTTTTCCTCACCAGGGCTTCTCCATCTTCCTGGGCTGCTCCACAGATGGGATTTTCAGGAGGCAGCTGGTGAGGGCTCTTCAACAGCATTTCCCGACTCCCTTCCGCAGTTGCGTGGTGTTTCCCACTGACCAATACCCGGCATCTTGATTCAGGGCAGCCAGAGCAAGAAGCTGGAACGGGAGAGGACTGGCCTTCGGCTCGGATGATGCGACAGCTCCACGGGCTTGTGCGTCCGGTTCGGTCTTCTCCATGCCTTTTCCAGAGACTTCCTCGTTCTGGGCACACTGCCACTTTCTTCTTCGGAAGCTGAGTGCACTCTTTCCCAGGAACACCACCACTGCAGTGCACACCAGGATCTCCCAGCGAAACCCAGAGACTCGTGGCACATGTGGCCAACGTTCGGATATCACCAACCCAGCAGCCCACAGCTGCTCCAGGACAGCCCACAGCGGCTCCAGAACTGTGTGGGGAGGCATTTGGATGGCCCCCCGCTGGCTCCAAAGAGCCTTGTGGCTTGGTCTCCGATCACCAGTGTCTTCTGGGCCACTAGGAAGTGCTTGGAACCCCTACGAGGGTTCCGTCTCCAATGCAAACCAGTGCCTGGCAACAGGAGCTGAAGGGAGGAGGGGTGGGGGAGGTGCACCTGAGTCTCCAAGGCACATCAGTGCCTGCAACCGGAGCTGACAGCAGGTGGGGTAGGGGAGGGGAATCGCTATATTGTACACCTGAAACAAAGACAACCCTATCGATCAATTTCTCGGAAGTACAATTTCAACATTAAAAAAAATATATTTAAAAAGCAAACTAGGTATCCAAAGGAGAAATCTAACAAATATCCAAACACTGAGAAAGTAACCTTCTAGATGATCAAAGATCAAAGATCAAATCTCAATGCATTGAAGTGAAGGTAAATGAACATACAACATATGAAAATGTGTGGGACACAGCACAATCAATGGACAGCACCATGTAGAGCAATCACTGCCTATGTTAGAAAGGAGGAGGAGCATCTGGGAGGCTCAGTCAGTTAGTCCAACTCTTGATTTTGACTCGGGTCATGATGAAACTCGAGGTTGTGAGACTGAACCTGCATTGTGCTGGTGCTGGGCATGGAGGCTGTTTAATAATCTCTCTCTCTCTCTCTCTCTGTACCCCTTCCCTGTCTCTCTCTCTCTCACTCTCTCTCTGTCTCAAAACAATAAGCTCTCCACGTCAGAACCTAGAAAAAGATGAGAAAATAAAACTAAAGAAGAAAACCAAAGGAATCCTTCCACCCAGTTTCAAGATCTACAGCTATAGTAATCAAAAAGGTGTGGTGTTGGTGAAGGGATAGACAAATGGAACAGTATAAAGATAGATAAGTGGAACAGGATCAAACCCAGAAAGAGACCAACCACCAACATGTCAATGGGATTCTGACAAAGGGGAAAAGCAATTCAATGGAGGAGTGACAGCGTTTTGAAGAAATGGTGCTAGAGCAAGTGGACTTCCAGAGACAAAGAAGAAGAAGGAGAAGAAGAAGAGGGAGGGGCAGAGAGGAGGAGGAGGTGGAGGTGGAGGACGAGGAGGACGAGGACCACAATCGAAGGCTCATCCTCTGTACAAAACTGAACTCGTGGCGCCTGGGTGACTCAGTCGCTGGGGCAGCCAGCTCTTAATTTCGGCTCTTGTCATGCTCTCAGGGTCCCGGGACAAAATCAGGCTCCAAGCTCACTGGGGAGTCTGCTTAAGGACGCTCTTTTCGCTTCTCCCTCCACCCCACGCCCCACTCATGCGCATGCTCACTCTCTCAAAAAGAAAAAAAAAAATTTGTTAAATTAACTCAAAATTAATCACCGCCTTCTATGTAAAATGATAAATCTTCTAGGGAAAAAAATGTCCAGAATGGACAGCTAGGTAAAGAATCCTCCGACTGGACATCAAATCATGTTCCGTTCAAGAAGAGTTGATTCATTAGACATGATCCAACAATCAGAATTGGAAGTCTGTAATGTGTGAAACACCTTGTGAAGAAGACCCAAAAGGGAAGCTACAAACTGGGAGAAAATAGGTGCAAACCACATACCTGATAAAGGACTCCTGTCGGAAGGAGAGAACCTCAAAAGTTGACCCCCAAAGAAGCAAGCCATCCAGTCTGAAAAGAACAAAAACAAAAAAAAATGGGCAAAAGACCGAAACACTTTACCAAAGAGTATACAGATGGAAATCCCATAAAAAGGTACCATCGGGGCAATTCAAATTCAAACTCCAATGAGCTCTCACTGCACACCTATCAGCATCATGCAAACCAAATGCACCCGAGAGGGAGAGAGAGACCCCACTCCCCAATGCAAGGCAGGATGTGGAACGACTGGATCGCTCCTGCATCGCTGTTGGGAATAGAAGGTGATAGAGCTCCCTCTTGAAAACAGTTCACAGTTCCTTTTCTTTTTCAAGGCCTGGATTTAAATTCCAGGGAACAAGCAGTAGAATATGCTTTTCGGGTGCACAGGATAGTGACCCAACCCTCCACACAGTTTCTCTGAAAACTAGACTTGCAACCACCCTAGGACCCCAGTCATTGCACTCTTGGCATTTCTCTGAGAGAAATCCAAACTTACGTTTGCTCAAAAACCTGTACAGGAACGGATCTGTGTCCTGATGGAAGCAGTGGGGCTGCCAAGGGGGTAGAAGTGACTGCAGTGGTTGGATATTGACACTGGACAGCCTTGTAAGAGATGTTCTCATCTTGCTTCTTTGAAAGCCCCTTCCCATTCATGGTGGTCCTGGGGACAAGGAGAAAAGGAATGTCAACGATTTCAAGAAGTTGAAAGGATTTCAAGAAGTTGAAACCAAGCATTAGAACACCATCTCTTCTACATGAATTCATTCTCATATTCACCCCCAGTCTCCCAAAGCAGACAGGAGGGGTCTGGTCCAACAGGGGTTGCGGGCAGTGGCCCTTCCACAGGCCATCTCCCCTCCAGTCTAGAAGTCCAACGACCAGGTCCCAGGCTTTCAACTCATCTCATTCTCTCGGGGCCTTCTCTTGGGGCCCCAGGGAACTTCTGGGCTCTTTCTCTGCCTTCTAGGAGGCTCTGTGGGGCTGGGTCGAGTGCTCTCAGCCGACTTGGACCACACTGCCAGGTGTCTCCCCCTGCATTTGCCACCCTTCGACACAGGAGGAACAAGTGGGAGGATGTCCTCTCAGAGAGATCCATGGCGATCAGCATAGATGTCCTCTCTCTTCCATTGTTTACCCTCATCTCTCAGGCGTTTCTACCATCTCTTGATTTCCCTGGAATTTCAACCCCAGGAGAAGGGGGGTGGGTCAGAAGCCAAACATTTGGCTTCCCACTCCTGTCTTTCTTGAAGGTTTTCCCCGAACCAATGGGCCTAAAACAACATTCATAACCTGATATGGTTTCTGTGGGCCAGCCATCCAGGTGCAACTAGCCAGGTCCCTGTGGCTCAGGATCTCTCACAAGGCTGCAGTCCAGAGGGCCTCTGGATCTTCAGTCATCTGCGGGCTTGTTGGGGGTAAGTCTGCTTTTGAGCTCACTCAGCTGGCTGTGAGCAGCCAGAGGCCCTCCATTGCTGGAAGCAAGAAAGAGTCATTCCTTGCCCCATGGGCCTCTCCAGCATAAAGCTCCCAAGGAGCAGCTGGCTTCCCTGGGAACAGATGCGGGAGGGAGGGACGGAGGGCGGGCAAGCCCAAGAGGAGACCAGTCTCTTTGTAAACTCACCTCCGAAGGGACATCCTATCACTTTGGCCACATTCTGTCCTTTACAAGGGAGTCAGTAGTTCTGACTCGAATCAAGAGGTGGAGTATGGAACACAAAACGATGTGTACCCAAGATGGGAATCGTTGGAGACCCTTAAAGGCTGCCCTCCCTACTTGGCTGGGACTTGACCTCAGCTAGCCACCACTATAATCTCTGCATCCTTATATTATTATATATTATGTTAGATTATATTATATGCACTATTATCTTTGCATAGAATCATCACATCCTAGGACGTGAACGAGGGGAACAATTTACCAAGCCCTTCTGGGATCCTTCAGCAGCTTGCCTAGAAGTTCCTTGCCCAAGGGTGCCTGTCAGTTCAGTGTCTGGCTCCTGATTTCGGTTCAGGGCTGATCACGTGATCTGGGAAATCCAGACCAGCATCTGGTTCAGCACTTGACTCGGAAGCCTGTCGAGGAATCTCTCTAACTCGGCCCCTCCCCCGCCTGCATGTGTGTGCGTTCCTTTGTGTGTGTGCGTGTGTGTATGTGTGCGCCGTCACCCTTTCTGTCTCTCCAAAGAAGAAGAAGAAGAAGAAGAAGAAGAAGAAGAAGAAGAAGAAGAAGAAGAAGAAGAAGAAGAAGAAGAAGAACAGTAGTAGGCATAGTAGTAGAAGTTATTGGCACAGCAGGTGATCATTAGACAACCCTGGTTTGGAACGGGAGCTCTGAAATTCACTAGCTGTGTGATCTTCGGGTAAGTTGTTTCCCCTGTCTGAACCTCAGTTAGACATGACACACTGGGTTATTGGGACGATGAAGGGATCGATACAAGACACTTCAAACCGTCCCTTGCTTGGCATAGAATCCCTTAATCAAATCCATTCTCAGTAGCAGGAGTCTCAGCCATTGGATATTTTTATTTTTATTTGTGTTACGCTGAACACTGAAAAATATTCTCTCACACTCATACGGCTCCAGGGAATATGGAGCATCAGGCTAAAGGATGGGGTGGATCTCAAGTCAAAGGAGCCATGGGTATGGCTGAAGGGGTAAGCACAGGAGCTTTTGTGCTCTGGTTGTGAGTGTTGGTGGCTGCTGGGCAAGGGAATCAGACCTGCAGGGGACCCGAGAACTTGGAGTCTGGCCAGTGCACCCTTGCTCCCTTCTTGGGCTTCCTGGGTTTCAGGGGAGCCTTTGGCCCTTGAGGGTATTTGGAGGCTGTGCCCGGAACAGCAGGAGCAGGAGCAGGAGGCCCCCCGGAGACAGGCTGGACCTTGGGCCCAGAGTTGGCCAGCTTCTGCCTGAGGCAATGGTTTTGGGCCTGGAGCCTTTGGAACTCCCTCTCTGCCCACAGGACAGCCTTCTGGCTCTCCTCACTCCTCTTCTCCACCAGGAGGCGCTCCCGCTCATGCAAGGAGGCGATTTGCTGCCCTTCTCGGTGCAGGTCGGCGGCCATGTTCCTATAGAGGCCCAAGTGCCAGTGGGCAGCATCCGCCTTCCTGCGCACCTTGGCAAGCTCGTTCTTCACTTGCAGGCAGCGTGCCTTCTCCTCCATCATCTTCCTCTCCAGGTGTCTGAGGTGCTCTTCGCACAGCTTCGGCTCTGCCTCAAGCTTCAGGCGCAACTTCGGAATCTCACCGTCCAGGAGGGTGTTCCGAAGGTGAACAGGTCCTTGCTCAGCTTGGTGGCTTGTTGGGTTTCTTGGGAGCTCTTCATTCCTCTGACGTGCCTTCTTCAGTGCCCTGGACGGCTTTAATTGGTTCACGGGGCTCCCGCCTGAGGGCACGTGGTCAGGGGAGGAGGAGCCAGTCTCCACCTGCCTCCTTGAGCCCCCACCTTCCAGATGATCTCCAAGCAGCTCTAGCACATGCATCCCCTTCAGGAGGATCTGGCTGAGGGTGTGCTGTTGGCTCTGGCCCTCAGCGCTGGCCTGCCGCCGCACTCCTCCTTCAGGAAGCTCTGGCCTGCCTGCCTGCCCTGCCTCGTCCTGCACTCTCTGTCCACAGCTGCCAATCTCCTGAACCAGCGGGTCTGCACTTGCCTGCAGATCACGGCTGTCCTTGAAGCCTTCTGGTGTTTTCCTCACCAGGGCTTCTCCATCTTCCTGGGCTGCTCCACAGATGGGATTTTCAGGAGGCAGCTGGTGAGGGCTCTTCAACAGCCTTTCCCGAACTCCCTTCCGCAGTTGCGTGGTGTTTCCCACTGACCAATACCCGGCATCTTGATTCAGGGCAGCCAGAGCAAGAAGCTGGAACGGGAGAGGACTGGCCTTCGGCTCGGATGATGCGACAGCTCCACGGGCTTGTGCGTCCGGTTCGGTCTTCTCCATGCCTTTTCCAGAGACTTCCTCGTTCTGGGCACACTGCCACTTTCTTCTTCGGAAGCTGAGTGCACTCTTTCCCAGGAACACCACCACTGCAGTGCACACCAGGATCTCCCAGCGAAACCCAGAGACTCGTGGCACATGTGGCCAACGTTTGGATATCACCAATCCAGCAGCCCACAGCTGCTCCAGGACAGCCCACAGCGGCTCCAGAACTGTGTGGGGAGGCATTTGGATGGCCACCAGCTGGCTCCAAAAGCCTTGTGGCTTGGTCTCCGATCACCAGTGTCTTCTGGGCCACTAGGAAGTGCTTGGAACCCCTACGAAGGTTCTGTCTCCAACGCAAACCAGTGCCTGGCAACAGGAGCTGAAGGGAGGAGGGGTGGGGGAGGTGCACCTGAGTCTCCACGGCACATCAGTGCCTACAACCGGAGCTGACAGCAGGTGGGGTAGGGGAGGGGAATCGCTATATTGTACACCTGAAACAAAGACAACCCTATCGATCAATTTCTCGGAAGTACAATTTCAACATTAAAAAAAAATATATTTAAAAAGCAAACTAGGTATCCAAAGGAGAAAACTAACAAATATCCAAACACTGAGAAAGTAACCTTCTAGATGATCAAAGATCAAAGATCAAATCTCAATGCATTGAAGTGAAGGAAAATGAACATACAACATATGAAAATGTGTGGGACACAGCACAATCAATGGACAGCATCATGTAGAGCAATCACTGCCTATGTTAGAAAGGAGGAGGAGCATCTGGGAGGCTCAGTCAGTTAGTCCAACTCTTGATTTTGACTCGGGTCATGATTAAACTCGAGGTTGTGAGACAGAACCTGCATTGTGCTGGTGCTGGGCATGGAGGCTGTTTAATAATCTCTCTCTCTCTCTCTCGCTCTCTCTGTACCCCTTCCCTCCCTCTCTCTCTCTCTCTCTCTCTCTCTGTGTCTCAAAACAATAAGCTCTCCACGTCAGAACCGAGAAAAAGATGAGAAAATAAAACTAAAGAAGAAAACCAAAGGAATCCTTTCACCCAGTTTCAAGATCTACAGCTATAGTAATCAAAAATGTGTGGTGTTGGTGAAGGGATATACAAATGGAACAGTATAAAGATAGATAAGTGGAACAGGATCAAACCCAGAAAGAGACCAACCACCAACATGTCAATGGGATTCTGACAAAGGGGAAAAGCAATTCAATAGAGGAGTGACAGCGTTTTGAATAAATGGTGCTAGAGTAAGTGGACTTCCAGAGACAAAGAAGAAGAAGGAGAAGAAGAAGAGGGAGGGGCAGAGAGGAGGAGGAGGTGGAGGTGGAGGACGAGGAGGACGAGGACCACAATCGAAGGCTCATCCTCTGTACAAAACTGAACTCGTGGCGCCTGGGTGACTCAGTCGCTGGGGCAGCCAGCTCTTAATTTCGGCTCTTGTCATGCTCTCAGGGTCCCGGGACAAAATCAGGCTCCAAGCTCACTGGGGAGTCTGCTTAAGGAAGCTCTTTTCGCTTCTCCCTCCACTCCACGCCCCACTCATGCGCATGCTCACTCTCTCAAAAAGAAAAAAAAATTTGTTAAATTAACTCAAAATTAATCACCGCCTTCTATGTAAAATGATAAATCGTCTAGGGAAAAAAATGTCCAGAATGGACAGCTAGGTAAAGAATCCTCCGACTGGACATCAAATCATGTTCCGTTCAAGAAGAGTTGATTCATTAGACATGATCCAACAATCAGAATTGGAAGTCTGTAATGTGTGAAACACCTTGTGAAGAAGACCCAGAAGGGAAGCTACAAACTGGGAGAAAATAGGTGCAAACCACATACCTGATAAAGGACTCCTGTCGGAAGGAGAGAACCTCAAAAGTTGACCCCCAAAGAAGCAAGCCATCCAGTCTGAAAAGAACAAAAACCAAAAAAATGGGCAAAAGACCGAAACCCTTTACCAAAGAGTATACAGATGGAAATCCCATAAAAAGGTACCATCGGGGCAATTCAAATTCAAACTCCAATGAGCTCTCACTGCACACCTATCAGCATGATGCAAACCAAATGCACCCGAGAGGGAGAGAGAGACCCCACTCCCCAATGCAAGGCAGGATGTGGAACGACTGGATCGCTCCTGCATCGCTGTTGGGAATGGAAGGTGATAGAGCTCCCTCTTGAAAACAGTTCACAGTTCCTTTTCTTTTTCAAGGCCTGGATTTAAATTCCAGGGAACAAGCAGTAGAATATGCTTTTCGGGTGCACAGGATAGTGACCCAACCCTCCACACAGTTTCTCTGAAAACTAGACTTGCAACCACCCTAGGACCCCAGTCATTGCACTCTTGGCATTTCTCTGCGAGAAATCCAAACTTACGTTTGCTCAAAAACCTGTACAGGAACGGATCTGTGTCCTGATGGAAGCAGTGGGGCTGCCAAGGGGGTAGAAGTGACTGCAGTGGTTGGATATTGACACTGGACAGCCTTGTAAGAGATGTTCTCATCTTGCTTCTTTGAAGGCCCCTTCCCATTCATGGTGGTCCTGGGGACAAGGAGAAAAGGAATGTCAACGATTTCAAGAAGTGGAAAGGATTTCAAGAAGTTGAAACCAAGCATTAGAACACCATCTCTTCTCCATGAATTCATTCTCATATTCACCCCCAGTCTCCCAAAGCAGACAGGAGGGGTCTGGTCCAACAGGGGTTGCGGGCAGTGGCCCTTCCACAGGCCATCTCCCCTCCAGTCTAGAAGTCCAACGACCAGGTCCCAGGCTTTCAACTCATCTCATTCTCTCGGGGCCTTCTCTAGGGGCCCCAGGGAACTTCTGGGCTCTTTCTCTGCCTTCTAGGAGGCTCTGTGGGGCTGGGTCGAGTGCTCTCAGCCGACGTGGACCACACTGCCAGGTGTCTCCCCCTGCATTTGCCACCCTTCGACACAGGAGGATCAAGTGGGAGGATGTCCTCTCAGAGAGATCCATGGCGATCAGAATAGATGTCCTCTCTCTTCCATTGTTTACCCTCATCTCTCAGGCGTTTCTACCATCTCTTGATTTCCCTGGAATTTCAACCCCAGGAGAGGGGGGGTGGGTCAGAAGCCAAACATTTGGCTTCCCACTCCTGTCTTTCTTGAAGGTTTTCCCCGAACCAATGGGCCTAAAACAACATTCATAACCTGATATGGTTTCTGTGGGCCAGCCATCCAGGTGCAACTAGCCAGGTCCCTGTGGCTCAGGATCTCTCACAAGGCTGCAGTCCAGAGGGCCTCTGGATCATCAGTCATCTGCGGGCTTGTTGGGGGTAAGTCTGCTTTTGAGCTCACTCAGCTGGCTGTGAGCAGCCAGAGGCCCTCCATTGCTGGAAGCAAGAAATAGTCATTCCTTGCCCCATGGGCCTCTCCAGCATAAAGCTCCCAAGGAGCAGCTGGCTTCCCTGGGAACAGATGCGGGAGGGAGGGACGGAGGGCGGGCAAGCCCAAGAGGAGACCAGTCTCTTTGTAAACTCACCTCCGAAGGGACATCCTATCACTTTGGCCACATTCTGTCCTTTACAAGGGAGTCAGTAGTTCTGACTCGAATCAAGAGGTGGAGTATGGAACACAAAACGATGTGTACCCAAGATGGGAATCGTTGGAGACCCTTAAAGGCTGCCCTCCCTACTTGGCTGGGACTTGACCTCAGCTAGCCACCACTATAATCTCTGCATCCTTATATTATTATATATTATGTTAGATTATATTATATGCACTATTATCTTTGCATAGAATCATCACATCCTAGGACGTGAACGAGGGGAACATTTTACCAAGCCCTTCTGGGATCCTTCAGCAGCTTGCCTAGAAGTTCCTTGCCCAAGGGTGCCTGTCAGTTCAGTGTCTGGCTCCTGATTTCGGTTCAGGGCTGATCACGTGATCTGGGAAATCCAGACCAGCGTCTGGTTCAGCACTTGAGTCCCAAGCCTGTCGAGGAATCTCTCTAACTCGGCCCCTCCCCCGCCTGCATGTGTGTGCGTTCCTTTGTGTGTGTGTGTATGTGTGCGCCGTCACCCTTTCTGTCTCTCCAAAGAAGAAGAAGAAGAAGAAGAAGAAGAAGAAGAAGAAGAACAGTAGTAGGCATAGTAGTAGAAGTTATTGGCACAGCAGGTGATCATTAGACAACCCTGGTTTGGAACGGGAGCTCTGAAATTCACTAGCTGTGTGATCTTGGGGCAAGTTGTTTCCCCTGTCTGAACCTCAGTCAGACATGACACACTGGGTTATTGGGACGATTAAGGGATTGATACAAGACACTTCAAACCGTCCCTTGCTTGGCATAGAATCCCTTAATCAAATCCATTCTCAGTAGCAGGAGTCTCAGCCATTGGATATTTTTATTTTTATTTGTGTTACGCTGAACACTGAAAAATATTCTCTCACACTCATACGGCTCCAGGGAATATGGAGCATCAGGCTAAAGGATGGGGTGGATCTCAAGTCAAAGGAGCCATGGGTATGGCTGAAGGGGTAAGCACAGGAGCTTTTGTGCTCTGGTTGTGAGTGTTGGTGGCTGCTGGGCAAGGGAATCAGACCTGCAGGGGACCCGAGAACTTGGAGTCTGGCCAGTGCACCCTTGCTCCCTTCTTGGGCTTCCTGGGTTTCAGGGGAGCCTTTGGCCCTTGAGGGTATTTGGAGGCTGTGCCCGGAACAGCAGGAGCAGGAGCAGGAGGCCCCCCGGAGACAGGCTGGACCTTGGGCCCAGAGTTGGCCAGCTTCTGCCTGAGGCAATGGTTTTGGGCCTGGAGCCTTTGGAACTCCCTCTCTGCCCACAGGACAGCCTTCTGGCTCTCCTCACTCCTCTTCTCCACCAGGAGGCGCTCCCGCTCATGCAAGGAGGCGATTTGCTGCCATTCTCGGTGCAGGTCGGCGGCCATGTTCCTATAGAGGCCCAAGTGCCAGTGGGCAGCATCCGCCTTCCTGCGCACCTTGGCAAGCTCGTTCTTCACTTGCAGGCAGCGTGCCTTCTCCTCCATCATCTTCCTCTCCAGGTGTCTGAGGTGCTCTTCGCACAGCTTCGGCTCTGCCTCAAGCTTCAGGCGCAACTTCGGAATCTCACCGTCCAGGAGGGTGTTCCGAAGGTGAACAGGTCCTTGCTCAGCTTGGTGGCTTGTTGGGTTTCTTGGGAGCTCTTCATTCCTCTGACGTGCCTTCTTCAGTGCCCTGGACGGCTTTAATTGGTTCACGGGGCTCCCGCCTGAGGGCACGTGGTCAGGGGAGGAGGAGCCAGTCTCCACCTGCCTCCTTGAGCCCCCACCTTCCAGATGATCTCCAAGCAGCTCTAGCACATGCATCCCCTTCAGGAGGATCTGGCCGAGGGTGTGCTGTTGGCTCTGGCCCTCAGCGCTGGCCTGCCGCCGCACTCCTCCTTCAGGAAGCTCTGGCCTGCCTGCCTGCCCTGCCTCGTCCTGCACTCTCTGTCCACAGCTGCCAATCTCCTGAACCAGCGGGTCTGCACTTGCCTGCAGATCACGGCTGTCCTTGAAGCCTTCTGGTGTTTTCCTCACCAGGGCTTCTCCATCTTCCTGGGCTGCTCCACAGATGGGATTTTCAGGAGGCAGCTGGTGAGGGCTCTTCAACAGCCTTTCCCGAACTCCCTTCAGCAGTTGCGTGGTGTTTCCCACTGACCAATACCCGGCATCTTGATTCAGGGCAGCCAGAGCAAGAAGCTGGAACGGGAGAGGACTGGCCTTCGGCTCGGATGATGCGACAGCTCCACGGGCTTGTGCGTCCGGTTCGGTCTTCTCCATGCCTTTTCCAGAGACTTCCTCGTTCTGGGCACACTGCCACTTTCTTCTTCGGAAGCTGAGTGCACTCTTTCCCAGGAACACCACCACTGCAGTGCACACCAGGATCTCCCAGCGAAACCCAGAGACTCGTGGCACATGTGGCCAACGTTCGGATATCACCAACCCAGCAGCCCACAGCTGCTCCAGGACAGCCCACAGCGGCTCCAGAACTGTGTGGGGAGGCATTTGGATGGCCCCCCGCTGGCTCCAAAGAGCCTTGTGGCTTGGTCTCCGATCACCAGTGTCTTCTGCGCCACTAGGAAGTGCTTGGAACCCCTACGAGGGTTCCGTCTCCAATGCAAACCAGTGCCTGGCAACAGGAGCTGAAGGGAGGAGGGGTGGGGGAGGTGCACCTGAGTCTCCAAGGCACATCAGTGCCTGCAACCGGAGCTGACAGCAGGTGGGGTAGGGGAGGGGAATCGCTATATTGTACACCTGAAACAAAGACAACCCTATCGATCAATTTCTCGGAAGTACAATTTCAACATTAAAAAAAATATATTTAAAAAGCAAACTAGGTATCCAAAGGAGAAATCTAACAAATATCCAAACACTGAGAAAGTAACCTTCTAGATGATCAAAGATCAAAGATCAAATCTCAATGCATTGAAGTGAAGGTAAATGAACATACAACATATGAAAATGTGTGGGACACAGCACAATCAATGGACAGCACCATGTAGAGCAATCACTGCCTATGTTAGAAAGGAGGAGGAGCATCTGGGAGGCTCAGTCAGTTAGTCCAACTCTTGATTTTGACTCGGGTCATGATGAAACTCGAGGTTGTGAGACTGAACCTGCATTGTGCTGGTGCTGGGCATGGAGGCTGTTTAATAATCTCTCTCTCTCTCTCTCTCTGTACCCCTTCCCTGTCTCTCTCTCTCTCACTCTCTCTCTGTCTCAAAACAATAAGCTCTCCACGTCAGAACCTAGAAAAAGATGAGAAAATAAAACTAAAGAAGAAAACCAAAGGAATCCTTCCACCCAGTTTCAAGATCTACAGCTATAGTAATCAAAAAGGTGTGGTGTTGGTGAAGGGATAGACAAATGGAACAGTATAAAGATAGATAAGTGGAACAGGATCAAACCCAGAAAGAGACCAACCACCAACATGTCAATGGGATTCTGACAAAGGGGAAAAGCAATTCAATGGAGGAGTGACAGCGTTTTGAAGAAATGGTGCTAGAGCAAGTGGACTTCCAGAGACAAAGAAGAAGAAGGAGAAGAAGAAGAGGGAGGGGCAGAGAGGAGGAGGAGGTGGAGGTGGAGGACGAGGAGGACGAGGACCACAATCGAAGGCTCATCCTCTGTACAAAACTGAACTCGTGGCGCCTGGGTGACTCAGTCGCTGGGGCAGCCAGCTCTTAATTTCGGCTCTTGTCATGCTCTCAGGGTCCCGGGACAAAATCAGGCTCCAAGCTCACTGGGGAGTCTGCTTAAGGACGCTCTTTTCGCTTCTCCCTCCACCCCACGCCACACTCAAGCGCATGCTCACTCTCTCAAAAAGAAAAAAAAAATTTGTTAAATTAACTCAAAATTAATCACCGCCTTCTATGTAAAATGATAAATCTTCTAGGGAAAAAAATGTCCAGAATGGACAGCTAGGTAAAGAATCCTCCGACTGGACATCAAATCATGTTCCGTTCAAGAAGAGTTGATTCATTAGACATGATCCAACAATCAGAATTGGAAGTGTGTAATGTGTGAAACACCTTGTGAAGAAGACCCAAAAGGGAAGCTACAAACTGGGAGAAAATAGGTGCAAACCACATACCTGATAAAGGACTCCTGTCGGAAGGAGAGAACCTCAAAAGTTGACCCCCAAAGAAGCAAGCCATCCAGTCTGAAAAGAACAAAAACAAAAAAAATGGGCAAAAGACCGAAACACTTTACCAAAGAGTATACAGATGGAAATCCCATAAAAAGGTACCATCGGGGCAATTCAAATTCAAACTCCAATGAGCTCTCACTGCACACCTATCAGCATCATGCAAACCAAATGCACCCGAGAGGGAGAGAGAGACCCCACTCCCCAATGCAAGGCAGGATGTGGAACGACTGGATCGCTCCTGCATCGCTGTTGGGAATAGAAGGTGATAGAGCTCCCTCTTGAAAACAGTTCACAGTTCCTTTTCTTTTTCAAGGCCTGGATTTAAATTCCAGGGAACAAGCAGTAGAATATGCTTTTCGGGTGCACAGGATAGTGACCCAACCCTCCACACAGTTTCTCTGAAAACTAGACTTGCAACCACCCTAGGACCCCAGTCATTGCACTCTTGGCATTTCTCTGAGAGAAATCCAAACTTACGTTTGCTCAAAAACCTGTACAGGAACGGATCTGTGTCCTGATGGAAGCAGTGGGGCTGCCAAGGGGGTAGAAGTGACTGCAGTGGTTGGATATTGACACTGGACAGCCTTGTAAGAGATGTTCTCATCTTGCTTCTTTGAAAGCCCCTTCCCATTCATGGTGGTCCTGGGGACAAGGAGAAAAGGAATGTCAACGATTTCAAGAAGTTGAAAGGATTTCAAGAAGTTGAAACCAAGCATTAGAACACCATCTCTTCTACATGAATTCATTCTCATATTCACCCCCAGTCTCCCAAAGCAGACAGGAGGGGTCTGGTCCAACAGGGGTTGCGGGCAGTGGCCCTTCCACAGGCCATCTCCCCTCCAGTCTAGAAGTCCAACGACCAGGTCCCAGGCTTTCAACTCATCTCCTTCTCTCGGGGCCTTCTCTAGGGGCCCCAGGGAACTTCTGGGCTCTTTCTCTGCCTTCTAGGAGGCTCTGTGGGGCTGGGTCGAGTGCTCTCAGCCGACTTGGACCACACTGCCAGGTGTCTCCCCCTGCATTTGCCACCCTTCGACACAGGAGGATCAAGTGGGAGGATGTCCTCTCAGAGAGATCCATGGCGATCAGCATAGATGTCCTCTCTCTTCCATTGTTTACCCTCATCTCTCAGGCGTTTCTACCATCTCTTGATTTCCCTGGAATTTCAACCCCAGGAGAAGGGGGGTGGGTCAGAAGCCAAACATTTGGCTTCCCACTCCTGTCTTTCTTGAAGGTTTTCCCCGAACCAATGGGCCTAAAACAACATTCATAACCTGATATGGTTTCTGTGGGCCAGCCATCCAGGTGCAACTAGCCAGGTCCCTGTGGCTCAGGATCTCTCACAAGGCTGCAGTCCAGAGGGCCTCTGGATCTTCAGTCATCTGCGGGCTTGTTGGGGGTAAGTCTGCTTTTGAGCTCACTCAGCTGGCTGTGAGCAGCCAGAGGCCCTCCATTGCTGGAAGCAAGAAATAGTCATTCCTTGCCCCATGGGCCTCTCCAGCATAAAGCTCCCAAGGAGCAGCTGGCTTCCCTGGGAACAGATGCGGGAGGGAGGGACGGAGGGCGGGCAAGCCCAAGAGGAGACCAGTCTCTTTGTAAACTCACCTCCGAAGGGACATCCTATCACTTTGGCCACATTCTGTCCTTTACAAGGGAGTCAGTAGTTCTGACTCGAATCAAGAGGTGGAGTATGGAACACAAAACGATGTGTACCCAAGATGGGAATCGTTGGAGACCCTTAAAGGCTGCCCTCCCTACTTGGCTGGGACTTGACCTCAGCTAGCCACCACTATAATCTCTGCATCCTTATATTATTATATATTATGTTAGATTATATTATATGCACTATTATCTTTGCATAGAATCATCACATCCTAGGACGTGAACGAGGGGAACATTTTACCAAGCCCTTCTGGGATCCTTCAGCAGCTTGCCTAGAAGTTCCTTGCCCAAGGGTGCCTGTCAGTTCAGTGTCTGGCTCCTGATTTCGGTTCAGGGCTGATCACGTGATCTGGGAAATCCAGACCAGCGTCTGGTTCAGCACTTGAGTCCGAAGCCTGTCGAGGAATCTCTCTAACTCGGCCCCTCCCCCGCCTGCATGTGTGTGCGTTCCTTTGTGTGTGTGTGTGTGTATGTGTGCGCCGTCACCCTTTCTGTCTCTCCAAAGAAGAAGAAGAAGAAGAAGAAGAAGAAGAAGAAGAAGAAGAAGAAGAAGAAGAAGAAGAAGAAGAAGAAGAAGAAGAACAGTAGTAGGCATAGTAGTAGAAGTTATTGGCACAGCAGGTGATCATTAGACAACCCTGGTTTGGAACGGGAGCTCTGAAATTCACTAGCTGTGTGATCTTGGGGCAAGTTGTTTCCCCTGTCTGAACCTCAGTCAGACATGACACACTGGGTTATTGGGACGATTAAGGGATCGATACAAGACACTTCAAACCGTCCCTTGCTTGGCATAGAATCCCTTAATCAAATCCATTCTCAGTAGCAGGAGTCTCAGCCATTGGATATTTTTATTTTTATTTGTGTTACGCTGAACACTGAAAAATATTCTCTCACACTCATACGGCTCCAGGGAATATGGAGCATCAGGCTAAAGGATGGGGTGGATCTCAAGTCAAAGGAGCCATGGGTATGGCTGAAGGGGTAAGCACAGGAGCTTTTGTGCTCTGGTTGTGAGTGTTGGTGGCTGCTGGGCAAGGGAATCAGACCTGCAGGGGACCCGAGAACTTGGAGTCTGGCCAGTGCACCCTTGCTCCCTTCTTGGGCTTCCTGGGTTTCAGGGGAGCCTTTGGCTCTTGAGGGTATTTGGAGGCTGTGCCCGGAACAGCAGGAGCAGGAGCAGGAGGCCCCCCGGAGACAGGCTGGACCTTGGGCCCAGAGTTGGCCAGCTTCTGCCTGAGGCAATGGTTTTGGGCCTGGAGCCTTTGGAACTCCCTCTCTGCCCACAGGACAGCCTTCTGGCTCTCCTCACTCCTCTTCTCCACCAGGAGGCGCTCCCGCTCATGCAAGGAGGCGATTTGCTGCCATTCTCGGTGCAGGTCGGCGGCCATGTTCCTATAGAGGCCCAAGTGCCAGTGGGCAGCATCCGCCTTCCTGCGCACCTTGGCAAGCTCGTTCTTCACTTGCAGGCAGCGTGCCTTCTCCTCCATCATCTTCCTCTCCAGGTGTCTGAGGTGCTCTTCGCACAGCTTCGGCTCTGCCTCAAGCTTCAGGCGCAACTTCGGAATCTCACCGTCCAGGAGGGTGTTCCGAAGGTGAACAGGTCCTTGCTCAGCTTGGTGGCTTGTTGGGTTTCTTGGGAGCTCTTCATTCCTCTGACGTGCCTTCTTCAGTGCCCTGGACGGCTTTAATTGGTTCACGGGGCTCCCGCCTGAGGGCACGTGGTCAGGGGAGGAGGAGCCAGTCTCCACCTGCCTCCTTGAGCCCCCACCTTCCAGATGATCTCCAAGCAGCTCTAGCACATGCATCCCCTTCAGGAGGATCTGGCCGAGGGTGTGCTGTTGGCTCTGGCCCTCAGCGCTGGCCTGCCGCCGCACTCCTCCTTCAGGAAGCTCTGGCCTGCCTGCCTGCCCTGCCTCGTCCTGCACTCTCTGTCCACAGCTGCCAATCTCCTGAACCAGCGGGTCTGCACTTGCCTGCAGATCACGGCTGTCCTTGAAGCCTTCTGGTGTTTTCCTCACCAGGGCTTCTCCATCTTCCTGGGCTGCTCCACAGATGGGATTTTCAGGAGGCAGCTGGTGAGGGCTCTTCAACAGCCTTTCCCGAACTCCCTTCAGCAGTTGCGTGGTGTTTCCCACTGACCAATACCCGGCATCTTGATTCAGGGCAGCCAGAGCAAGAAGCTGGAACGGGAGAGGACTGGCCTTCGGCTCGGATGATGCGACAGCTCCACGGGCTTGTGCGTCCGGTTCGGTCTTCTCCATGCCTTTTCCAGAGACTTCCTCGTTCTGGGCACACTGCCACTTTCTTCTTCGGAAGCTGAGTGCACTCTTTCCCAGGAACACCACCACTGCAGTGCACACCAGGATCTCCCAGCGAAACCCAGAGACTCGTGGCACATGTGGCCAACGTTCGGATATCACCAACCCAGCAGCCCACAGCTGCTCCAGGACAGCCCACAGCGGCTCCAGAACTGTGTGGGGAGGCATTTGGATGGCCCCCCGCTGGCTCCAAAGAGCCTTGTGGCTTGGTCTCCGATCACCAGTGTCTTCTGCGCCACTAGGAAGTGCTTGGAACCCCTACGAGGGTTCCGTCTCCAATGCAAACCAGTGCCTGGCAACAGGAGCTGAAGGGAGGAGGGGTGGGGGAGGTGCACCTGAGTCTCCAAGGCACATCAGTGCCTGCAACCGGAGCTGACAGCAGGTGGGGTAGGGGAGGGGAATCGCTATATTGTACACCTGAAACAAAGACAACCCTATCGATCAATTTCTCGGAAGTACAATTTCAACATTAAAAAAAATATATTTAAAAAGCAAACTAGGTATCCAAAGGAGAAATCTAACAAATATCCAAACACTGAGAAAGTAACCTTCTAGATGATCAAAGATCAAAGATCAAATCTCAATGCATTGAAGTGAAGGTAAATGAACATACAACATATGAAAATGTGTGGGACACAGCACAATCAATGGACAGCACCATGTAGAGCAATCACTGCCTATGTTAGAAAGGAGGAGGAGCATCTGGGAGGCTCAGTCAGTTAGTCCAACTCTTGATTTTGACTCGGGTCATGATGAAACTCGAGGTTGTGAGACTGAACCTGCATTGTGCTGGTGCTGGGCATGGAGGCTGTTTAATAATCTCTCTCTCTCTCTCTCTCTGTACCCCTTCCCTGTCTCTCTCTCTCTCACTCTCTCTCTGTCTCAAAACAATAAGCTCTCCACGTCAGAACCTAGAAAAAGATGAGAAAATAAAACTAAAGAAGAAAACCAAAGGAATCCTTCCACCCAGTTTCAAGATCTACAGCTATAGTAATCAAAAAGGTGTGGTGTTGGTGAAGGGATAGACAAATGGAACAGTATAAAGATAGATAAGTGGAACAGGATCAAACCCAGAAAGAGACCAACCACCAACATGTCAATGGGATTCTGACAAAGGGGAAAAGCAATTCAATGGAGGAGTGACAGCGTTTTGAATAAATGGTGCTAGAGCAAGTGGACTTCCAGAGACAAAGAAGAAGAAGGAGAAGAAGAAGAGGGAGGGGCAGAGAGGAGGAGGAGGTGGAGGTGGAGGACGAGGAGGACGAGGACCACAATCGAAGGCTCATCCTCTGTACAAAACTGAACTCGTGGCGCCTGGGTGACTCAGTCGCTGGGGCAGCCAGCTCTTAATTTCGGCTCTTGTCATGCTCTCAGGGTCCCGGGACAAAATCAGGCTCCAAGCTCACTGGGGAGTCTGCTTAAGGACGCTCTTTTCGCTTCTCCCTCCACCCCACGCCACACTCAAGCGCATGCTCACTCTCTCAAAAAGAAAAAAAAAATTTGTTAAATTAACTCAAAATTAATCACCGCCTTCTATGTAAAATGATAAATCTTCTAGGGAAAAAAATGTCCAGAATGGACAGCTAGGTAAAGAATCCTCCGACTGGACATCAAATCATGTTCCGTTCAAGAAGAGTTGATTCATTAGACATGATCCAACAATCAGAATTGGAAGTGTGTAATGTGTGAAACACCTTGTGAAGAAGACCCAAAAGGGAAGCTACAAACTGGGAGAAAATAGGTGCAAACCACATACCTGATAAAGGACTCCTGTCGGAAGGAGAGAACCTCAAAAGTTGACCCCCAAAGAAGCAAGCCATCCAGTCTGAAAAGAACAAAAACAAAAAAAATGGGCAAAAGACCGAAACACTTTACCAAAGAGTATACAGATGGAAATCCCATAAAAAGGTACCATCGGGGCAATTCAAATTCAAACTCCAATGAGCTCTCACTGCACACCTATCAGCATCATGCAAACCAAATGCACCCGAGAGGGAGAGAGAGACCCCACTCCCCAATGCAAGGCAGGATGTGGAACGACTGGATCGCTCCTGCATCGCTGTTGGGAATAGAAGGTGATAGAGCTCCCTCTTGAAAACAGTTCACAGTTCCTTTTCTTTTTCAAGGCCTGGATTTAAATTCCAGGGAACAAGCAGTAGAATATGCTTTTCGGGTGCACAGGATAGTGACCCAACCCTCCACACAGTTTCTCTGAAAACTAGACTTGCAACCACCCTAGGACCCCAGTCATTGCACTCTTGGCATTTCTCTGAGAGAAATCCAAACTTACGTTTGCTCAAAAACCTGTACAGGAACGGATCTGTGTCCTGATGGAAGCAGTGGGGCTGCCAAGGGGGTAGAAGTGACTGCAGTGGTTGGATATTGACACTGGACAGCCTTGTAAGAGATGTTCTCATCTTGCTTCTTTGAAAGCCCCTTCCCATTCATGGTGGTCCTGGGGACAAGGAGAAAAGGAATGTCAACGATTTCAAGAAGTTGAAAGGATTTCAAGAAGTTGAAACCAAGCATTAGAACACCATCTCTTCTACATGAATTCATTCTCATATTCACCCCCAGTCTCCCAAAGCAGACAGGAGGGGTCTGGTCCAACAGGGGTTGCGGGCAGTGGCCCTTCCACAGGCCATCTCCCCTCCAGTCTAGAAGTCCAACGACCAGGTCCCAGGCTTTCAACTCATCTCCTTCTCTCGGGGCCTTCTCTAGGGGCCCCAGGGAACTTCTGGGCTCTTTCTCTGCCTTCTAGGAGGCTCTGTGGGGCTGGGTCGAGTGCTCTCAGCCGACTTGGACCACACTGCCAGGTGTCTCCCCCTGCATTTGCCACCCTTCGACACAGGAGGATCAAGTGGGAGGATGTCCTCTCAGAGAGATCCATGGCGATCAGCATAGATGTCCTCTCTCTTCCATTGTTTACCCTCATCTCTCAGGCGTTTCTACCATCTCTTGATTTCCCTGGAATTTCAACCCCAGGAGAAGGGGGGTGGGTCAGAAGCCAAACATTTGGCTTCCCACTCCTGTCTTTCTTGAAGGTTTTCCCCGAACCAATGGGCCTAAAACAACATTCATAACCTGATATGGTTTCTGTGGGCCAGCCATCCAGGTGCAACTAGCCAGGTCCCTGTGGCTCAGGATCTCTCACAAGGCTGCAGTCCAGAGGGCCTCTGGATCTTCAGTCATCTGCGGGCTTGTTGGGGGTAAGTCTGCTTTTGAGCTCACTCAGCTGGCTGTGAGCAGCCAGAGGCCCTCCATTGCTGGAAGCAAGAAATAGTCATTCCTTGCCCCATGGGCCTCTCCAGCATAAAGCTCCCAAGGAGCAGCTGGCTTCCCTGGGAACAGATGCGGGAGGGAGGGACGGAGGGCGGGCAAGCCCAAGAGGAGACCAGTCTCTTTGTAAACTCACCTCCGAAGGGACATCCTATCACTTTGGCCACATTCTGTCCTTTACAAGGGAGTCAGTAGTTCTGACTCGAATCAAGAGGTGGAGTATGGAACACAAAACGATGTGTACCCAAGATGGGAATCGTTGGAGACCCTTAAAGGCTGCCCTCCCTACTTGGCTGGGACTTGACCTCAGCTAGCCACCACTATAATCTCTGCATCCTTATATTATTATATATTATGTTAGATTATATTATATGCACTATTATCTTTGCATAGAATCATCACATCCTAGGACGTGAACGAGGGGAACATTTTACCAAGCCCTTCTGGGATCCTTCAGCAGCTTGCCTAGAAGTTCCTTGCCCAAGGGTGCCTGTCAGTTCAGTGTCTGGCTCCTGATTTCGGTTCAGGGCTGATCACGTGATCTGGGAAATCCAGACCAGCGTCTGGTTCAGCACTTGAGTCCGAAGCCTGTCGAGGAATCTCTCTAACTCGGCCCCTCCCCCGCCTGCATGTGTGTGCGTTCCTTTGTGTGTGTGTGTGTGTATGTGTGCGCCGTCACCCTTTCTGTCTCTCCAAAGAAGAAGAAGAAGAAGAAGAAGAAGAAGAAGAAGAAGAAGAAGAAGAAGAAGAAGAAGAAGAAGAAGAAGAACAGTAGTAGGCATAGTAGTAGAAGTTATTGGCACAGCAGGTGATCATTAGACAACCCTGGTTTGGAACGGGAGCTCTGAAATTCACTAGCTGTGTGATCTTGGGGCAAGTTGTTTCCCCTGTCTGAACCTCAGTCAGACATGACACACTGGGTTATTGGGACGATTAAGGGATCGATACAAGACACTTCAAACCGTCCCTTGCTTGGCATAGAATCCCTTAATCAAATCCATTCTCAGTAGCAGGAGTCTCAGCCATTGGATATTTTTATTTTTATTTGTGTTACGCTGAACACTGAAAAATATTCTCTCACACTCATACGGCTCCAGGGAATATGGAGCATCAGGCTAAAGGATGGGGTGGATCTCAAGTCAAAGGAGCCATGGGTATGGCTGAAGGGGTAAGCACAGGAGCTTTTGTGCTCTGGTTGTGAGTGTTGGTGGCTGCTGGGCAAGGGAATCAGACCTGCAGGGGACCCGAGAACTTGGAGTCTGGCCAGTGCACCCTTGCTCCCTTCTTGGGCTTCCTGGGTTTCAGGGGAGCCTTTGGCTCTTGAGGGTATTTGGAGGCTGTGCCCGGAACAGCAGGAGCAGGAGCAGGAGGCCCCCCGGAGACAGGCTGGACCTTGGGCCCAGAGTTGGCCAGCTTCTGCCTGAGGCAATGGTTTTGGGCCTGGAGCCTTTGGAACTCCCTCTCTGCCCACAGGACAGCCTTCTGGCTCTCCTCACTCCTCTTCTCCACCAGGAGGCGCTCCCGCTCATGCAAGGAGGCGATTTGCTGCCATTCTCGGTGCAGGTCGGCGGCCATGTTCCTATAGAGGCCCAAGTGCCAGTGGGCAGCATCCGCCTTCCTGCGCACCTTGGCAAGCTCGTTCTTCACTTGCAGGCAGCGTGCCTTCTCCTCCATCATCTTCCTCTCCAGGTGTCTGAGGTGCTCTTCGCACAGCTTCGGCTCTGCCTCAAGCTTCAGGCGCAACTTCGGAATCTCACCGTCCAGGAGGGTGTTCCGAAGGTGAACAGGTCCTTGCTCAGCTTGGTGGCTTGTTGGGTTTCTTGGGAGCTCTTCATTCCTCTGACGTGCCTTCTTCAGTGCCCTGGACGGCTTTAATTGGTTCACGGGGCTCCCGCCTGAGGGCACGTGGTCAGGGGAGGAGGAGCCAGTCTCCACCTGCCTCCTTGAGCCCCCACCTTCCAGATGATCTCCAAGCAGCTCTAGCACATGCATCCCCTTCAGGAGGATCTGGCTGAGGGTGTGCTGTTGGCTCTGGCCCTCAGCGCTGGCCTGCCGCCGCACTCCTCCTTCAGGAAGCTCTGGCCTGCCTGCCTGCCCTGCCTCGTCCTGCACTCTCTGTCCACAGCTGCCAATCTCCTGAACCAGCGGGTCTGCACTTGCCTGCAGATCACGGCTGTCCTTGAAGCCTTCTGGTGTTTTCCTCACCAGGGCTTCTCCATCTTCCTGGGCTGCTCCACAGATGGGATTTTCATGAGGCAGCTGCTGAGGGCTCTTCAACAGCCTTTCCCGAACTCCCGTCCGCAGTTGCGTGGTGTTTCCCACTGAGCAACACCCGGCATCTTGATTCAGGGCAGCCAGAGCAAGAAGCTGGAACGGGAGAGGACTGGCCTTCGGCTCGGATGATGCGACAGCTCCACGGGCTTGTGCGTCCGGTTCGGTCTTCTCCATGCCTTTTCCAGAGACTTCCTCGTTCTGGGCACACTGCCACTTTCTTCTTCGGAAGCTGAGTGCACTCTTTCCCAGGAACACCACCACTGCAGTGCACACCAGGATCTCCCAGCGAAACCCAGAGACTCGTGGCACATGTGGCCAACGTTCGGATATCACCAACCCAGCAGCCCACAGGACAGCCCACAGCGGCTCCAGAACTGTGTGGGGAGGCATTTGGATGGCCCCCAGCTGGCTCCAAAGAGCCTTGTGGCTTGGTCTCCGATCACCAGTGTCTTCTGGGCCACTAGGAAGTGCTTGGAACCCCTACGAGGGTTCCGTCTCCAAAGCAAACCAGTGCCTGGCAATAGGAGCTGAAGGGAGGAGGGGTGGGGGAGGTGCACCTGAGTCTCCAAGGCACATCAGTGCCTGCAACCGGAGCTGACAGCAGGTGGGGTAGGGGAGGGGAATCGCTATATTGTACACCTGAAACAAAGACAGCCCTATCGATCAATTTCTCGGAAGTGCAATTTCAACATTAAAAAAAATATATTTAAAAAGCAAACTAGGTATCCAAAGGAGAAATCTAACAAATATCCAAACACTGAGAAAGTATCCTTCTAGATGATCAAAGATCAAAGATCAAATCTCAATGCATTGAAGTGAAGGAAAATGAACATACAACATATGAAAATGTGTGGGACACAGCACAATCAATGGACAGCACCATGTAGAGCAATCACTGCCTATGTTAGAAAGGAGGAGGAGCATCTGGGAGGCTCAGTCAGTTAGTCCAACTCTTGATTTTGACTCGGGTCATGATGAAACTCGAGGTTGTGAGACTGAACCTGCATTGTGCTGGTGCTGGGCATGGAGGCTGTTTAATAATCTCTCTCTCTCTCTCTCTCTCTCTCTCTGTACCCCTTCCCTGTCTCTCTCTCTCTCTCTCTCTCTGTCTCAAAACAATTAGCTCTTCACGTCAGAACCTAGAAAAAGATGAGAAAATAAAACTAAAGAAGAAAACCAAAGGAATCCTTCCACCCAGTTTCAAGATCTACAGCTATAGTAATCAAAAATGTGTGGTGTTGGTGAAGGGATAGACAAATGGAACAGTATAAAGATAGATAAGTGGAACAGGATCAAACCCAGAAAGAGACCAACCACCAACATGTCAATGGGATTCTGACAAAGGGGAAAAGCAATTCAATGGAGGAGTGACAGCGTTTTGAAGAAATGGTGCTAGAGCAAGTGGACTTCCAGAGACAAAGAAGAAGAAGGAGAAGAAGAAGAGGGAGGGGCAGAGAGGAGGAGGAGGTGGAGGTGGAGGACGAGGAGGACGAGGACCACAATCGAAGGCTCATCCTCTGTACAAAACTGAACTCGTGGCGCCTGGGTGACTCAGTCGCTGGGGCAGCCAGCTCTTAATTTCGGCTCTTGTCATGCTCTCAGGGTCCCGGGACAAAATCAGGCTCCAAGCTCACTGGGGAGTCTGCTTAAGGACGCTCTTTTCGCTTCTCCCTCCACCCCACGCCCCACTCATGCGCATGCTCACTCTCTCAAAAAGAAAAAAAAAAATGTTAAATTAACTCAAAATTAATCACCGCCTTCTACGTAAAATGATAAATCTTCTAGGGAAAAAAATGTCCAGAATGGACAGCTAGGTAAAGAATCCTCCGACTGGACATCAAATCATGTTCCGTTCAAGAAGAGTTGATTCATTAGACATGATCCAACAATCAGAATTGGAAGTGTGTCATGTGTGAAACACCTTGTGAAGAAGACCCAAAAGGGAAGCTACAAACTGGGAGAAAATAGGTGCAAACCACATACCTGATAAAGGACTCCTGTCGGAAGGAGAGAACCTCAAAAGTTGACCCCCAAAGAAGCAAGCCATCCAGTCTGAAAAGAACAAAAACAAAAAAAATGGGCAAAAGACCGAAACCCTTTACCAAAGAGTATACAGATGGAAATCCCATAAAAAGTTACCAACGGGGCAATTCAAATTCAAACTCCAATGAGCTCTCACTGCACACCTATCAGCATGATGCAAACCAAATGCACCCGAGAGGGAGAGAGAGACCCCACTCCCCAATGCAAGGCAGGATGTGGAACGACTGGATCGCTCCTGCATCGCTGTTGGGAATGGAAGGTGATAGAGCTCCCTCTTGAAAACAGTTCACAGTTCCTTTTCTTTTTCAAGGCCTGGATTTAAATTCCAGGGAACAAGCAGTAGAATATGCTTTTCGGGTGCACAGGATAGTGACCCAACCCTCCACACAGTTTCTCTGAAAACTAGACCTGCAACCACCCTAGGACCCCAGTCATTGCACTCTTGGCATTTCTCTGAGAGAAATCCAAACTTACGTTTGCTCAAAAACCTGTACAGGAACGGATCTGTGTCCTGATGGAAGCAGTGGGGCTGCCAAGGGGGTAGAAGTGACTGCAGTGGTTGGATATTGACACTGGACAGCCTTGTAAGAGATGTTCTCATCTTGCTTCTTTGAAGGCCCCTTCCCATTCATGGTGGTCCTGGGGACCAGGAGAAAAGGAATGTCAACGATTTCAAGAAGTTGAAAGGATTTCAAGAAGTTGAAACCAAGCATTAGAACACCATCTCTTCTACATGAATTCATTCTCATATTCACCCCCAGTCTCCCAAAGCAGACAGGAGGGGTCTGGTCCAACAGGGGTTGCGGGCAGTGGCCCTTCCACAGGCCATCTCCCCTCCAGTCTAGAAGTCCAACGACCAGGTCCCAGGCTTTCAACTCATCTCCTTCTCTCGGGGCCTTCTCTAGGGGCCCCAGGGAACTTCTGGGCTCTTTCTCTGCCTTCTAGGAGGCTCTGTGGGGCTGGGTCGAGTGCTCTCAGCCGACTTGGACCACACTGCCAGGTGTCTCCCCCTGCATTTGCCACCCTTCGACACAGGAGGATCAAGTGGGAGGATGTCCTCTCAGAGAGATCCATGGCGATCAGAATAGATGTCCTCTCTCTTCCATTGTTTACCCTCATCTCTCAGGCGTTTCTACCATCTCTTGATTTCCCTGGAATTTCAACCCCAGGAGAGGGGGGGTGGGTCAGAAGCCAAACATTTGGCTTCCCACTCCTGTCTTTCTTGAAGGTTTTCCCCGAACCAATGGGCCTAAAACAACATTCATAACCTGATATGGTTTCTGTGGGCCAGCCATCCAGGTGCAACTAGCCAGGTCCCTGTGGCTCAGGATCTCTCACAAGGCTGCAGTCCAGAGGGCCTCTGGATCTTCAGTCATCTGCGGGCTTGTTGGGGGTAAGTCTGCTTTTGAGCTCACTCAGCTGGCTGTGAGCAGCCAGAGGCCCTCCATTGCTGGAAGCAAGAAATAGTCACTCCTTGCCCCATGGGCCTCTCCAGCATAAAGCTCCCAAGGAGCAGCTGGCTTCCCTGGGAACAGATGCGGGAGGGAGGGACGGAGGGCGGGCAAGCCCAAGAGGAGACCAGTCTCTTTGTAAACTCACCTCCGAAGTGACATCCTATCACTTTGGCCACATTCTGTCCATTACAAGGGAGTCAGTAGTTCTGACTCGAATCAAGAGGTGGAGTATGGAACACAAAACGATGTGTACCCAAGATGGGAATCGTTGGAGACCCTTAAAGGCTGCCCTCCCTACTTGGCTGGGACTTGACCTCAGCTAGCCACCACTATAATCTCTGCATCCTTATATTATTATATATTATGTTAGATTATATTATATGCACTATTATCTTTGCATAGAATCATCACATCCTAGGACGTGAACGAGGGGAACAATTTACCAAGCCCTTCTGGGATCCTTCAGCAGCTTGCCTAGAAGTTCCTTGCCCAAGGGTGCCTGTCAGTTCAGTGTCTGGCTCCTGATTTCGGTTCAGGGCTGATCACGTGATCTGGGAAATCCAGACCAGCGTCTGGTTCAGCACTTGAGTCCGAAGCCTGTCGAGGAATCTCTCTAACTCGGCCCCTCCCCCGCCTGCATGTGTGTGCGTTCCTTTGTGTGTGTGTGTGTGTATGTGTGCGCCGTCACCCTTTCTGTCTCAGAAGAAGAAGAAGAAGAAGAAGAAGAAGAAGAAGAAGAAGAAGAAGAAGAAGAAGAAGAAGAAGAAGAAAAAGAAGAAGAAGAAGAAGAAGAAGAAGAAGAAGAAGAAGAAGAAGAAGAAGAAGAAGAAGAAGAAGAAGAAGAAGAAGAAGAAGAAGAAGAACAGTAGTAGGCATAGTAGTAGAAGTTATTGGCACAGCAGGTGATCATTAGACAACCCTGGTTTGGAACGGGAGCTCTGAAATTCACTAGCTGTGTGATCTTGGGGCAAGTTGTTTCCCCTGTCTGAACCTCAGTCAGACATGACACACTGGGTTATTGGGACGATGAAGGGATCGATACAAGACACTTCAAACCGTCCCTTGCTTGGCATAGAATCCCTTAATCAAATCCATTCTCAGTAGCAGGAGTCTCAGCCATTGGATATTTTTATTTTTATTTGTGTTATGCTGAACACTGAAAAATATTCTCTCACACTCATACGGCTCCAGGGAATATGGAGCATCAGGCTAAAGGATGGGGTGGATCTCAAGTCAAAGGAGCCATGGGTATGGCTGAAAGGGTAAGCACAGGAGCTTTTGTGCTCTGGTTGTGAGTGTTGGTGGCTGCTGGGCAAGGGAATCAGACCTGCAGGGGACCCGAGAACTTGGAGTCTGGCCAGTGCACCCTTGCTCCCTTCTTGGGCTTCCTGGGTTTCAGGGGAGCCTTTGGCCCTTGAGGGTAATTGGAGGCTGTGCCCAGAACAGCAGGAGCAGGAGCAGGAGGCCCCCCGGAGACCGGCTGGACCTTGGGCCCAGAGATGGCCAGCTTCTGCCTGAGGCAATGGTTTTGGGCCTGGAGCCTTTGGAACTCCCTCTCTGCCCACAGGACAGCCTTCTGGCTCTCCTCACTCCTCTTCTCCACCAGGAGGCGCTCCCGCTCATGCAAGGAGGCGATTTGCTGCCATTCTCGGTGCAGGTCGGCGGCCATGTTCCTATAGAGGCCCAAGTGCCAGTGGGCAGCATCCGCCTTCCTGCGCACCTTGGCAAGCTCGTTCTTCACTTGCAGGCAGCGTGCCTTCTCCTCCATCATCTTCCTCTCCAGGTGTCTGAGGTGCTCATCGCACAGCTTCGGCTCTGCCTCAAGCTTCAGGCGCAACTTCGGAATCTCACCGTCCAGGAGGGTGTTCCGAAGGGGAACAGGTCCTTGCTCAGCTTGGTGGCTTGTTGGGTTTCTTGGGAGCTCTTCATTCCTCTGACGTGCCTTCTTCAGTGCCCTGGACGGCTTTAATTGGTTCACGGGGCTCCCGACTGAGGGCACGTGGTCAGGGGAGGAGGAGCCAGTCTCCACCTGCCTCCTTGAGCCCCCACCTTCCAGATGATCTCCAAGCAGCTCTAGCACATGCATCCCCTTCAGGAGGATCTGGCTGAGGGTGTGCTGTTGGCTCTGGCCCTCAGCGCTGGCCTGCCGCCGCACACCTCCTTCAGGAAGCTCTGGCCTGCCTGCCTGCCCTGCCTCGTCCTGCACTCTCTGTCCACAGCTGCCAATCTCCTGAACCAGCGGGTCTGCACTTGGCTGCAGATCACGGCTGTCCTTGAAGCCTTCTGGTGTTTTCCTCACCAGGGCTTCTCCATCTTCCTGGGCTGCTCCACAGATGGGATTTTCCTGAGGCAGCTGCTGAGGGCTCTTCAACAGCCTTTCCCGAACTCCCTTCCGCAGTTGCGTGGTGTTTCCCACTGACCAATACCCGGCATCTTGATTCAGGGCAGCCAGAGCAAGAAGCTGGAACGGGAGAGGACTGGCCTTCGGCTCGGATGATGCGACAGCTCCACGGGCTTGTGCGTCCGGTTCGGTCTTCTCCATGCCTTTTCCAGAGACTTCCTCGTTCTGGGCACACTGCCACTTTCTTCTTCGGAAGCTGAGTGCACTCTTTCCCAGGAACACCACCACTGCAGTGCACACCAGGATCTCCCAGCGAAACCCAGAGACTCGTGGCACATGTGGCCAACGTTCGGATATCACCAACCCAGCAGCCCACAGCTGCTCCAGGACAGCCCACAGCGGCTCCAGAACTGTGTGGGGAGGCATTTGGATGGCCCCCCGCTGGCTCCAAAGAGCCTTGTGGCTTGGTCTCCGATCACCAGTGTCTTCTGGGCCACTAGGAAGTGCTTGGAACCCCTAAGAGGGTTCCGTCTCCAACGCAAACCAGTGCCTGGCAACAGGAGCTGAAGGGAGGAGGGGTGGGGGAGGTGCACCTGAGTCTCCAAGGCACATCAGTGCCTGCAACCGGAGCTGACAGCAGGTGGGGTAGGGGAGGGGAATCGCTATATTGTACACCTGAAACAAAGACAACCCTATCGATCAATTTCTCGGAAGTGCAATTTAAACATTAAAAAAAATATATTTAAAAAGCAAACTAGGTATCCAAAGGAGAAATCTAACAAATATCCAAACACTGAGAAAGTATCCTTCTAGATGATCAAAGATCAAAGATCAAATCTCAATGCACTGAAGTGAAGGAAAATGAACATACAACATATGAAAATGTGTGGGACACAGCACAATCAATGGACAGCACCATGTAGAGCAATCACTGCCTATGTTAGAAAGGAGGAGGAGCATCTGGGAGGCTCAGTCAGTTAGTCCAACTCTTGATTTTGACTCGGGTCATGATGAAACTCGAGGTTGTGAGACTGAACCTGCATTGTGCTGGTGCTGGGCATGGAGGCTGTTTAATAATCTCTCTCTCTCTCTCTCTCTCTCTCTGTACCCCTTCCCTGTCTCTCTCTCTCTCTCTCTCTCTGTCTCAAAACAATAAGCTCTCCACGTCAGAACCTAGAAAAAGATGAGAAAATAAAACTAAAGAAGAAAACCAAAGGAATCCTTCCACCCAGTTTCAAGATCTACAGCTATAGTAATCAAAAATGTGTGGTGTTGGTGAAGGGATAGACAAATGGAACAGTATAAAGATAGATAAGTGGAACAGGATCAAACCCAGAAAGAGACCAACCACCAACATGTCAATGGGATTCTGACAAAGGGGAAAAGCAATTCAATGGAGGAGTGACAGCGTTTTGAAGAAATGGTGCTAGAGCAAGTGGACTTCCAGAGACAAAGAAGAAGAAGGAGAAGAAGAAGAGGGAGGGGCAGAGAGGAGGAGGAGGTGGAGGTGGAGGACGAGGAGGACGAGGACCACAATCGAAGGCTCATCCTCTGTACAAAACTGAACTCGTGGCGCCTGGGTGACTCAGTCGCTGGGGCAGCCAGCTCTTAATTTCGGCTCTTGTCATGCTCTCAGGGTCCCGGGACAAAATCAGGCTCCAAGCTCACTGGGGAGTCTGCTTAAGGACGCTCTTTTTGCTTCTCCCTCCACCCCACGCCCCACTCATGCGCATGCTCACTCTCTCAAAAAGAAAAATAAATTTGTTAAATTAACTCAAAATTAATCACCGCCTTCTACGTAAAATGATAAATCTTCTAGGGAAAAAAATGTCCAGAATGGACAGCTAGGTAAAGAATCCTCCGACTGGACATCAAATCATGTTCCGTTCAAGAAGAGTTGATTCATTAGACATGATCCAACAATCAGAATTGGAAGTGTGTCATGTGTGAAACACCTTGTGAAGAAGACCCAAAAGGGAAGCTACAAACTGGGAGAAAATAGGTGCAAACCACATACCTGATAAAGGACTCCTGTCGGAAGGAGAGAACCTCAAAAGTGGACCCCCAAAGAAGCAAGCCATCCAGTCTGAAAAGAACAAAAACAAAAAAAATGGGCAAAAGACCGAAACCCTTTACCAAAGAGTATACAGATGGAAATCCCATAAAAAGATACCATCGGGGCAATTCAAATTCAAACTCCAATGAGCTCTCACTGCACACCTATCAGCATGATGCAAACCAAATGCACCCGAGAGGGAGAGAGAGACCCCACTCCCCAATGCAAGGCAGGATGTGGAACGACTGGATCGCTCCTGCATCGCTGTTGGGAATGGAAGATGATAGAGCTCCCTCTTGAAAACAGTTCACAGTTCCTTTTCTTTTTCAAGGCCTGGATTTAAATTCCAGGGAACAAGCAGTAGAATATGCTTTTCGGGTGCACAGTAGAGTGACCCAACCCTCCACACAGTTTCTCTGAAAACTAGACTTGCAAACACCCTAGGACCCCAGTCATTGCACTCTTGGCATTTCTCTGAGAGAAATCCAAACTTACGTTTGCTCAAAAACCTGTACAGGAACGGATCTGTGTCCTGATGGAAGCAGTGGGGCTGCCAAGGGGGTAGAAGTGACTGCAGTGGTTGGATATTGACACTGGACAGCCTTGTAAGAGATGTTCTCATCTTGCTTCTTTGAAGGCCCCTTCCCATTCATGGTGGTCCTGGGGACAAGGAGAAAAGGAATGTCAACGATTTCAAGAAGTTGAAAGGATTTCAAGAAGTTGAAACCAAGCATTAGAACACCATCTCTTCTACATGAATTCATTCTCATATTCACCCCCAGTCTCCCAAAGCAGACAGGAGGGGTCTGGTCCAACAGGGGTTGCGGGCAGTGGCCCTTCCACAGGCCATCTCCCCTCCAGTCTAGAAGTCCAACGACCAGGTCCCAGGCTTTCAACTCATCTCCTTCTCTCGGGGCCTTCTCTAGGGGCCCCAGGGAACTTCTGGGCTCTTTCTCTGCCTTCTAGGAGGCTCTGTGGGGCTGGGTCGAGTGCTCTCAGCCGACTTGGACCACACTGCCAGGTGTCTCCCCCTGCATTTGCCACCCTTCGACACAGGAGGATCAAGTGGGAGGATGTCCTCTCAGAGAGATCCATGGCGATCAGAATAGATGTCCTCTCTCTTCCATTGTTTACCCTCATCTCTCAGGCGTTTCTACCATCTCTTGATTTCCCTGGAATTTCAACCCCAGGAGAGGGGGGGTGGGTCAGAAGCCAAACATTTGGCTTCCCACTCCTGTCTTTCTTGAAGGTTTTCCCCGAACCAATGGGCCTAAAACAACATTCATAACCTGATATGGTTTCTGTGGGCCAGCCATCCAGGTGCAACTAGCCAGGTCCCTGTGGCTCAGGATCTCTCACAAGGCTGCAGTCCAGAGGGCCTCTGGATCTTCAGTCATCTGCGGGCTTGTTGGGGGTAAGTCTGCTTTTGAGCTCACTCAGCTGGCTGTGAGCAGCCAGAGGCCCTCCATTGCTGGAAGCAAGAAATAGTCACTCCTTGCCCCATGGGCCTCTCCAGCATAAAGCTCCCAAGGAGCAGCTGGCTTCCCTGGGAACAGATGCGGGAGGGAGGGACGGAGGGCGGGCAAGCCCAAGAGGAGACCAGTCTCTTTGTAAACTCACCTCCGAAGTGACATCCTATCACTTTGGCCACATTCTGTCCATTACAAGGGAGTCAGTAGTTCTGACTCGAATCAAGAGGTGGAGTATGGAACACAAAACGATGTGTACCCAAGATGGGAATCGTTGGAGACCCTTAAAGGCTGCCCTCCCTACTTGGCTGGGACTTGACCTCAGCTAGCCACCACTATAATCTCTGCATCCTTCTATTATTATATATTATGTTAGATTATATTATATGCACTATTATCTTTGCATAGAATCATCACATCCTAGGACGTGAACGAGGGGAACAATTTACCAAGCCCTTCTGGGATCCTTCAGCAGCTTGCCTAGAAGTTCCTTGCCCAAGGGTGCCTGTCAGTTCAGTGTCTGGCTCCTGATTTCGGTTCAGGGCTGATCACGTGATCTGGGAAATCCAGACCAGCGTCTGGTTCAGCACTTGAGTCCGAAGCCTGTCGAGGAATCTCTCTAACTCGGCCCCTCCCCCGCCTGCATGTGTGTGCGTTCCTTTGTGTGTGTGTGTGTGTATGTGTGCGCCGTCACCCTTTCTGTCTCTCCAAAGAAGAAGAAGAAGAAGAAGAAGAAGAAGAAGAAGAAGAAGAAGAAGAAGAAGAAGAAGAAGAAGAAGAACAGTAGTAGGCATAGTAGTAGAAGTTATTGGCACAGCAGGTGATCATTAGACAACCCTGGTTTGGAACGGGAGCTCTGAAATTCACTAGCTGTGTGATCTTGGGGCAAGTTGTTTCCCCTGTCTGAACCTCAGTCAGACATGACACACTGGGTTATTGGGACGATGAAGGGATCGATACAAGACACTTCAAACCGTCCCTTGCTTGGCATAGAATCCCTTAATCAAATCCATTCTCAGTAGCAGGAGTCTCAGCCATTGGATATTTTTATTTTTATTTGTGTTACGCTGAACACTGAAAAATATTCTCTCACACTCATACGGCTCCAGGGAATATGGAGCATCAGGCTAAAGGATGGGGTGGATCTCAAGTCAAAGGAGCCATGGGTATGGCTGAAAGGGTAAGCACAGGAGCTTTTGTGCTCTGGTTGTGAGTGTTGGTGGCTGCTGGGCAAGGGAATCAGACCTGCAGGGGACCCGAGAACTTGGAGTCTGGCCAGTGCACCCTTGCTCCCTTCTTGGGCTTCCTGGGTTTCAGGGGAGCCTTTGGCCCTTGAGGGTAATTGGAGGCTGTGCCCAGAACAGCAGGAGCAGGAGCAGGAGGCCCCCCGGAGACCGGCTGGACCTTGGGCCCAGAGATGGCCAGCTTCTGCCTGAGGCAATGGTTTTGGGCCTGGAGCCTTTGGAACTCCCTCTCTGCCCACAGGACAGCCTTCTGGCTCTCCTCACTCCTCTTCTCCACCAGGAGGCGCTCCCGCTCATGCAAGGAGGCGATTTGCTGCCATTCTCGGTGCAGGTCGGCGGCCATGTTCCTATAGAGGCCCAAGTGCCAGTGGGCAGCATCCGCCTTCCTGCGCACCTTGGCAAGCTCGTTCTTCACTTGCAGGCAGCGTGCCTTCTCCTCCATCATCTTCCTCTCCAGGTGTCTGAGGTGCTCATCGCACAGCTTCGGCTCTGCCTCAAGCTTCAGGCGCAACTTCGGAATCTCACCGTCCAGGAGGGTGTTCCGAAGGGGAACAGGTCCTTGCTCAGCTTGGTGGCTTGTTGGGTTTCTTGGGAGCTCTTCATTCCTCTGACGTGCCTTCTTCAGTGCCCTGGACGGCTTTAATTGGTTCACGGGGCTCCCGCCTGAGGGCACGTGGTCAGGGGAGGAGGAGCCAGTCTCCACCTGCCTCCTTGAGCCCCCACCTTCCAGATGATCTCCAAGCAGCTCTAGCACATGCATCCCCTTCAGGAGGATCTGGCTGAGGGTGTGCTGTTGGCTCTGGCCCTCAGCGCTGGCCTGCCGCCGCACTCCTCCTTCAGGAAGCTCTGGCCTGCCTGCCTGCCCTGCCTCGTCCTGCACTCTCTGTCCACAGCTGCCAATCTCCTGAACCAGCGGGTCTGCACTTGGCTGCAGATCACGGCTGTCCTTGAAGCCTTCTGGTGTTTTCCTCACCAGGGCTTCTCCATCTTCCTGGGCTGCTCCACAGATGGGATTTTCCTGAGGCAGCTGCTGAGGGCTCTTCAACAGCCTTTCCCGAACTCCCTTCCGCAGTTGCGTGGTGTTTCCCACTGACCAATACCCGGCATCTTGATTCAGGGCAGCCAGAGCAAGAAGCTGGAACGGGAGAGGACTGGCCTTCGGCTCGGATGATGCGACAGCTCCACGGGCTTGTGCGTCCGGTTCGGTCTTCTCCATGCCTTTTCCAGAGACTTCCTCGTTCTGGGCACACTGCCACTTTCTTCTTCGGAAGCTGAGTGCACTCTTTCCCAGGAACACCACCACTGCAGTGCACACGAGGATCTCCCAGCGAAACCCAGAGACTCGTGGCACATGTGGCCAACGTTCGTCTATCACCAACCCAGCAGCCCACAGCTGCTCCAGGACAGCCCACAGCGGCTCCAGAACTGTGTGGGGAGGCATTTGGATGGCCCCCAGCTGGCTCCAAAGAGCCTTGTGGCTTGGTCTCCGATCACCAGTGTCTTCTGGGCCACTAGGAAGTGCTTGGAACCCCTACGAGGGTTCCGTCTCCAACGCAAACCAGGGCCTGGCAACAGGAGCTGAAGGGAGGAGGGGTGGGGGAGGTGCACCTGAGTCTCCAAGGCACATCAGTGCCTGCAACCGGAGCTGACAGCAGGTGGGGTAGGGGAGGGGAATCGCTATATTGTACACCTGAAACAAAGACAACCCTATCGATCAATTTCTCGGAAGTGCAATTTAAACATTAAAAAAAATATATTTAAAAAGCAAACTAGGTATCCAAAGGAGAAATCTAACAAATATCCAAACACTGAGAAAGTATCCTTCTAGATGATCAAAGATCAAAGATCAAATCTCAATGCATTGAAGTGAAGGAAAATGAACATACAACATATGAAAATGTGTGGGACACAGCACAATCAATGGACAGCACCATGTAGAGCAATCACTGCCTATGTTAGAAAGGAGGAGGAGCATCTGGGAGGCTCAGTCAGTTAGTCCAACTCTTGATTTTGACTCGGGTCATGATTAAACTCGAGGTTGTGAGACTGAACCTGCATTGTGCTGGTGCTGGGCATGGAGGCTGTTTAATAATCTCTCTCTCTCTCTCTCTCTCTCTCTCTGTACCCCTTCCCTGTCTCTCTCTCTCTCTCTCTCTCTCTCTCTCTCTGTCTCAAAACAATAAGCTCTCCACGTCAGAACCTAGAAAAAGATGAGAAAATAAAACTAAAGAAGAAAACCAAAGGAATCCTTCCACCCAGTTTCAAGATCTACAGCTATAGTAATCAAAAAGGTGTGGTGTTGGTGAAGGGATAGACAAATGGAACAGTATAAAGATAGATAAGTGGAACAGGATCAAACCCAGAAAGAGACCAACCACCAACATGTCAATGGGATTCTGACAAAGGGGAAAAGCAATTCAATGGAGGAGTGACAGCGTTTTGAAGAAATGGTGCTAGAGCAAGTGGACTTCCAGAGACAAAGAAGAAGAAGGAGAAGAAGAAGAGGGAGGGGCAGAGAGGAGGAGGAGGTGGAGGTGGAGGACGAGGAGGACGAGGACCACAATCGAAGGCTCATCCTCTGTACAAAACTGAACTCGTGGCGCCTGGGTGACTCAGTCGCTGAGGCAGCCAGCTCTTAATTTCGGCTCTTGTCATGCTCTCAGGGTCCCGGGACAAAATCAGGCTCCAAGCTCACTGGGGAGTCTGCTTAAGGACGCTCTTTTCGCTTCTCCCTCCACCCCACGCCCCACTCATGCGCATGCTCACTCTCTCAAAAAGAAAAAAAAATTTGTTAAATTAACTCAAAATTAATCACCGCCTTCTACGTAAAATGATAAATCTTCTAGGGAAAAAAATGTCCAGAATGGACAGCTAGGTAAAGAATCCTCCGACTGGACATCAAATCATGTTCCGTTCAAGAAGAGTTGATTCATTAGACATGATCCAACAATCAGAATTGGAAGTCTGTCATGTGTGAAACACCTTGTGAAGAAGACCCAAAAGGGAAGCTACAAACTGGGAGAAAATAGGTGCAAACCACATACCTGATAAAGGACTCCTGTCGGAAGGAGAGAACCTCAAAAGTGGACCCCCAAAGAAGAAAGCCATCCAGTCTGAAAAGAACAAAAACAAAAAAAATGGGCAAAAGACCGAAACCCTTTAGAAAAGAGTATACAGATGGAAATCCCATAAAAAGTCACCATCGGGGCAATTCAAATTCAAACTCCAATGAGCTCTCACTGCACACCTATCAGCATGATGCAAACCAAATGCACCCGAGAGGGAGAGAGAGACCCCACTCCCCAATGCAAGGCAGGATGTGGAACGACTGGATCGCTCCTGCATCGCTGTTGGGAATGGAAGGTGATACAGCTCCCTCTTGAAAACAGTTCACAGTTCCTTTTCTTTTTCAAGGCCTGGATTTAAATTCCAGGGAACAAGCAGTAGAATATGCTTTTCGGGTGCACAGGATAGTGACCCAACCCTCCACACAGTTTCTCTGAAAACTAGACCTGCAACCACCCTAGGACAACAGTCATTGCACTCTTGGCATTTCTCTGCGAGAAATCCAAACTTACGTTTGCTCAAAAACCTGTACAGGAACGGATCTGTGTCCTGATGGAAGCAGTGGGGCTGCCAAGGGGGTAGAAGTGACTGCAGTGGTTGGATATTGACACTGGACAGCCTTGTAAGAGATGTTCTCATCTTGCTTCTTTGAAGGCCCCTTCCCATTCATGGTGGTCCTGGGGACAAGGAGAAAAGGAATGTCAACGATTTCAAGAAGTGGAAAGGATTTCAAGAAGTTGAAACCAAGCATTAGAACACCATCTCTTCTCCATGAATTCATTCTCATATTCACCCCCAGTCTCCCAAAGCAGACAGGAGGGGTCTGGTCCAACAGGGTTTGCGGGCAGTGGCCCTTCCACAGGCCATCTCCCCTCCAGTCTAGAAGTCCAACGACCAGGTCCCAGGCTTTCAACTCATCTCCTTCTCTCGGGGCCTTCTCTAGGGGCCCCAGGGAACTTCTGGGCTCTTTCTCTGCCTTCTAGGAGGCTCTGTGGGGCTGGGTCGAGTGCTCTCAGCCGACGTGGACCACACTGCCAGGTGTCTCCCCCTGCATTTGCCACCCTTCGACACAGGAGGATCAAGTGGGAGGATGTCCTCTCAGAGAGATCCATGGCGATCAGAATAGATGTCCTCTCTCTTCCATTGTTTACCCTCATCTCTCAGGCGTTTCTACCATCTCTTGATTTCCCTGGAATTTCAACCCCAGGAGAGGGGGGGTGGGTCAGAAGCCAAACATTTGGCTTCCCACTCCTGTCTTTCTTGAAGGTTTTCCCCGAACCAATGGGCCTAAAACAACATTCATAACCTGATATGGTTTCTGTGGGCCAGCCATCCAGGTGCAACTAGCCAGGTCCCTGTGGCTCAGGATCTCTCACAAGGCTGCAGTCCAGAGGGCCTCTGGATCTTCAGTCATCTGCGGGCTTGTTGGGGGTAAGTCTGCTTTTGAGCTCACTCAGCTGGCTGTGAGCAGCCAGAGGCCCTCCATTGCTGGAAGCAAGAAATAGTCATTCCTTGCCCCATGGGCCTCTCCAGCATAAAGCTCCCAAGGAGCAGCTGGCTTCCCTGGGAACAGATGAGGGAGGGAGGGACGGAGGGCGGGCAAGCCCAAGAGGAGACCATTCTCTTTGTCAACTCACCTCCGAAGGGACATCCTATCACTTTGGCCACATTCTGTCCTTTACAAGGGAGTCAGTAGTTCTGACTCGAATCAAGAGGTAGAGTATGGAACACAAAACGATGTGTACCCAAGATGGGAATCGTTGGAGACCCTTAAAGGCTGCCCTCCCTACTTGGCTGGGACTTGACCTCAGCTAGCCACCACTATAATCTCTGCATCCTTATATTATTATATATTATGTTAGATTATATTATATGCACTATTATCTTTGCATAGAATCATCACATCCTAGGACGTGAACGAGGGGAACATTTTACCAAGCCCTTCTGGGATCCTTCAGCAGCTTGCCTAGAAGTTCCTTGCCCAAGGGTGCCTGTCAGTTCAGTGTCTGGCTCCTGATTTCGGTTCAGGGCTGATCACGTGATCTGGGAAATCCAGACCAGCGTCTGGTTCAGCACTTGAGTCCCAAGCCTGTCGAGGAATCTCTCTAACTCGGCCCCTCCCCCGCCTGCATGTGTGTGCGTTCCTTTGTGTGTGTGTGTATGTGTGCGCCGTCACCCTTTCTGTCTCTCCAAAGAAGAAGAAGAAGAAGAAGAAGAAGAAGAAGAAGAAGAACAGTAGTAGGCATAGTAGTAGAAGTTATTGGCACAGCAGGTGATCATTAGACAACCCTGGTTTGGAACGGGAGCTCTGAAATTCACTAGCTGTGTGATCTTGGGGCAAGTTGTTTCCCCTGTCTGAACCTCAGTCAGACATGACACACTGGGTTATTGGGACGATTAAGGGATTGATACAAGACACTTCAAACCGTCCCTTGCTTGGCATAGAATCCCTTAATCAAATCCATTCTCAGTAGCAGGAGTCTCAGCCATTGGATATTTTTATTTTTATTTGTGTTACGCTGAACACTGAAAAATATTCTCTCACACTCATACGGCTCCAGGGAATATGGAGCATCAGGCTAAAGGATGGGGTGGATCTCAAGTCAAAGGAGCCATGGGTATGGCTGAAGGGGTAAGCACAGGAGCTTTTGTGCTCTGGTTGTGAGTGTTGGTGGCTGCTGGGCAAGGGAATCAGACCTGCAGGGGACCCGAGAACTTGGAGTCTGGCCAGTGCACCCTTGCTCCCTTCTTGGGCTTCCTGGGTTTCAGGGGAGCCTTTGGCCCTTGAGGGTATTTGGAGGCTGTGCCCGGAACAGCAGGAGCAGGAGCAGGAGGCCCCCCGGAGACCGGCTGGACCTTGGGCCCAGAGATGGCCAGCTTCTGCCTGAGGCAATGGTTTTGGGCCTGGAGCCTTTGGAACTCCCTCTCTGCCCACAGGACAGCCTTCTGGCTCTCCTCACTCCTCTTCTCCACCAGGAGGCGCTCCCGCTCATGCAAGGAGGCGATTTGCTGCCATTCTCGGTGCAGGTCGGCGGCCATGTTCCTATAGAGGCCCAAGTGCCAGTGGGCAGCATCCGCCTTCCTGCGCACCTTGGCAAGCTCGTTCTTCACTTGCAGGCAGCGTGCCTTCTCCTCCATCATCTTCCTCTCCAGGTGTCTGAGGTGCTCATCGCACAGCTTCGGCTCTGCCTCAAGCTTCAGGCGCAACTTCGGAATCTCACCGTCCAGGAGGGTGTTCCGAAGGTGAACAGGTCCTTGCTCAGCTTGGTGGCTTGTTGGGTTTCTTGGGAGCTCTTCATTCCTCTGACGTGCCTTCTTCAGTGCCCTGGACGGCTTTAATTGGTTCACGGGGCTCCCGCCTGAGGGCACGTGGTCAGGGGAGGAGGAGCCAGTCTCCACCTGCCTCCTTGAGCCCCCACCTTCCAGATGATCTCCAAGCAGCTCTAGCACATGCATCCCCTTCAGGAGGATCTGGCTGAGGGTGTGCTGTTGGCTCTGGCCCTCAGCGCTGGCCTGCCGCCGCACACCTCCTTCAGGAAGCTCTGGCCTGCCTGCCTGCCCTGCCTCGTCCTGCACTCTCTGTCCACAGCTGCCAATCTCCTGAACCAGCGGGTCTGCACTTGCCTGCAGATCACGGCTGTCCTTGAAGCCTTCTGGTGTTTTCCTCACCAGGGCTTCTCCATCTTCCTGGGCTGCTCCACAGATGGGATTTTCAGGAGGCAGCTGCTGAGGGCTCTTCAACAGCCTTTCCCGAACTCCCTTCCGCAGTTGCGTGGTGTTTCCCACTGACCAATACCCGGCATCTTGATTCAGGGCAGCCAGAGCAAGAAGCTGGAACGGGAGAGGACTGGCCTTCGGCTCGGATGATGCGACAGCTCCACGGGCTTGTGCGTCCGGTTCGGTCTTCTCCATGCCTTTTCCAGAGACTTCCTCGTTCTGGGCACACTGCCACTTTCTTCTTCGGAAGCTGAGTGCACTCTTTCCCAGGAACACCACCACTGCAGTGCACACCAGGATCTCCCAGCGAAACCCAGAGACTCGTGGCACATGTGGCCAACGTTCGGATATCACCAACCCAGCAGCCCACAGCTGCTCCAGGACAGCCCACAGCGGCTCCAGAACTGTGTGGGGAGGCATTTGGATGGCCCCCCGCTGGCTCCAAAGAGCCTTGTGGCTTGGTCTCCGATCACCAGTGTCTTCTGGGCCACTAGGAAGTGCTTGGAACCCCTACGAGGGTTCCGTCTCCAACGCAAACCAGGGCCTGGCAACAGGAGCTGAAGGGAGGAGGGGTGGGGGAGGTGCACCTGAGTCTCCAAGGCACATCAGTGCCTGCAACCGGAGCTGACAGCAGGTGGGGTAGGGGAGGGGAATCGCTATATTGTACACCTGAAACAAAGACAACCCTATCGATCAATTTCTCGGAAGTGCAATTTAAACATTAAAAAAAATATATTTAAAAAGCAAACTAGGTATCCAAAGGAGAAATCTAACAAATATCCAAACACTGAGAAAGTATCCTTCTAGATGATCAAAGATCAAAGATCAAATCTCAATGCACTGAAGTGAAGGAAAATGAACATACAACATATGAAAATGTGTGGGACACAGCACAATCAATGGACAGCACCATGTAGAGCAATCACTGCCTATGTTAGAAAGGAGGAGGAGCATCTGGGAGGCTCAGTCAGTTAGTCCAACTCTTGATTTTGACTCGGGTCATGATGAAACTCGAGGTTGTGAGACTGAACCTGCATTGTGCTGGTGCTGGGCATGGAGGCTGTTTAATAATCTCTCTCTCTCTCTCTCTCTCTCTCTGTACCCCTTCCCTGTCTCTCTCTCTCTCTCTCTCTCTGTCTCAAAACAATAAGCTCTCCACGTCAGAACCTAGAAAAAGATGAGAAAATAAAACTAAAGAAGAAAACCAAAGGAATCCTTCCACCCAGTTTCAAGATCTACAGCTATAGTAATCAAAAATGTGTGGTGTTGGTGAAGGGATAGACAAATGGAACAGTATAAAGATAGATAAGTGGAACAGGATCAAACCCAGAAAGAGACCAACCACCAACATGTCAATGGGATTCTGACAAAGGGGAAAAGCAATTCAATGGAGGAGTGACAGCGTTTTGAAGAAATGGTGCTAGAGCAAGTGGACTTCCAGAGACAAAGAAGAAGAAGGAGAAGAAGAAGAGGGAGGGGCAGAGAGGAGGAGGAGGTGGAGGTGGAGGACGAGGAGGACGAGGACCACAATCGAAGGCTCATCCTCTGTACAAAACTGAACTCGTGGCGCCTGGGTGACTCAGTCGCTGGGGCAGCCAGCTCTTAATTTCGGCTCTTGTCATGCTCTCAGGGTCCCGGGACAAAATCAGGCTCCAAGCTCACTGGGGAGTCTGCTTAAGGACGCTCTTTTTGCTTCTCCCTCCACCCCACGCCCCACTCATGCGCATGCTCACTCTCTCAAAAAGAAAAATAAATTTGTTAAATTAACTCAAAATTAATCACCGCCTTCTACGTAAAATGATAAATCTTCTAGGGAAAAAAATGTCCAGAATGGACAGCTAGGTAAAGAATCCTCCGACTGGACATCAAATCATGTTCCGTTCAAGAAGAGTTGATTCATTAGACATGATCCAACAATCAGAATTGGAAGTGTGTCATGTGTGAAACACCTTGTGAAGAAGACCCAAAAGGGAAGCTACAAACTGGGAGAAAATAGGTGCAAACCACATACCTGATAAAGGACTCCTGTCGGAAGGAGAGAACCTCAAAAGTGGACCCCCAAAGAAGCAAGCCATCCAGTCTGAAAAGAACAAAAACAAAAAAAATGGGCAAAAGACCGAAACCCTTTACCAAAGAGTATACAGATGGAAATCCCATAAAAAGTTACCATCGGGGCAATTCAAATTCAAACTCCAATGAGCTCTCACTGCACACCTATCAGCATGATGCAAACCAAATGCACCCGAGAGGGAGAGAGAGACCCCACTCCCCAATGCAAGGCAGGATGTGGAACGACTGGATCGCTCCTGCATCGCTGTTGGGAATGGAAGATGATAGAGCTCCCTCTTGAAAACAGTTCACAGTTCCTTTTCTTTTTCAAGGCCTGGATTTAAATTCCAGGGAACAAGCAGTAGAATATGCTTTTCGGGTGCACAGTAGAGTGACCCAACCCTCCACACAGTTTCTCTGAAAACTAGACTTGCAACCACCCTAGGACCCCAGTCATTGCACTCTTGGCATTTCTCTGAGAGAAATCCAAACTTACGTTTGCTCAAAAACCTGTACAGGAACGGATCTGTGTCCTGATGGAAGCAGTGGGGCTGCCAAGGGGGTAGAAGTGACTGCAGTGGTTGGATATTGACACTGGACAGCCTTGTAAGAGATGTTCTCATCTTGCTTCTTTGAAGGCCCCTTCCCATTCATGGTGGTCCTGGGGACCAGGAGAAAAGGAATGTCAACGATTTCAAGAAGTTGAAAGGATTTCAAGAAGTTGAAACCAAGCATTAGAACACCATCTCTTCTACATGAATTCATTCTCATATTCACCCCCAGTCTCCCAAAGCAGACAGGAGGGGTCTGGTCCAACAGGGGTTGCGGGCAGTGGCCCTTCCACAGGCCATCTCCCCTCCAGTCTAGAAGTCCAACGACCAGGTCCCAGGCTTTCAACTCATCTCCTTCTCTCGGGGCCTTCTCTAGGGGCCCCAGGGAACTTCTGGGCTCTTTCTCTGCCTTCTAGGAGGCTCTGTGGGGCTGGGTCGAGTGCTCTCAGCCGACTTGGACCACACTGCCAGGTGTCTCCCCCTGCATTTGCCACCCTTCGACACAGGAGGATCAAGTGGGAGGATGTCCTCTCAGAGAGATCCATGGCGATCAGAATAGATGTCCTCTCTCTTCCATTGTTTACCCTCATCTCTCAGGCGTTTCTACCATCTCTTGATTTCCCTGGAATTTCAACCCCAGGAGAGGGGGGGTGGGTCAGAAGCCAAACATTTGGCTTCCCACTCCTGTCTTTCTTGAAGGTTTTCCCCGAACCAATGGGCCTAAAACAACATTCATAACCTGATATGGTTTCTGTGGGCCAGCCATCCAGGTGCAACTAGCCAGGTCCCTGTGGCTCAGGATCTCTCACAAGGCTGCAGTCCAGAGGGCCTCTGGATCTTCAGTCATCTGCGGGCTTGTTGGGGGTAAGTCTGCTTTTGAGCTCACTCAGCTGGCTGTGAGCAGCCAGAGGCCCTCCATTGCTGGAAGCAAGAAATAGTCACTCCTTGCCCCATGGGCCTCTCCAGCATAAAGCTCCCAAGGAGCAGCTGGCTTCCCTGGGAACAGATGCGGGAGGGAGGGACGGAGGGCGGGCAAGCCCAAGAGGAGACCAGTCTCTTTGTAAACTCACCTCCGAAGTGACATCCTATCACTTTGGCCACATTCTGTCCATTACAAGGGAGTCAGTAGTTCTGACTCGAATCAAGAGGTGGAGTATGGAACACAAAACGATGTGTACCCAAGATGGGAATCGTTGGAGACCCTTAAAGGCTGCCCTCCCTACTTGGCTGGGACTTGACCTCAGCTAGCCACCACTATAATCTCTGCATCCTTCTATTATTATATATTATGTTAGATTATATTATATGCACTATTATCTTTGCATAGAATCATCACATCCTAGGACGTGAACGAGGGGAACAATTTACCAAGCCCTTCTGGGATCCTTCAGCAGCTTGCCTAGAAGTTCCTTGCCCAAGGGTGCCTGTCAGTTCAGTGTCTGGCTCCTGATTTCGGTTCAGGGCTGATCACGTGATCTGGGAAATCCAGACCAGCGTCTGGTTCAGCACTTGAGTCCGAAGCCTGTCGAGGAATCTCTCTAACTCGGCCCCTCCCCCGCCTGCATGTGTGTGCGTTCCTTTGTGTGTGTGTGTGTGTATGTGTGCGCCGTCACCCTTTCTGTCTCTCCAAAGAAGAAGAAGAAGAAGAAGAAGAAGAAGAAGAAGAAGAAGAAGAAGAAGAAGAAGAAGAAGAAGAAGAAGAAGAAGAAGAAGAACAGTAGTAGGCATAGTAGTAGAAGTTATTGGCACAGCAGGTGATCATTAGACAACCCTGGTTTGGAACGGGAGCTCTGAAATTCACTAGCTGTGTGATCTTGGGGCAAGTTGTTTCCCCTGTCTGAACCTCAGTCAGACATGACACACTGGGTTATTGGGACGATGAAGGGATCGATACAAGACACTTCAAACCGTCCCTTGCTTGGCATAGAATCCCTTAATCAAATCCATTCTCAGTAGCAGGAGTCTCAGCCATTGGATATTTTTATTTTTATTTGTGTTACGCTGAACACTGAAAAATATTCTCTCACACTCATACGGCTCCAGGGAATATGGAGCATCAGGCTAAAGGATGGGGTGGATCTCAAGTCAAAGGAGCCATGGGTATGGCTGAAAGGGTAAGCACAGGAGCTTTTGTGCTCTGGTTGTGAGTGTTGGTGGCTGCTGGGCAAGGGAATCAGACCTGCAGGGGACCCGAGAACTTGGAGTCTGGCCAGTGCACCCTTGCTCCCTTCTTGGGCTTCCTGGGTTTCAGGGGAGCCTTTGGCCCTTGAGGGTAATTGGAGGCTGTGCCCAGAACAGCAGGAGCAGGAGCAGGAGGCCCCCCGGAGACCGGCTGGACCTTGGGCCCAGAGATGGCCAGCTTCTGCCTGAGGCAATGGTTTTGGGCCTGGAGCCTTTGGAACTCCCTCTCTGCCCACAGGACAGCCTTCTGGCTCTCCTCACTCCTCTTCTCCACCAGGAGGCGCTCCCGCTCATGCAAGGAGGCGATTTGCTGCCATTCTCGGTGCAGGTCGGCGGCCATGTTCCTATAGAGGCCCAAGTGCCAGTGGGCAGCATCCGCCTTCCTGCGCACCTTGGCAAGCTCGTTCTTCACTTGCAGGCAGCGTGCCTTCTCCTCCATCATCTTCCTCTCCAGGTGTCTGAGGTGCTCATCGCACAGCTTCGGCTCTGCCTCAAGCTTCAGGCGCAACTTCGGAATCTCACCGTCCAGGAGGGTGTTCCGAAGGGGAACAGGTCCTTGCTCAGCTTGGTGGCTTGTTGGGTTTCTTGGGAGCTCTTCATTCCTCTGACGTGCCTTCTTCAGTGCCCTGGACGGCTTTAATTGGTTCACGGGGCTCCCGCCTGAGGGCACGTGGTCAGGGGAGGAGGAGCCAGTCTCCACCTGCCTCCTTGAGCCCCCACCTTCCAGATGATCTCCAAGCAGCTCTAGCACATGCATCCCCTTCAGGAGGATCTGGCTGAGGGTGTGCTGTTGGCTCTGGCCCTCAGCGCTGGCCTGCCGCCGCACTCCTCCTTCAGGAAGCTCTGGCCTGCCTGCCTGCCCTGCCTCGTCCTGCACTCTCTGTCCACAGCTGCCAATCTCCTGAACCAGCGGGTCTGCACTTGGCTGCAGATCACGGCTGTCCTTGAAGCCTTCTGGTGTTTTCCTCACCAGGGCTTCTCCATCTTCCTGGGCTGCTCCACAGATGGGATTTTCCTGAGGCAGCTGCTGAGGGCTCTTCAACAGCCTTTCCCGAACTCCCTTCCGCAGTTGCGTGGTGTTTCCCACTGACCAATACCCGGCATCTTGATTCAGGGCAGCCAGAGCAAGAAGCTGGAACGGGAGAGGACTGGCCTTCGGCTCGGATGATGCGACAGCTCCACGGGCTTGTGCGTCCGGTTCGGTCTTCTCCATGCCTTTTCCAGAGACTTCCTCGTTCTGGGCACACTGCCACTTTCTTCTTCGGAAGCTGAGTGCACTCTTTCCCAGGAACACCACCACTGCAGTGCACACGAGGATCTCCCAGCGAAACCCAGAGACTCGTGGCACATGTGGCCAACGTTCGTCTATCACCAACCCAGCAGCCCACAGCTGCTCCAGGACAGCCCACAGCGGCTCCAGAACTGTGTGGGGAGGCATTTGGATGGCCCCCAGCTGGCTCCAAAGAGCCTTGTGGCTTGGTCTCCGATCACCAGTGTCTTCTGGGCCACTAGGAAGTGCTTGGAACCCCTACGAGGGTTCCGTCTCCAACGCAAACCAGGGCCTGGCAACAGGAGCTGAAGGGAGGAGGGGTGGGGGAGGTGCACCTGAGTCTCCAAGGCACATCAGTGCCTGCAACCGGAGCTGACAGCAGGTGGGGTAGGGGAGGGGAATCGCTATATTGTACACCTGAAACAAAGACAACCCTATCGATCAATTTCTCGGAAGTGCAATTTAAACATTAAAAAAAATATATTTAAAAAGCAAACTAGGTATCCAAAGGAGAAATCTAACAAATATCCAAACACTGAGAAAGTATCCTTCTAGATGATCAAAGATCAAAGATCAAATCTCAATGCATTGAAGTGAAGGAAAATGAACATACAACATATGAAAATGTGTGGGACACAGCACAATCAATGGACAGCACCATGTAGAGCAATCACTGCCTATGTTAGAAAGGAGGAGGAGCATCTGGGAGGCTCAGTCAGTTAGTCCAACTCTTGATTTTGACTCGGGTCATGATTAAACTCGAGGTTGTGAGACTGAACCTGCATTGTGCTGGTGCTGGGCATGGAGGCTGTTTAATAATCTCTCTCTCTCTCTCTCTCTCTCTCTCTGTACCCCTTCCCTGTCTCTCTCTCTCTCTCTCTCTCTCTCTCTCTCTGTCTCAAAACAATAAGCTCTCCACGTCAGAACCTAGAAAAAGATGAGAAAATAAAACTAAAGAAGAAAACCAAAGGAATCCTTCCACCCAGTTTCAAGATCTACAGCTATAGTAATCAAAAAGGTGTGGTGTTGGTGAAGGGATAGACAAATGGAACAGTATAAAGATAGATAAGTGGAACAGGATCAAACCCAGAAAGAGACCAACCACCAACATGTCAATGGGATTCTGACAAAGGGGAAAAGCAATTCAATGGAGGAGTGACAGCGTTTTGAAGAAATGGTGCTAGAGCAAGTGGACTTCCAGAGACAAAGAAGAAGAAGGAGAAGAAGAAGAGGGAGGGGCAGAGAGGAGGAGGAGGTGGAGGTGGAGGACGAGGAGGACGAGGACCACAATCGAAGGCTCATCCTCTGTACAAAACTGAACTCGTGGCGCCTGGGTGACTCAGTCGCTGAGGCAGCCAGCTCTTAATTTCGGCTCTTGTCATGCTCTCAGGGTCCCGGGACAAAATCAGGCTCCAAGCTCACTGGGGAGTCTGCTTAAGGACGCTCTTTTCGCTTCTCCCTCCACCCCACGCCCCACTCATGCGCATGCTCACTCTCTCAAAAAGAAAAAAAAATTTGTTAAATTAACTCAAAATTAATCACCGCCTTCTACGTAAAATGATAAATCTTCTAGGGAAAAAAATGTCCAGAATGGACAGCTAGGTAAAGAATCCTCCGACTGGACATCAAATCATGTTCCGTTCAAGAAGAGTTGATTCATTAGACATGATCCAACAATCAGAATTGGAAGTCTGTCATGTGTGAAACACCTTGTGAAGAAGACCCAAAAGGGAAGCTACAAACTGGGAGAAAATAGGTGCAAACCACATACCTGATAAAGGACTCCTGTCGGAAGGAGAGAACCTCAAAAGTGGACCCCCAAAGAAGAAAGCCATCCAGTCTGAAAAGAACAAAAACAAAAAAAATGGGCAAAAGACCGAAACCCTTTAGAAAAGAGTATACAGATGGAAATCCCATAAAAAGTCACCATCGGGGCAATTCAAATTCAAACTCCAATGAGCTCTCACTGCACACCTATCAGCATGATGCAAACCAAATGCACCCGAGAGGGAGAGAGAGACCCCACTCCCCAATGCAAGGCAGGATGTGGAACGACTGGATCGCTCCTGCATCGCTGTTGGGAATGGAAGGTGATACAGCTCCCTCTTGAAAACAGTTCACAGTTCCTTTTCTTTTTCAAGGCCTGGATTTAAATTCCAGGGAACAAGCAGTAGAATATGCTTTTCGGGTGCACAGGATAGTGACCCAACCCTCCACACAGTTTCTCTGAAAACTAGACCTGCAACCACCCTAGGACAACAGTCATTGCACTCTTGGCATTTCTCTGCGAGAAATCCAAACTTACGTTTGCTCAAAAACCTGTACAGGAACGGATCTGTGTCCTGATGGAAGCAGTGGGGCTGCCAAGGGGGTAGAAGTGACTGCAGTGGTTGGATATTGACACTGGACAGCCTTGTAAGAGATGTTCTCATCTTGCTTCTTTGAAGGCCCCTTCCCATTCATGGTGGTCCTGGGGACAAGGAGAAAAGGAATGTCAACGATTTCAAGAAGTGGAAAGGATTTCAAGAAGTTGAAACCAAGCATTAGAACACCATCTCTTCTCCATGAATTCATTCTCATATTCACCCCCAGTCTCCCAAAGCAGACAGGAGGGGTCTGGTCCAACAGGGTTTGCGGGCAGTGGCCCTTCCACAGGCCATCTCCCCTCCAGTCTAGAAGTCCAACGACCAGGTCCCAGGCTTTCAACTCATCTCCTTCTCTCGGGGCCTTCTCTAGGGGCCCCAGGGAACTTCTGGGCTCTTTCTCTGCCTTCTAGGAGGCTCTGTGGGGCTGGGTCGAGTGCTCTCAGCCGACGTGGACCACACTGCCAGGTGTCTCCCCCTGCATTTGCCACCCTTCGACACAGGAGGATCAAGTGGGAGGATGTCCTCTCAGAGAGATCCATGGCGATCAGAATAGATGTCCTCTCTCTTCCATTGTTTACCCTCATCTCTCAGGCGTTTCTACCATCTCTTGATTTCCCTGGAATTTCAACCCCAGGAGAGGGGGGGTGGGTCAGAAGCCAAACATTTGGCTTCCCACTCCTGTCTTTCTTGAAGGTTTTCCCCGAACCAATGGGCCTAAAACAACATTCATAACCTGATATGGTTTCTGTGGGCCAGCCATCCAGGTGCAACTAGCCAGGTCCCTGTGGCTCAGGATCTCTCACAAGGCTGCAGTCCAGAGGGCCTCTGGATCTTCAGTCATCTGCGGGCTTGTTGGGGGTAAGTCTGCTTTTGAGCTCACTCAGCTGGCTGTGAGCAGCCAGAGGCCCTCCATTGCTGGAAGCAAGAAATAGTCATTCCTTGCCCCATGGGCCTCTCCAGCATAAAGCTCCCAAGGAGCAGCTGGCTTCCCTGGGAACAGATGAGGGAGGGAGGGACGGAGGGCGGGCAAGCCCAAGAGGAGACCATTCTCTTTGTCAACTCACCTCCGAAGGGACATCCTATCACTTTGGCCACATTCTGTCCTTTACAAGGGAGTCAGTAGTTCTGACTCGAATCAAGAGGTAGAGTATGGAACACAAAACGATGTGTACCCAAGATGGGAATCGTTGGAGACCCTTAAAGGCTGCCCTCCCTACTTGGCTGGGACTTGACCTCAGCTAGCCACCACTATAATCTCTGCATCCTTATATTATTATATATTATGTTAGATTATATTATATGCACTATTATCTTTGCATAGAATCATCACATCCTAGGACGTGAACGAGGGGAACATTTTACCAAGCCCTTCTGGGATCCTTCAGCAGCTTGTCTAGAAGTTCCTTGCCCAAGGGTGCCTGTCAGTTCAGTGTCTGGCTCCTGATTTCGGTTCAGGGCTGATCACGTGATCTGGGAAATCCAGACCAGCATCTGGTTCAGCACTTGAGTCCCAAGCCTGTCGAGGAATCTCTCTAACTCGGCCCCTCCCCCGCCTGCATGTGTGTGCGTTCCTTTGTGTGTGTGTGTATGTGTGCGCCGTCACCCTTTCTGTCTCTCCAAAGAAGAAGAAGAAGAAGAAGAAGAAGAAGAAGAAGAAGAACAGTAGTAGGCATAGTAGTAGAAGTTATTGGCACAGCAGGTGATCATTAGACAACCCTGGTTTGGAACGGGAGCTCTGAAATTCACTAGCTGTGTGATCTTGGGGCAAGTTGTTTCCCCTGTCTGAACCTCAGTCAGACATGACACACTGGGTTATTGGGACGATTAAGGGATTGATACAAGACACTTCAAACCGTCCCTTGCTTGGCATAGAATCCCTTAATCAAATCCATTCTCAGTAGCAGGAGTCTCAGCCATTGGATATTTTTATTTTTATTTGTGTTACGCTGAACACTGAAAAATATTCTCTCACACTCATACGGCTCCAGGGAATATGGAGCATCAGGCTAAAGGATGGGGTGGATCTCAAGTCAAAGGAGCCATGGGTATGGCTGAAGGGGTAAGCACAGGAGCTTTTGTGCTCTGGTTGTGAGTGTTGGTGGCTGCTGGGCAAGGGAATCAGACCTGCAGGGGACCCGAGAACTTGGAGTCTGGCCAGTGCACCCTTGCTCCCTTCTTGGGCTTCCTGGGTTTCAGGGGAGCCTTTGGCCCTTGAGGGTATTTGGAGGCTGTGCCCGGAACAGCAGGAGCAGGAGCAGGAGGCCCCCCGGAGACCGGCTGGACCTTGGGCCCAGAGATGGCCAGCTTCTGCCTGAGGCAATGGTTTTGGGCCTGGAGCCTTTGGAACTCCCTCTCTGCCCACAGGACAGCCTTCTGGCTCTCCTCACTCCTCTTCTCCACCAGGAGGCGCTCCCGCTCATGCAAGGAGGCGATTTGCTGCCATTCTCGGTGCAGGTCGGCGGCCATGTTCCTATAGAGGCCCAAGTGCCAGTGGGCAGCATCCGCCTTCCTGCGCACCTTGGCAAGCTCGTTCTTCACTTGCAGGCAGCGTGCCTTCTCCTCCATCATCTTCCTCTCCAGGTGTCTGAGGTGCTCATCGCACAGCTTCGGCTCTGCCTCAAGCTTCAGGCGCAACTTCGGAATCTCACCGTCCAGGAGGGTGTTCCGAAGGTGAACAGGTCCTTGCTCAGCTTGGTGGCTTGTTGGGTTTCTTGGGAGCTCTTCATTCCTCTGACGTGCCTTCTTCAGTGCCCTGGACGGCTTTAATTGGTTCACGGGGCTCCCGCCTGAGGGCACGTGGTCAGGGGAGGAGGAGCCAGTCTCCACCTGCCTCCTTGAGCCCCCACCTTCCAGATGATCTCCAAGCAGCTCTAGCACATGCATCCCCTTCAGGAGGATCTGGCTGAGGGTGTGCTGTTGGCTCTGGCCCTCAGCGCTGGCCTGCCGCCGCACACCTCCTTCAGGAAGCTCTGGCCTGCCTGCCTGCCCTGCCTCGTCCTGCACTCTCTGTCCACAGCTGCCAATCTCCTGAACCAGCGGGTCTGCACTTGCCTGCAGATCACGGCTGTCCTTGAAGCCTTCTGGTGTTTTCCTCACCAGGGCTTCTCCATCTTCCTGGGCTGCTCCACAGATGGGATTTTCAGGAGGCAGCTGCTGAGGGCTCTTCAACAGCCTTTCCCGAACTCCCTTCCGCAGTTGCGTGGTGTTTCCCACTGACCAATACCCGGCATCTTGATTCAGGGCAGCCAGAGCAAGAAGCTGGAACGGGAGAGGACTGGCCTTCGGCTCGGATGATGCGACAGCTCCACGGGCTTGTGCGTCCGGTTCGGTCTTCTCCATGCCTTTTCCAGAGACTTCCTCGTTCTGGGCACACTGCCACTTTCTTCTTCGGAAGCTGAGTGCACTCTTTCCCAGGAACACCACCACTGCAGTGCACACCAGGATCTCCCAGCGAAACCCAGAGACTCGTGGCACATGTGGCCAACGTTCGGATATCACCAACCCAGCAGCCCACAGCTGCTCCAGGACAGCCCACAGCGGCTCCAGAACTGTGTGGGGAGGCATTTGGATGGCCCCCCGCTGGCTCCAAAGAGCCTTGTGGCTTGGTCTCCGATCACCAGTGTCTTCTGGGCCACTAGGAAGTGCTTGGAACCCCTACGAGGGTTCCGTCTCCAACGCAAACCAGGGCCTGGCAACAGGAGCTGAAGGGAGGAGGGGTGGGGGAGGTGCACCTGAGTCTCCAAGGCACATCAGTGCCTGCAACCGGAGCTGACAGCAGGTGGGGTAGGGGAGGGGAATCGCTATATTGTACACCTGAAACAAAGACAACCCTATCGATCAATTTCTCGGAAGTGCAATTTAAACATTAAAAAAAATATATTTAAAAAGCAAACTAGGTATCCAAAGGAGAAATCTAACAAATATCCAAACACTGAGAAAGTATCCTTCTAGATGATCAAAGATCAAAGATCAAATCTCAATGCACTGAAGTGAAGGAAAATGAACATACAACATATGAAAATGTGTGGGACACAGCACAATCAATGGACAGCACCATGTAGAGCAATCACTGCCTATGTTAGAAAGGAGGAGGAGCATCTGGGAGGCTCAGTCAGTTAGTCCAACTCTTGATTTTGACTCGGGTCATGATGAAACTCGAGGTTGTGAGACTGAACCTGCATTGTGCTGGTGCTGGGCATGGAGGCTGTTTAATAATCTCTCTCTCTCTCTCTCTGTACCCCTTCCCTGTCTCTCTCTCTCTCACTCTCTCTCTGTCTCAAAACAATAAGCTCTCCACGTCAGAACCTAGAAAAAGATGAGAAAATAAAACTAAAGAAGAAAACCAAAGGAATCCTTCCACCCAGTTTCAAGATCTACAGCTATAGTAATCAAAAATGTGTGGTGTTGGTGAAGGGATAGACAAATGGAACAGTATAAAGATAGATAAGTGGAACAGGATCAAACCCAGAAAGAGACCAACCACCAACATGTCAATGGGATTCTGACAAAGGGGAAAAGCAATTCAATGGAGGAGTGACAGCGTTTTGAAGAAATGGTGCTAGAGCAAGTGGACTTCCAGAGACAAAGAAGAAGAAGGAGAAGAAGAAGAGGGAGGGGCAGAGAGGAGGAGGAGGTGGAGGTGGAGGACGAGGAGGACGAGGACCACAATCGAAGGCTCATCCTCTGTACAAAACTGAACTCGTGGCGCCTGGGTGACTCAGTCGCTGGGGCAGCCAGCTCTTAATTTCGGCTCTTGTCATGCTCTCAGGGTCCCGGGACAAAATCAGGCTCCAAGCTCACTGGGGAGTCTGCTTAAGGACGCTCTTTTCGCTTCTCCCTCCACCCCACGCCCCACTCATGCGCATGCTCACTCTCTCAAAAAGAAAAAAAAAATTTGTTAAATTAACTCAAAATTAATCACCGCCTTCTATGTAAAATGATAAATCTTCTAGGGAAAAAAATGTCCAGAATGGACAGCTAGGTAAAGAATCCTCCGACTGGACATCAAATCATGTTCCGTTCAAGAAGAGTTGATTCATTAGACATGATCCAACAATCAGAATTGGAAGTGTGTAATGTGTGAAACACCTTGTGAAGAAGACCCAAAAGGGAAGCTACAAACTGGGAGAAAATAGGTGCAAACCACATACCTGATAAAGGACTCCTGTCGGAAGGAGAGAACCTCAAAAGTTGACCCCCAAAGAAGCAAGCCATCCAGTCTGAAAAGAACAAAAACCAAAAAAATGGGCAAAAGACCGAAACCCTTTACCAAAGAGTATACAGATGGAAATCCCATAAAAAGGTACCATCGGGGCAATTCAAATTCAAACTCCAATGAGCTCTCACTGCACACCTATCAGCATCATGCAAACCAAATGCACCCGAGAGGGAGAGAGAGACCCCACTCCCCAATGCAAGGCAGGATGTGGAACGACTGGATCGCTCCTGCATCGCTGTTGGGAATGGAAGGTGATAGAGCTCCCTCTTGAAAACAGTTCACAGTTCCTTTTCTTTTTCAAGGCCTGGATTTAAATTCCAGGGAACAAGCAGTAGAATATGCTTTTCGGGTGCACAGGATAGTGACCCAGCCCTCCACACAGTTTCTCTGAAAACTAGACTTGCAACCACCCTAGGACCCCAGTCATTGCACTCTTGGCATTTCTCTGAGAGAAATCCAAACTTACGTTTGCTCAAAAACCTGTACAGGAACGGATCTGTGTCCTGATGGAAGCAGTGGGGCTGCCAAGGGGGTAGAAGTGACTGCAGTGGTTGGATATTGACACTGGACAGCCTTGTAAGAGATGTTCTCATCTTGCTTCTTTGAAGGCCCCTTCCCATTCATGGTGGTCCTGGGGACAAGGAGAAAAGGAATGTCAACGATTTCAAGAAGTTGAAAGGATTTCAAGAAGTTGAAACCAAGCATTAGAACACCATCTCTTCTACATGAATTCATTCTCATATTCACCCCCAGTCTCCCAAAGCAGACAGGAGGGGTCTGGTCCAACAGGGGTTGCGGGCAGTGGCCCTTCCACAGGCCATCTCCCCTCCAGTCTAGAAGTCCAACGACCAGGTCCCAGGCTTTCAACTCATCTCCTTCTCTCGGGGCCTTCTCTAGGGGCCCCAGGGAACTTCTGGGCTCTTTCTCTGCCTTCTAGGAGGCTCTGTGGGGCTGGGTCGAGTGCTCTCAGCCGACTTGGACCACACTGCCAGGTGTCTCCCCCTGCATTTGCCACCCTTCGACACAGGAGGATCAAGTGGGAGGATGTCCTCTCAGAGAGATCCATGGCGATCAGAATAGATGTCCTCTCTCTTCCATTGTTTACCCTCATCTCTCAGGCGTTTCTACCATCTCTTGATTTCCCTGGAATTTCAACCCCAGGAGAGGGGGGGTGGGTCAGAAGCCAAACATTTGGCTTCCCACTCCTGTCTTTCTTGAAGGTTTTCCCCGAACCAATGGGCCTAAAACAACATTCATAACCTGATATGGTTTCTGTGGGCCAGCCATCCAGGTGCAACTAGCCAGGTCCCTGTGGCTCAGGATCTCTCACAAGGCTGCAGTCCAGAGGGCCTCTGGATCTTCAGTCATCTGCGGGCTTGTTGGGGGTAAGTCTGCTTTTGAGCTCACTCAGCTGGCTGTGAGCAGCCAGAGGCCCTCCATTGCTGGAAGCAAGAAAGAGTCATTCCTTGCCCCATGGGCCTCTCCAGCATAAAGCTCCCAAGGAGCAGCTGGCTTCCCTGGGAACAGATGCGGGAGGGAGGGACGGAGGGCGGGCAAGCCCAAGAGGAGACCAGTCTCTTTGTAAACTCACCTCCGAAGTGACATCCTATCACTTTGGCCACATTCTGTCCTTTACAAGGGAGTCAGTAGTTCTGACTCGAATCAAGAGGTGGAGTATGGAACACAAAACGATGTGTACCCAAGATGGGAATCGTTGGAGACCCTTAAAGGCTGCCCTCCCTACTTGGCTGGGACTTGACCTCAGCTAGCCACCACTATAATCTCTGCATCCTTCTATTATTATATATTATGTTAGATTATATTATATGCACTATTATCTTTGCATAGAATCATCACATCCTAGGACGTGAACGAGGGGAACAATTTACCAAGCCCTTCTGGGATCCTTCAGCAGCTTGCCTAGAAGTTCCTTGCACAAGGGTGCCTGTCAGTTCAGTGTCTGGCTCCTGATTTCGGTTCAGGGCTGATCACGTGATCTGGGAAATCCAGACCAGCGTCTGGTTCAGCACTTGAGTCCGAAGCCTGTCGAGGAATCTCTCTAACTCGGCCCCTCCCCCGCCTGCATGTGTGTGCGTTCCTTTGTGTGTGTGTGTGTGTATGTGTGCGCCGTCACCCTTTCTGTCTCTCCAAAGAAGAAGAAGAAGAAGAAGAAGAAGAAGAAGAAGAAGAAGAAGAAGAAGAAGAAGAAGAAGAAGAAGAGGAACAGTAGTAGGCATAGTAGTAGAAGTTATTGGCACAGCAGGTGATCATTAGACAACCCTGGTTTGGAACGGGAGCTCTGAAATTCACTAGCTGTGTGATCCTGGGGCAAGTTGTTTCCCCTGTCTGAACCTCAGTCAGACATGACACACTGGGTTATTGGGACGATGAAGGGATCGATACAAGACACTTCAAACCGTCCCTTGCTTGGCATAGAATCCCTTAATCAAATCCATTCTCAGTAGCAGGAGTCTCAGCCATTGGATATTTTTATTTTTATTTGTGTTACGCTGAACACTGAAAAATATTCTCTCACACTCATACGGCTCCAGGGAATATGGAGCATCAGGCTAAAGGATGGGGTGGATCTCAAGTCAAAGGAGCCATGGGTATGGCTGAAGGGGTAAGCACAGGAGCTTTTGTGCTCTGGTTGTGAGTGTTGGTGGCTGCTGGGCAAGGGAATCAGACCTGCAGGGGACCCGAGAACTTGGAGTCTGGCCAGTGCACCCTTGCTCCCTTCTTGGGCTTCCTGGGTTTCAGGGGAGCCTTTGGCCCTTGAGGGTATTGGGAGGCTGTGCCCGGAACAGCAGGAGCAGGAGCAGGAGGCCCCCCGGAGACCGGCTGGACCTTGGGCCCAGAGATGGCCAGCTTCTGCCTGAGGCAATGGTTTTGGGCCTGGAGCCTTTGGAACTCCCTCTCTGCCCACAGGACAGCCTTCTGGCTCTCCTCACTCCTCTTCTCCACCAGGAGGCGCTCCCGCTCATGCAAGGAGGCGATTTGCTGCCATTCTCGGTGCAGGTCGGCGGCCATGTTCCTATAGAGGCCCAAGTGCCAGTGGGCAGCATCCGCCTTCCTGCGCACCTTGGCAAGCTCGTTCTTCACTTGCAGGCAGCGTGCCTTCTCCTCCATCATCTTCCTCTCCAGGTGTCTGAGGTGCTCTTCGCACAGCTTCGGCTCTGCCTCAAGCTTCAGGCGCAACTTCGGAATCTCACCGTCCAGGAGGGTGTTCCGAAGGTGAACAGGTCCTTGCTCAGCTTGGTGGCTTGTTGGGTTTCTTGGGAGCTCTTCATTCCTCTGACGTGCCTTCTTCAGTGCCCTGGACGGCTTTAATTGGTTCACGGGGCTCCCGCCTGAGGGCACGTGGTCAGGGGAGGAGGAGCCAGTCTCCACCTGCCTCCTTGAGCCCCCACCTTCCAGATGATCTCCAAGCAGCTCTAGCACATGCATCCCCTTCAGGAGGATCTGGCTGAGGGTGTGCTGTTGGCTCTGGCCCTCAGCGCTGGCCTGCCGCCGCACACCTCCTTCAGGAAGCTCTGGCCTGCCTGCCTGCCCTGCCTCGTCCTGCACTCTCTGTCCACAGCTGCCAATCTCCTGAACCAGCGGGTCTGCACTTGCCTGCAGATCACGGCTGTCCTTGAAGCCTTCTGGTGTTTTCCTCACCAGGGCTTCTCCATCTTCCTGGGCTGCTCCACAGATGGGATTTTCAGGAGGCAGCTGCTGAGGGCTCTTCAACAGCCTTTCCCGAACTCCCTTCCGCAGTTGCGTGGTGTTTCCCACTGACCAATACCCGGCATCTTGATTCAGGGCAGCCAGAGCAAGAAGCTGGAACGGGAGAGGACTGGCCTTCGGCTCGGATGATGCGACAGCTCCACGGGCTTGTGCGTCCGGTTCGGTCTTCTCCATGCCTTTTCCAGAGACTTCCTCGTTCTGGGCACACTGCCACTTTCTTCTTCGGAAGCTGAGTGCACTCTTTCCCAGGAACACCACCACTGCAGTGCACACCAGGATCTCCCAGCGAAACCCAGAGACTCGTGGCACATGTGGCCAACGTTCGGATATCACCAACCCAGCAGCCCACAGCTGCTCCAGGACAGCCCACAGCGGCTCCAGAACTGTGTGGGGAGGCATTTGGATGGCCCCCCGCTGGCTCCAAAGAGCCTTGTGGCTTGGTCTCCGATCACCAGTGTCTTCTGGGCCACTAGGAAGTGCTTGGAACCCCTACGAGGGTTCCGTCTCCAACGCAAACCAGGGCCTGGCAACAGGAGCTGAAGGGAGGAGGGGTGGGGGAGGTGCACCTGAGTCTCCAAGGCACATCAGTGCCTGCAACCGGAGCTGACAGCAGGTGGAGTAGGGGAGGGGAATCGCTATATTGTACACCTGAAACAAAGACAACCCTATCGATCAATTTCTCGGAAGTGCAATTTAAACATTAAAAAAAATATATTTAAAAAGCAAACTAGGTATCCAAAGGAGAAATCTAACAAATATCCAAACACTGAGAAAGTATCCTTCTAGATGATCAAAGATCAAAGATCAAATCTCAATGCACTGAAGTGAAGGAAAATGAACATACAACATATGAAAATGTGTGGGACACAGCACAATCAATGGACAGCACCATGTAGAGCAATCACTGCCTATGTTAGAAAGGAGGAGGAGCATCTGGGAGGCTCAGTCAGTTAGTCCAACTCTTGATTTTGACTCGGGTCATGATGAAACTCGAGGTTGTGAGACTGAACCTGCATTGTGCTGGTGCTGGGCATGGAGGCTGTTTAATAATCTCTCTCTCTCTCTCTCTCTGTACCCCTTCCCTGTCTCTCTCTCTCTCACTCTCTCTCTGTCTCAAAACAATAAGCTCTCCACGTCAGAACCTAGAAAAAGATGAGAAAATAAAACTAAAGAAGAAAACCAAAGGAATCCTTCCACCCAGTTTCAAGATCTACAGCTATAGTAATCAAAAAGGTGTGGTGTTGGTGAAGGGATAGACAAATGGAACAGTATAAAGATAGATAAGTGGAACAGGATCAAACCCAGAAAGAGACCAACCACCAACATGTCAATGGGATTCTGACAAAGGGGAAAAGCAATTCAATGGAGGAGTGACAGCGTTTTGAAGAAATGGTGCTAGAGCAAGTGGACTTCCAGAGACAAAGAAGAAGAAGGAGAAGAAGAAGAGGGAGGGGCAGAGAGGAGGAGGAGGTGGAGGTGGAGGACGAGGAGGACGAGGACCACAATCGAAGGCTCATCCTCTGTACAAAACTGAACTCGTGGCGCCTGGGTGACTCAGTCGCTGGGGCAGCCAGCTCTTAATTTCGGCTCTTGTCATGCTCTCAGGGTCCCGGGACAAAATCAGGCTCCAAGCTCACTGGGGAGTCTGCTTAAGGACGCTCTTTTCGCTTCTCCCTCCACCCCACGCCCCACTCATGCGCATGCTCACTCTCTCAAAAAGAAAAAAAAAATTTGTTAAATTAACTCAAAATTAATCACCGCCTTCTATGTAAAATGATAAATCTTCTAGGGAAAAAAATGTCCAGAATGGACAGCTAGGTAAAGAATCCTCCGACTGGACATCAAATCATGTTCCGTTCAAGAAGAGTTGATTCATTAGACATGATCCAACAATCAGAATTGGAAGTGTGTAATGTGTGAAACACCTTGTGAAGAAGACCCAAAAGGGAAGCTACAAACTGGGAGAAAATAGGTGCAAACCACATACCTGATAAAGGACTCCTGTCGGAAGGAGAGAACCTCAAAAGTTGACCCCCAAAGAAGCAAGCCATCCAGTCTGAAAAGAACAAAAACCAAAAAAATGGGCAAAAGACCGAAACCCTTTACCAAAGAGTATACAGATGGAAATCCCATAAAAAGGTACCATCGGGGCAATTCAAATTCAAACTCCAATGAGCTCTCACTGCACACCTATCAGCATCATGCAAACCAAATGCACCCGAGAGGGAGAGAGAGACCCCACTCCCCAATGCAAGGCAGGATGTGGAACGACTGGATCGCTCCTGCATCGCTGTTGGGAATGGAAGGTGATAGAGCTCCCTCTTGAAAACAGTTCACAGTTCCTTTTCTTTTTCAAGGCCTGGATTTAAATTCCAGGGAACAAGCAGTAGAATATGCTTTTCGGGTGCACAGGATAGTGACCCAGCCCTCCACACAGTTTCTCTGAAAACTAGACTTGCAACCACCCTAGGACCCCAGTCATTGCACTCTTGGCATTTCTCTGAGAGAAATCCAAACTTACGTTTGCTCAAAAACCTGTACAGGAACGGATCTGTGTCCTGATGGAAGCAGTGGGGCTGCCAAGGGGGTAGAAGTGACTGCAGTGGTTGGATATTGACACTGGACAGCCTTGTAAGAGATGTTCTCATCTTGCTTCTTTGAAGGCCCCTTCCCATTCATGGTGGTCCTGGGGACAAGGAGAAAAGGAATGTCAACGATTTCAAGAAGTTGAAAGGATTTCAAGAAGTTGAAACCAAGCATTAGAACACCATCTCTTCTACATGAATTCATTCTCATATTCACCCCCAGTCTCCCAAAGCAGACAGGAGGGGTCTGGTCCAACAGGGGTTGCGGGCAGTGGCCCTTCCACAGGCCATCTCCCCTCCAGTCTAGAAGTCCAACGACCAGGTCCCAGGCTTTCAACTCATCTCCTTCTCTCGGGGCCTTCTCTAGGGGCCCCAGGGAACTTCTGGGCTCTTTCTCTGCCTTCTAGGAGGCTCTGTGGGGCTGGGTCGAGTGCTCTCAGCCGACTTGGACCACACTGCCAGGTGTCTCCCCCTGCATTTGCCACCCTTCGACACAGGAGGATCAAGTGGGAGGATGTCCTCTCAGAGAGATCAATGGCGATCAGCATAGATGTCCTCTCTCTTCCATTGTTTGCCCTCATCTCTCAGGCGTTTCTACCATCTCTTGATTTCCCTGGAATTTCAACCCCAGGAGAGGGGGGGTGGGTCAGAAGCCAAACATTTGGCTTCCCACTCCTGTCTTTCTTGAAGGTTTTCCCCAAACCAATGGGCCTAAAACAACATTCATAACCTGATATGGTTTCTGTGGGCCAGCCATCCAGGTGCAACTAGCCAGGTCCCTGTGGCTCAGGATCTCTCACAAGGCTGCAGTCCAGAGGGCCTCTGGATCTTCAGTCATCTGCGGGCTTGTTGGGGGTAAGTCTGCTTTTGAGCTCACTCAGCTGGCTGTGAGCAGCCAGAGGCCCTCCATTGCTGGAAGCAAGAAATAGTCATTCCTTGCCCCATGGGCCTCTCCAGCATAAAGCTCCCAAGGAGCAGCTGGCTTCCCTGGGAACAGATGCGGGAGGGAGGGACGGAGGGCGGGCAAGCCCAAGAGGAGACCAGTCTCTTTGTAAACTCACCTCCGAAGTGACATCCTATCACTTTGGCCACATTCTGTCCTTTACAAGGGAGTCAGTAGTTCTGACTCGAATCAAGAGGTGGAGTATGGAACACAAAACGATGTGTACCCAAGATGGGAATCGTTGGAGACCCTTAAAGGCTGCCCTCCCTACTTGGCTGGGACTTGACCTCAGCTAGCCACCACTATAATCTCTGCATCCTTATATTATTATATATTATGTTAGATTATATTATATGCACTATTATCTTTGCATAGAATCATCACATCCTAGGACGTGAACGAGGGGAACATTTTACCAAGCCCTTCTGGGATCCTTCAGCAGCTTGCCTAGAAGTTCCTTGCACAAGGGTGCCTGTCAGTTCAGTGTCTGGCTCCTGATTTCGGTTCAGGGCTGATCACGTGATCTGGGAAATCCAGACCAGCGTCTGGTTCAGCACTTGAGTCCGAAGCCTGTCGAGGAATCTCTCTAACTCGGCCCCTCCCCCGCCTGCATGTGTGTGCGTTCCTTTGTGTGTGTGTGTGTGTATGTGTGCGCCGTCACCCTTTCTGTCTCTCCAAAGAAGAAGAAGAAGAAGAAGAAGAAGAAGAAGAAGAAGAAGAAGAAGAAGAAGAAGAAGAAGAAGAAGAAGAAGAAGAAGAAGAAGAAGAGGAACAGTAGTAGGCATAGTAGTAGAAGTTATTGGCACAGCAGGTGATCATTAGACAACCCTGGTTTGGAACGGGAGCTCTGAAATTCACTAGCTGTGTGATCTTGGGGCAAGTTGTTTCCCCTGTCTGAACCTCAGTCAGACATGACACACTGGGTTATTGGGACGATGAAGGGATCGATACAAGACACTTCAAACCGTCCCTTGCTTGGCATAGAATCCCTTAATCAAATCCATTCTCAGTAGCAGGAGTCTCAGCCATTGGATATTTTTATTTTTATTTGTGTTACGCTGAACACTGAAAAATATTCTCTCACACTCATACGGCTCCAGGGAATATGGAGCATCAGGCTAAAGGATGGGGTGGATCTCAAGTCAAAGGAGCCATGGGTATGGCTGAAGGGGTAAGCACAGGAGCTTTTGTGCTCTGGTTGTGAGTGTTGGTGGCTGCTGGGCAAGGGAATCAGACCTGCAGGGGACCCGAGAACTTGGAGTCTGGCCAGTGCACCCTTGCTCCCTTCTTGGGCTTCCTGGGTTTCAGGGGAGCCTTTGGCCCTTGAGGGTATTGGGAGGCTGTGCCCGGAACAGCAGGAGCAGGAGCAGGAGGCCCCCCGGAGACCGGCTGGACCTTGGGCCCAGAGATGGCCAGCTTCTGCCTGAGGCAATGGTTTTGGGCCTGGAGCCTTTGGAACTCCCTCTCTGCCCACAGGACAGCCTTCTGGCTCTCCTCATTCCTCTTCTCCACCAGGAGGCGCTCCCGCTCATGCAAGGAGGCGATTTGCTGCCATTCTCGGTGCAGGTCGGCGGCCATGTTCCTATAGAGGCCCAAGTGCCAGTGGGCAGCATCCGCCTTCCTGCGCACCTTGGCAAGCTCGTTCTTCACTTGCAGGCAGCGTGCCTTCTCCTCCATCATCTTCCTCTCCAGGTGTCTGAGGTGCTCTTCGCACAGCTTCGGCTCTGCCTCAAGCTTCAGGCGCAACTTCGGAATCTCACCGTCCAGGAGGGTGTTCCGAAGGTGAACAGGTCCTTGCTCAGCTTGGTGGCTTGTTGGGTTTCTTGGGAGCTCTTCATTCCTCTGACGTGCCTTCTTCAGTGCCCTGGACGGCTTTAATTGGTTCACGGGGCTCCCGCCTGAGGGCACGTGGTCAGGGGAGGAGGAGCCAGTCTCCACCTGCCTCCTTGAGCCCCCACCTTCCAGATGATCTCCAAGCAGCTCTAGCACATGCATCCCCTTCAGGAGGATCTGGCTGAGGGTGTGCTGTTGGCTCTGGCCCTCAGCGCTGGCCTGCCGCCGCACACCTCCTTCAGGAAGCTCTGGCCTGCCTGCCTGCCCTGCCTCGTCCTGCACTCTCTGTCCACAGCTGCCAATCTCCTGAACCAGCGGGTCTGCACTTGCCTGCAGATCACGGCTGTCCTTGAAGCCTTCTGGTGTTTTCCTCACCAGGGCTTCTCCATCTTCCTGGGCTGCTCCACAGATGGGATTTTCAGGAGGCAGCTGCTGAGGGCTCTTCAACAGCCTTTCCCGAACTCCCTTCCGCAGTTGCGTGGTGTTTCCCACTGACCAATACCCGGCATCTTGATTCAGGGCAGCCAGAGCAAGAAGCTGGAACGGGAGAGGACTGGCCTTCGGCTCGGATGATGCGACAGCTCCACGGGCTTGTGCGTCCGGTTCGGTCTTCTCCATGCCTTTTCCAGAGACTTCCTCGTTCTGGGCACACTGCCACTTTCTTCTTCGGAAGCTGAGTGCACTCTTTCCCAGGAACACCACCACTGCAGTGCACACCAGGATCTCCCAGCGAAACCCAGAGACTCGTGGCACATGTGGCCAACGTTCGGATATCACCAACCCAGCAGCCCACAGCTGCTCCAGGACAGCCCACAGCGGCTCCAGAACTGTGTGGGGAGGCATTTGGATGGCCCCCCGCTGGCTCCAAAGAGCCTTGTGGCTTGGTCTCCGATCACCAGTGTCTTCTGGGCCACTAGGAAGTGCTTGGAACCCCTACGAGGGTTCCGTCTCCAACGCAAACCAGGGCCTGGCAACAGGAGCTGAAGGGAGGAGGGGTGGGGGAGGTGCACCTGAGTCTCCAAGGCACATCAGTGCCTGCAACCAGAGCTGACAGCAGGTGGGGTAGGGGAGGGGAATCGCTATATTGTACACCTGAAACAAAGACAACCCTATCGATCAATTTCTCGGAAGTGCAATTTCAACATTAAAAAAAATATATTTAAAAAGCAAACTAGGTATCCAAAGGAGAAATCTAACAAATATCCAAACACTGAGAAAGTATCCTTCTAGATGATCAAAGATCAAAGATCAAATCTCAATGCATTGAAGTGAAGGAAAATGAACATACAACATATGAAAATGTGTGGGACACAGCACAATCAATGGACAGCACCATGTAGAGCAATCACTGCCTATGTTAGAAAGGAGGAGGAGCATCTGGGAGGCTCAGTCAGTTAGTCCAACTCTTGATTTTGACTCGGGTCATGATGAAACTCGAGGTTGTGAGACTGAACCTGCATTGTGCTGGTGCTGGGCATGGAGGCTGTTTAATAATCTCTCTCTCTCTCTCTCTGTACCCCTTCCCTGTCTCTCTCTCTCTCACTCTCTCTCTGTCTCAAAACAATAAGCTCTCCACGTCAGAACCTAGAAAAAGATGAGAAAATAAAACTAAAGAAGAAAACCAAAGGAATCCTTCCACCCAGTTTCAAGATCTACAGCTATAGTAATCAAAAAGGTGTGGTGTTGGTGAAGGGATAGACAAATGGAACAGTATAAAGATAGATAAGTGGAACAGGATCAAACCCAGAAAGAGACCAACCACCAACATGTCAATGGGATTCTGACAAAGGGGAAAAGCAATTCAATGGAGGAGTGACAGCGTTTTGAAGAAATGGTGCTAGAGCAAGTGGACTTCCAGAGACAAAGAAGAAGAAGGAGAAGAAGAAGAGGGAGGGGCAGAGAGGAGGAGGAGGTGGAGGTGGAGGACGAGGAGGACGAGGACCACAATCGAAGGCTCATCCTCTGTACAAAACTGAACTCGTGGCGCCTGGGTGACTCAGTCGCTGGGGCAGCCAGCTCTTAATTTCGGCTCTTGTCATGCTCTCAGGGTCCCGGGACAAAATCAGGCTCCAAGCTCACTGGGGAGTCTGCTTAAGGACGCTCTTTTCGCTTCTCCCTCCACCCCACGCCCCACTCATGCGCATGCTCACTCTCTCAAAAAGAAAAAAAAAATTTGTTAAATTAACTCAAAATTAATCACCGCCTTCTATGTAAAATGATAAATCTTCTAGGGAAAAAAATGTCCAGAATGGACAGCTAGGTAAAGAATCCTCCGACTGGACATCAAATCATGTTCCGTTCAAGAAGAGTTGATTCATTAGACATGATCCAACAATCAGAATTGGAAGTGTGTAATGTGTGAAACACCTTGTGAAGAAGACCCAAAAGGGAAGCTACAAACTGGGAGAAAATAGGTGCAAACCACATACCTGATAAAGGACTCCTGTCGGAAGGAGAGAACCTCAAAAGTTGACCCCCAAAGAAGCAAGCCATCCAGTCTGAAAAGAACAAAAACCAAAAAAATGGGCAAAAGACCGAAACCCTTTACCAAAGAGTATACAGATGGAAATCCCATAAAAAGGTACCATCGGGGCAATTCAAATTCAAACTCCAATGAGCTCTCACTGCACACCTATCAGCATCATGCAAACCAAATGCACCCGAGAGGGAGAGAGAGACCCCACTCCCCAATGCAAGGCAGGATGTGGAACGACTGGATCGCTCCTGCATCGCTGTTGGGAATGGAAGGTGATAGAGCTCCCTCTTGAAAACAGTTCACAGTTCCTTTTCTTTTTCAAGGCCTGGATTTAAATTCCAGGGAACAAGCAGTAGAATATGCTTTTCGGGTGCACAGGATAGTGACCCAGCCCTCCACACAGTTTCTCTGAAAACTAGACTTGCAACCACCCTAGGACCCCAGTCATTGCACTCTTGGCATTTCTCTGCGAGAAATCCAAACTTACGTTTGCTCAAAAACCTGTACAGGAACGGATCTGTGTCCTGATGGAAGCAGTGGGGCTGCCAAGGGGGTAGAAGTGACTGCAGTGGTTGGATATTGACACTGGACAGCCTTGTAAGAGATGTTCTCATCTTGCTTCTTTGAAGGCCCCTTCCCATTCATGGTGGTCCTGGGGACAAGGAGAAAAGGAATGTCAACGATTTCAAGAAGTGGAAAGGATTTCAAGAAGTTGAAACCAAGCATTAGAACACCATCTCTTCTCCATGAATTCATTCTCATATTCACCCCCAGTCTCCCAAAGCAGACAGGAGGGGTCTGGTCCAACAGGGGTTGCGGGCAGTGGCCCTTCCACAGGCCATCTCCCCTCCAGTCTAGAAGTCCAACGACCAGGTCCCAGGCTTTCAACTCATCTCCTTCTCTCGGGGCCTTCTCTAGGGGCCCCAGGGAACTTCTGGGCTCTTTCTCTGCCTTCTAGGAGGCTCTGTGGGGCTGGGTCGAGTGCTCTCAGCCGACTTGGACCACACTGCCAGGTGTCTCCCCCTGCATTTGCCACCCTTCGACACAGGAGGATCAAGTGGGAGGATGTCCTCTCAGAGAGATCAATGGCGATCAGCATAGATGTCCTCTCTCTTCCATTGTTTGCCCTCATCTCTCAGGCGTTTCTACCATCTCTTGATTTCCCTGGAATTTCAACCCCAGGAGAGGGGGGGTGGGTCAGAAGCCAAACATTTGGCTTCCCACTCCTGTCTTTCTTGAAGGTTTTCCCCAAACCAATGGGCCTAAAACAACATTCATAACCTGATATGGTTTCTGTGGGCCAGCCATCCAGGTGCAACTAGCCAGGTCCCTGTGGCTCAGGATCTCTCACAAGGCTGCAGTCCAGAGGGCCTCTGGATCTTCAGTCATCTGCGGGCTTGTTGGGGGTAAGTCTGCTTTTGAGCTCACTCAGCTGGCTGTGAGCAGCCAGAGGCCCTCCATTGCTGGAAGCAAGAAATAGTCATTCCTTGCCCCATGGGCCTCTCCAGCATAAAGCTCCCAAGGAGCAGCTGGCTTCCCTGGGAACAGATGCGGGAGGGAGGGACGGAGGGCGGGCAAGCCCAAGAGGAGACCAGTCTCTTTGTAAACTCACCTCCGAAGTGACATCCTATCACTTTGGCCACATTCTGTCCTTTACAAGGGAGTCAGTAGTTCTGACTCGAATCAAGAGGTGGAGTATGGAACACAAAACGATGTGTACCCAAGATGGGAATCGTTGGAGACCCTTAAAGGCTGCCCTCCCTACTTGGCTGGGACTTGACCTCAGCTAGCCACCACTATAATCTCTGCATCCTTCTATTATTATATATTATGTTAGATTATATTATATGCACTATTATCTTTGCATAGAATCATCACATCCTAGGACGTGAACGAGGGGAACAATTTACCAAGCCCTTCTGGGATCCTTCAGCAGCTTGCCTAGAAGTTCCTTGCACAAGGGTGCCTGTCAGTTCAGTGTCTGGCTCCTGATTTCGGTTCAGGGCTGATCACGTGATCTGGGAAATCCAGACCAGCGTCTGGTTCAGCACTTGAGTCCGAAGCCTGTCGAGGAATCTCTCTAACTCGGCCCCTCCCCCGCCTGCATGTGTGTGCGTTCCTTTGTGTGTGTGTGTGTGTATGTGTGCGCCGTCACCCTTTCTGTCTCTCCAAAGAAGAAGAAGAAGAAGAAGAAGAAGAAGAAGAAGAAGAAGAAGAAGAAGAAGAAGAAGAAGAAGAAGAAGAAGAAGAGGAACAGTAGTAGGCATAGTAGTAGAAGTTATTGGCACAGCAGGTGATCATTAGACAACCCTGGTTTGGAACGGGAGCTCTGAAATTCACTAGCTGTGTGATCTTGGGGCAAGTTGTTTCCCCTGTCTGAACCTCAGTCAGACATGACACACTGGGTTATTGGGACGATGAAGGGATCGATACAAGACACTTCAAACCGTCCCTTGCTTGGCATAGAATCCCTTAATCAAATCCATTCTCAGTAGCAGGAGTCTCAGCCATTGGATATTTTTATTTTTATTTGTGTTACGCTGAACACTGAAAAATATTCTCTCACACTCATACGGCTCCAGGGAATATGGAGCATCAGGCTAAAGGATGGGGTGGATCTCAAGTCAAAGGAGCCATGGGTATGGCTGAAGGGGTAAGCACAGGAGCTTTTGTGCTCTGGTTGTGAGTGTTGGTGGCTGCTGGGCAAGGGAATCAGACCTGCAGGGGACCCGAGAACTTGGAGTCTGGCCAGTGCACCCTTGCTCCCTTCTTGGGCTTCCTGGGTTTCAGGGGAGCCTTTGGCCCTTGAGGGTATTGGGAGGCTGTGCCCGGAACAGCAGGAGCAGGAGCAGGAGGCCCCCCGGAGACCGGCTGGACCTTGGGCCCAGAGATGGCCAGCTTCTGCCTGAGGCAATGGTTTTGGGCCTGGAGCCTTTGGAACTCCCTCTCTGCCCACAGGACAGCCTTCTGGCTCTCCTCACTCCTCTTCTCCACCAGGAGGCGCTCCCGCTCATGCAAGGAGGCGATTTGCTGCCATTCTCGGTGCAGGTCGGCGGCCATGTTCCTATAGAGGCCCAAGTGCCAGTGGGCAGCATCCGCCTTCCTGCGCACCTTGGCAAGCTCGTTCTTCACTTGCAGGCAGCGTGCCTTCTCCTCCATCATCTTCCTCTCCAGGTGTCTGAGGTGCTCTTCGCACAGCTTCGGCTCTGCCTCAAGCTTCAGGCGCAACTTCGGAATCTCACCGTCCAGGAGGGTGTTCCGAAGGGGAACAGGTCCTTGCTCAGCTTGGTGGCTTGTTGGGTTTCTTGGGAGCTCTTCATTCCTCTGACGTGCCTTCTTCAGTGCCCTGGACGGCTTTAATTGGTTCACGGGGCTCCCGCCTGAGGGCACGTGGTCAGGGGAGGAGGAGCCAGTCTCCACCTGCCTCCTTGAGCCCCCACCTTCCAGATGATCTCCAAGCAGCTCTAGCACATGCATCCCCTTCAGGAGGATCTGGCTGAGGGTGTGCTGTTGGCTCTGGCCCTCAGCGCTGGCCTGCCGCCGCACACCTCCTTCAGGAAGCTCTGGCCTGCCTGCCTGCCCTGCCTCGTCCTGCACTCTCTGTCCACAGCTGCCAATCTCCTGAACCAGCGGGTCTGCACTTGCCTGCAGATCACGGCTGTCCTTGAAGCCTTCTGGTGTTTTCCTCACCAGGGCTTCTCCATCTTCCTGGGCTGCTCCACAGATGGGATTTTCCTGAGGCAGCTGCTGAGGGCTCTTCAACAGCCTTTCCCGAACTCCCTTCCGCAGTTGCGTGGTGTTTCCCACTGACCAATACCCGGCATCTTGATTCAGGGCAGCCAGAGCAAGAAGCTGGAACGGGAGAGGACTGGCCTTCGGCTCGGATGATGCGACAGCTCCACGGGCTTGTGCGTCCGGTTCGGTCTTCTCCATGCCTTTTCCAGAGACTTCCTCGTTCTGGGCACACTGCCACTTTCTTCTTCGGAAGCTGAGTGCACTCTTTCCCAGGAACACCACCACTGCAGTGCACACCAGGATCTCCCAGCGAAACCCAGAGACTCGTGGCACATGTGGCCAACGTTCGGATATCACCAACCCAGCAGCCCACAGCTGCTCCAGGACAGCCCACAGCGGCTCCAGAACTGTGTGGGGAGGCATTTGGATGGCCCCCCGCTGGCTCCAAAGAGCCTTGTGGCTTGGTCTCCGATCACCAGTGTCTTCTGGGCCACTAGGAAGTGCTTGGAACCCCTACGAGGGTTCCGTCTCCAACGCAAACCAGTGCCTGGCAACAGGAGCTGAAGGGAGGAGGGGTGGGGGAGGTGCACCTGAGTCTCCAAGGCACATCAGTGCCTGCAACCGGAGCTGACAGCAGGTGGGGTAGGGGAGGGGAATCGCTATATTGTACACCTGAAACAAAGACAACCCTATCGATCAATTTCTCGGAAGTGCAATTTCAACATTAAAAAAAATATATTTAAAAAGCAAACTAGGTATCCAAAGGAGAAATCTAACAAATATCCAAACACTGAGAAAGTATCCTTCTAGATGATCAAAGATCAAAGATCAAATCTCAATGCATTGAAGTGAAGGAAAATGAACATACAACATATGAAAATGTGTGGGACACAGCACAATCAATGGACAGCACCATGTAGAGCAATCACTGCCTATGTTAGAAAGGAGGAGGAGCATCTGGGAGGCTCAGTCAGTTAGTCCAACTCTTGATTTTGACTCGGGTCATGATGAAACTCGAGGTTGTGAGACTGAACCTGCATTGTGCTGGTGCTGGGCATGGAGGCTGTTTAATAATCTCTCTCTCTCTCTCTCTGTACCCCTTCCCTGTCTCTCTCTCTCTCACTCTCTCTCTGTCTCAAAACAATAAGCTCTCCACGTCAGAACCTAGAAAAAGATGAGAAAATAAAACTAAAGAAGAAAACCAAAGGAATCCTTCCACCCAGTTTCAAGATCTACAGCTATAGTAATCAAAAAGGTGTGGTGTTGGTGAAGGGATAGACAAATGGAACAGTATAAAGATAGATAAGTGGAACAGGATCAAACCCAGAAAGAGACCAACCACCAACATGTCAATGGGATTCTGACAAAGGGGAAAAGCAATTCAATGGAGGAGTGACAGCGTTTTGAAGAAATGGTGCTAGAGCAAGTGGACTTCCAGAGACAAAGAAGAAGAAGGAGAAGAAGAAGAGGGAGGGGCAGAGAGGAGGAGGAGGTGGAGGTGGAGGACGAGGAGGACGAGGACCACAATCGAAGGCTCATCCTCTGTACAAAACTGAACTCGTGGCGCCTGGGTGACTCAGTCGCTGGGGCAGCCAGCTCTTAATTTCGGCTCTTGTCATGCTCTCAGGGTCCCGGGACAAAATCAGGCTCCAAGCTCACTGGGGAGTCTGCTTAAGGACGCTCTTTTCGCTTCTCCCTCCACCCCACGCCCCACTCATGCGCATGCTCACTCTCTCAAAAAGAAAAAAAAAATTTGTTAAATTAACTCAAAATTAATCACCGCCTTCTATGTAAAATGATAAATCTTCTAGGGAAAAAAATGTCCAGAATGGACAGCTAGGTAAAGAATCCTCCGACTGGACATCAAATCATGTTCCGTTCAAGAAGAGTTGATTCATTAGACATGATCCAACAATCAGAATTGGAAGTGTGTAATGTGTGAAACACCTTGTGAAGAAGACCCAAAAGGGAAGCTACAAACTGGGAGAAAATAGGTGCAAACCACATACCTGATAAAGGACTCCTGTCGGAAGGAGAGAACCTCAAAAGTTGACCCCCAAAGAAGCAAGCCATCCAGTCTGAAAAGAACAAAAACCAAAAAAATGGGCAAAAGACCGAAACCCTTTACCAAAGAGTATACAGATGGAAATCCCATAAAAAGGTACCATCGGGGCAATTCAAATTCAAACTCCAATGAGCTCTCACTGCACACCTATCAGCATCATGCAAACCAAATGCACCCGAGAGGGAGAGAGAGACCCCACTCCCCAATGCAAGGCAGGATGTGGAACGACTGGATCGCTCCTGCATCGCTGTTGGGAATGGAAGGTGATAGAGCTCCCTCTTGAAAACAGTTCACAGTTCCTTTTCTTTTTCAAGGCCTGGATTTAAATTCCAGGGAACAAGCAGTAGAATATGCTTTTCGGGTGCACAGGATAGTGACCCAGCCCTCCACACAGTTTCTCTGAAAACTAGACTTGCAACCACCCTAGGACCCCAGTCATTGCACTCTTGGCATTTCTCTGAGAGAAATCCAAACTTACGTTTGCTCAAAAACCTGTACAGGAACGGATCTGTGTCCTGATGGAAGCAGTGGGGCTGCCAAGGGGGTAGAAGTGACTGCAGTGGTTGGATATTGACACTGGACAGCCTTGTAAGAGATGTTCTCATCTTGCTTCTTTGAAGGCCCCTTCCCATTCATGGTGGTCCTGGGGACAAGGAGAAAAGGAATGTCAACGATTTCAAGAAGTTGAAAGGATTTCAAGAAGTTGAAACCAAGCATTAGAACACCATCTCTTCTACATGAATTCATTCTCATATTCACCCCCAGTCTCCCAAAGCAGACAGGAGGGGTCTGGTCCAACAGGGGTTGCGGGCAGTGGCCCTTCCACAGGCCATCTCCCCTCCAGTCTAGAAGTCCAACGACCAGGTCCCAGGCTTTCAACTCATCTCCTTCTCTCGGAGCCTTCTCTAGGGGCCCCAGGGAACTTCTGGGCTCTTTCTCTGCCTTCTAGGAGGCTCTGTGGGGCTGGGTCGAGTGTTCTCAGCCGACTTGGACCACACTGCCAGGTGTCTCCCCCTGCATTTGCCACCCTTCGACACAGGAGGATCAAGTGGGAGGATGTCCTCTCAGAGAGATCAATGGCGATCAGCACAGATGTCCTCTCTCTTCCATTGTTTGCCCTCATCTCTCAGGCGTTTCTACCATCTCTTGATTTCCCTGGAATTTCAACCCCAGGAGAGGGGGGGTGGGTCAGAAGCCAAACATTTGGCTTCCCACTCCTGTCTTTCTTGAAGGTTTTCCCCAAACCAATGGGCCTAAAACAACATTCATAACCTGATATGGTTTCTGTGGGCCAGCCATCCAGGTGCAACTAGCCAGGTCCCTGTGGCTCAGGATCTCTCACAAGGCTGCAGTCCAGAGGGCCTCTGGATCTTCAGTCATCTGCGGGCTTGTTGGGGGTAAGTCTGCTTTTGAGCTCACTCAGCTGGCTGTGAGCAGCCAGAGGCCCTCCATTGCTGGAAGCAAGAAATAGTCATTCCTTGCCCCATGGGCCTCTCCAGCATAAAGCTCCCAAGGAGCAGCTGGCTTCCCTGGGAACAGATGCGGGAGGGAGGGACGGAGGGCGGGCAAGCCCAAGAGGAGACCAGTCTCTTTGTAAACTCACCTCCGAAGGGACATCCTATCACTTTGGCCACATTCTGTCCTTTACAAGGGAGTCAGTAGTTCTGACTCGAATCAAGAGGTGGAGTATGGAACACAAAACGATGTGTACCCAAGATGGGAATCGTTGGAGACCCTTAAAGGCTGCCCTCCCTACTTGGCTGGGACTTGACCTCAGCTAGCCACCACTATAATCTCTGCATCCTTATATTATTATATATTATGTTAGATTATATTATATGCACTATTATCTTTGCATAGAATCATCACATCCTAGGACGTGAACGAGGGGAACATTTTACCAAGCCCTTCTGGGATCCTTCAGCAGCTTGCCTAGAAGTTCCTTGCCCAAGGGTGCCTGTCAGTTCAGTGTCTGGCTCCTGATTTCGGTTCAGGGCTGATCACGTGATCTGGGAAATCCAGACCAGCGTCTGGTTCAGCACTTGAGTCCCAAGCCTGTCGAGGAATCTCTCTAACTCGGCCCCTCCCCCGCCTGCATGTGTGTGCGTTCCTTTGTGTGTGTGTGTATGTGTGCGCCGTCACCCTTTCTGTCTCTCCAAAGAAGAAGAAGAAGAAGAAGAAGAAGAAGAAGAAGAAGAAGAAGAAGAAGAAGAAGAAGAAGAAGAAGAAGAAGAAGAAGAACAGTAGTAGGCATAGTAGTAGAAGTTATTGGCACAGCAGGTGATCATTAGACAACCCTGGTTTGGAACGGGAGCTCTGAAATTCACTAGCTGTGTGATCTTGGGGTAAGTTGTTTCCCCTGTCTGAACCTCAGTTAGACATGACACACTGGGTTATTGGGACGATGAAGGGATCGATACAAGACACTTCAAACCGTCCCTTGCTTGGCATAGAATCCCTTAATCAAATCCATTCTCAGTAGCAGGAGTCTCAGCCATTGGATATTTTTATTTTTATTTGTGTTACGCTGAACACTGAAAAATATTCTCTCACACTCATACGGCTCCAGGGAATATGGAGCATCAGGCTAAAGGATGGGGTGGATCTCAAGTCAAAGGAGCCATGGTATGGCTGAAGGGGTAAGCACAGGAGCTTTTGTGCTCTGGTTGTGAGTGTTGGTGGCTGCTGGGCAAGGGAATCAGACCTGCAGGGGACCCGAGAACTTGGAGTCTGGCCAGTGCACCCTTGCTCCCTTCTTGGGCTTCCTGGGTTTCAGGGGAGCCTTTGGCCCTTCAGGGTATTTGGAGGCTGTGCCCGGAACAGCAGGAGCAGGAGCAGGAGGCCCCCCGGAGACAGGCTGGACCTTGGGCCCAGAGTTGGCCAGCTTCTGCCTGAGGCAATGGTTTTGGGCCTGGAGCCTTTGGAACTCCCTCTCTGCCCACAGGACAGCCTTCTGGCTCTCCTCACTCCTCTTCTCCACCAGGAGGCGCTCCCGCTCATGCAAGGAGGCGATTTGCTGCCATTCTCGGTGCAGGTCGGCGGCCATGTTCCTATAGAGGCCCAAGTGCCAGTGGGCAGCATCCGCCTTCCTGCGCACCTTGGCAAGCTCGTTCTTCACTTGCAGGCAGCGTGCCTTCTCCTCCATCATCTTCCTCTCCAGGTGTCTGAGGTGCTCTTCGCACAGCTTCGGCTCTGCCTCAAGCTTCAGGCGCAACTTCGGAATCTCACCGTCCAGGAGGGTGTTCCGAAGGTGAACAGGTCCTTGCTCAGCTTGGTGGCTTGTTGGGTTTCTTGGGAGCTCTTCATTCCTCTGACGTGCCTTCTTCAGTGCCCTGGACGGCTTTAATTGGTTCACGGGGCTCCCGCCTGAGGGCACGTGGTCAGGGGAGGAGGAGCCAGTCTCCACCTGCCTCCTTGAGCCCCCACCTTCCAGATGATCTCCAAGCAGCTCTAGCACATGCATCCCCTTCAGGAGGATCTGGCTGAGGGTGTGCTGTTGGCTCTGGCCCTCAGCGCTGGCCTGCCGCCGCACTCCTCCTTCAGGAAGCTCTGGCCTGCCTGCCTGCCCTGCCTCGTCCTGCACTCTCTGTCCACAGCTGCCAATCTCCTGAACCAGCGGGTCTGCACTTGCCTGCAGATCACGGCTGTCCTTGAAGCCTTCTGGTGTTTTCCTCACCAGGGCTTCTCCATCTTCCTGGGCTGCTCCACAGATGGGATTTTCAGGAGGCAGCTGGTGAGGGCTCTTCAACAGCCTTTCCCGAACTCCCTTCAGCAGTTGCGTGGTGTTTCCCACTGACCAATACCCGGCATCTTGATTCAGGGCAGCCAGAGCAAGAAGCTGGAACGGGAGAGGACTGGCCTTCGGCTCGGATGATGCGACAGCTCCACGGGCTTGTGCGTCCGGTTCGGTCTTCTCCATGCCTTTTCCAGAGACTTCCTCGTTCTGGGCACACTGCCACTTTCTTCTTCGGAAGCTGAGTGCACTCTTTCCCAGGAACACCACCACTGCAGTGCACACCAGGATCTCCCAGCGAAACCCAGAGACTCGTGGCACATGTGGCCAACGTTTGGATATCACCAATCCAGCAGCCCACAGCTGCTCCAGGACAGCCCACAGCGGCTCCAGAACTGTGTGGGGAGGCATTTGGATGGCCACCAGCTGGCTCCAAAAGCCTTGTGGCTTGGTCTCCGATCACCAGTGTCTTCTGGGCCACTAGGAAGTGCTTGGAACCCCTACGAAGGTTCTGTCTCCAACGCAAACCAGTGCCTGGCAACAAGAGCTGAAGGGAGGAGGGGTGGGGGAGGTGCACCTGAGTCTCCACGGCACATCAGTGCCTACAACCGGAGCTGACAGCAGGTGGGGTAGGGGAGGGGAATCGCTATATTGTACACCTGAAACAAAGACAACCCTATCGATCAATTTCTCGGAAGTACAATTTCAACATTAAAAAAAAATATATTTAAAAAGCAAACTAGGTATCCAAAGGAGAAAACTAACAAATATCCAAACACTGAGAAAGTAACCTTCTAGATGATCAAAGATCAAAGATCAAATCTCAATGCATTGAAGTGAAGGAAAATGAACATACAACATATGAAAATGTGTGGGACACAGCACAATCAATGGACAGCATCATGTAGAGCAATCACTGCCTATGTTAGAAAGGAGGAGGAGCATCTGGGAGGCTCAGTCAGTTAGTCCAACTCTTGATTTTGACTCGGGTCATGATTAAACTCGAGGTTGTGAGACAGAACCTGCATTGTGCTGGTGCTGGGCATGGAGGCTGTTTAATAATCTCTCTCTCTCTCTCTCGCTCTCTCTGTACCCCTTCCCTCCCTCTCTCTCTCTCTCTCTCTCTCTCTGTGTCTCAAAACAATAAGCTCTCCACGTCAGAACCTAGAAAAAGATGAGAAAATAAAACTAAAGAAGAAAACCAAAGGAATCCTTTCACCCAGTTTCAAGATCTACAGCTATAGTAATCAAAAATGTGTGGTGTTGGTGAAGGGATATACAAATGGAACAGTATAAAGATAGATAAGTGGAACAGGATCAAACCCAGAAAGAGACCAACCACCAACATGTCAATGGGATTCTGACAAAGGGGAAAAGCAATTCAATAGAGGAGTGACAGCGTTTTGAATAAATGGTGCTAGAGTAAGTGGACTTCCAGAGACAAAGAAGAAGAAGGAGAAGAAGAAGAGGGAGGGGCAGAGAGGAGGAGGAGGTGGAGGTGGAGGACGAGGAGGACGAGGACCACAATCGAAGGCTCATCCTCTGTACAAAACTGAACTCGTGGCGCCTGGGTGACTCAGTCGCTGGGGCAGCCAGCTCTTAATTTCGGCTCTTGTCATGCTCTCAGGGTCCCGGGACAAAATCAGGCTCCAAGCTCACTGGGGAGTCTGCTTAAGGAAGCTCTTTTCGCTTCTCCCTCCACTCCACGCCCCACTCATGCGCATGCTCACTCTCTCAAAAAGAAAAAAAAATTTGTTAAATTAACTCAAAATTAATCACCGCCTTCTATGTAAAATGATAAATCGTCTAGGGAAAAAAATGTCCAGAATGGACAGCTAGGTAAAGAATCCTCCGACTGGACATCAAATCATGTTCCGTTCAAGAAGAGTTGATTCATTAGACATGATCCAACAATCAGAATTGGAAGTCTGTAATGTGTGAAACACCTTGTGAAGAAGACCCAGAAGGGAAGCTACAAACTGGGAGAAAATAGGTGCAAACCACATACCTGATAAAGGACTCCTGTCGGAAGGAGAGAACCTCAAAAGTTGACCCCCAAAGAAGCAAGCCATCCAGTCTGAAAAGAACAAAAACCAAAAAAATGGGCAAAAGACCGAAACCCTTTACCAAAGAGTATACAGATGGAAATCCCATAAAAAGGTACCATCGGGGCAATTCAAATTCAAACTCCAATGAGCTCTCACTGCACACCTATCAGCATGATGCAAACCAAATGCACCCGAGAGGGAGAGAGAGACCCCACTCCCCAATGCAAGGCAGGATGTGGAACGACTGGATCGCTCCTGCATCGCTGTTGGGAATGGAAGGTGATAGAGCTCCCTCTTGAAAACAGTTCACAGTTCCTTTTCTTTTTCAAGGCCTGGATTTAAATTCCAGGGAACAAGCAGTAGAATATGCTTTTCGGGTGCACAGGATAGTGACCCAACCCTCCACACAGTTTCTCTGAAAACTAGACTTGCAACCACCCTAGGACCCCAGTCATTGCACTCTTGGCATTTCTCTGCGAGAAATCCAAACTTACGTTTGCTCAAAAACCTGTACAGGAACGGATCTGTGTCCTGATGGAAGCAGTGGGGCTGCCAAGGGGGTAGAAGTGACTGCAGTGGTTGGATATTGACACTGGACAGCCTTGTAAGAGATGTTCTCATCTTGCTTCTTTGAAGGCCCCTTCCCATTCATGGTGGTCCTGGGGACAAGGAGAAAAGGAATGTCAACGATTTCAAGAAGTGGAAAGGATTTCAAGAAGTTGAAACCAAGCATTAGAACACCATCTCTTCTCCATGAATTCATTCTCATATTCACCCCCAGTCTCCCAAAGCAGACAGGAGGGGTCTGGTCCAACAGGGGTTGCGGGCAGTGGCCCTTCCACAGGCCATCTCCCCTCCAGTCTAGAAGTCCAACGACCAGGTCCCAGGCTTTCAACTCATCTCATTCTCTCGGGGCCTTCTCTAGGGGCCCCAGGGAACTTCTGGGCTCTTTCTCTGCCTTCTAGGAGGCTCTGTGGGGCTGGGTCGAGTGCTCTCAGCCGACGTGGACCACACTGCCAGGTGTCTCCCCCTGCATTTGCCACCCTTCGACACAGGAGGATCAAGTGGGAGGATGTCCTCTCAGAGAGATCCATGGCGATCAGAATAGATGTCCTCTCTCTTCCATTGTTTACCCTCATCTCTCAGGCGTTTCTACCATCTCTTGATTTCCCTGGAATTTCAACCCCAGGAGAGGGGGGGTGGGTCAGAAGCCAAACATTTGGCTTCCCACTCCTGTCTTTCTTGAAGGTTTTCCCCGAACCAATGGGCCTAAAACAACATTCATAACCTGATATGGTTTCTGTGGGCCAGCCATCCAGGTGCAACTAGCCAGGTCCCTGTGGCTCAGGATCTCTCACAAGGCTGCAGTCCAGAGGGCCTCTGGATCATCAGTCATCTGCGGGCTTGTTGGGGGTAAGTCTGCTTTTGAGCTCACTCAGCTGGCTGTGAGCAGCCAGAGGCCCTCCATTGCTGGAAGCAAGAAATAGTCATTCCTTGCCCCATGGGCCTCTCCAGCATAAAGCTCCCAAGGAGCAGCTGGCTTCCCTGGGAACAGATGCGGGAGGGAGGGACGGAGGGCGGGCAAGCCCAAGAGGAGACCAGTCTCTTTGTAAACTCACCTCCGAAGGGACATCCTATCACTTTGGCCACATTCTGTCCTTTACAAGGGAGTCAGTAGTTCTGACTCGAATCAAGAGGTGGAGTATGGAACACAAAACGATGTGTACCCAAGATGGGAATCGTTGGAGACCCTTAAAGGCTGCCCTCCCTACTTGGCTGGGACTTGACCTCAGCTAGCCACCACTATAATCTCTGCATCCTTATATTATTATATATTATGTTAGATTATATTATATGCACTATTATCTTTGCATAGAATCATCACATCCTAGGACGTGAACGAGGGGAACATTTTACCAAGCCCTTCTGGGATCCTTCAGCAGCTTGCCTAGAAGTTCCTTGCCCAAGGGTGCCTGTCAGTTCAGTGTCTGGCTCCTGATTTCGGTTCAGGGCTGATCACGTGATCTGGGAAATCCAGACCAGCGTCTGGTTCAGCACTTGAGTCCCAAGCCTGTCGAGGAATCTCTCTAACTCGGCCCCTCCCCCGCCTGCATGTGTGTGCGTTCCTTTGTGTGTGTGTGTATGTGTGCGCCGTCACCCTTTCTGTCTCTCCAAAGAAGAAGAAGAAGAAGAAGAAGAAGAAGAAGAAGAACAGTAGTAGGCATAGTAGTAGAAGTTATTGGCACAGCAGGTGATCATTAGACAACCCTGGTTTGGAACAGGAGCTCTGAAATTCACTAGCTGTGTGATCTTGGGGCAAGTTGTTTCCCCTGTCTGAACCTCAGTCAGACATGACACACTGGGTTATTGGGACGATGAAGGGATCGATACAAGACACTTCAAACCGTCCCTTGCTTGGCATAGAATCCCTTAATCAAATCCATTCTCAGGAGCAGGAGTCTCAGCCATTGGATATTTTTATTTTTATTTGTGTTACGCTGAACACTGAAAAATATTCTCTCACACTCATACGGCTCCAGGGAATATGGAGCATCAGGCTAAAGGATGGGGTGGATCTCAAGTCAAAGGAGCCATGGGTATGGCTGAAAGGGTAAGCACAGGAGCTTTTGTGCTCTGGTTGTGAGTGTTGGTGGCTGCTGGGCAAGGGAATCAGACCTGCAGGGGACCCGAGAACTTGGAGTCTGGCCAGTGCACCCTTGCTCCCTTCTTGGGCTTCCTGGGTTTCAGGGGAGCCTTTGGCCCTTGAGGGTATTTGGAGGCTGTGCCCGGAACAGCAGGAGCAGGAGCAGGAGTCCCCCTGGAGACAGGCTGGACCTTGGGCCCAGAGTTGGCCAGCTTCTGCCTGAGGCAATGGTTTTGGGCCTGGAGCCTTTGGAACTCCCTCTCTGCCCACAGGACAGCCTTCTGGCTCTCCTCACTCCTCTTCTCCACCAGGAGGCGCTCCCGCTCATGCAAGGAGGCGATTTGCTGCCATTCTCGGTGCAGGTCGGCGGCCATGTTCCTATAGAGGCCCAAGTGCCAGTGGGCAGCATCCGCCTTCCTGCGCACCTTGGCAAGCTCGTTCTTCACTTGCAGGCAGCGTGCCTTCTCCTCCATCATCTTCCTCTCCAGGTGTCTGAGGTGCTCTTCGCACAGCTTCGGCTCTGCCTCAAGCTTCAGGCGCAACTTCGGAATCTCACCGTCCAGGAGGGTGTTCCGAAGGTGAACAGGTCCTTGCTCAGCTTGGTGGCTTGTTGGGTTTCTTGGGAGCTCTTCATTCCTCTGACGTGCCTTCTTCAGTGCCCTGGACGGCTTTAATTGGTTCACGGGGCTCCCGCCTGAGGGCACGTGGTCAGGAGAGGAGGAGCCAGTCTCCACCTGCCTCCTTGAGCCCCCACCTTCCAGATGATCTCCAAGCAGCTCTAGCACATGCATCCCCTTCAGGAGGATCTGGCCGAGGGTGTGCTGTTGGCTCTGGCCCTCAGCGCTGGCCTGCCGCCGCACTCCTCCTTCAGGAAGCTCTGGCCTGCCTGCCTGCCCTGCCTCGTCCTGCACTCTCTGTCCACAGCTGCCAATCTCCTGAACCAGCGGGTCTGCACTTGCCTGCAGATCACGGCTGTCCTTGAAGCCTTCTGGTGTTTTCCTCACCAGGGCTTCTCCATCTTCCTGGGCTGCTCCACAGATGGGATTTTCAGGAGGCAGCTGGTGAGGGCTCTTCAACAGCCTTTCCCGACTCCCTTCCGCAGTTGCGTGGTGTTTCCCACTGACCAATACCCAGCATCTTGATTCAGGGCAGCCAGAGCAAGAAGCTGGAACGGGAGAGGACTGGCCTTCGGCTCGGATGATGCGACAGCTCCACGGGCTTGTGCGTCCGGTTCGGTCTTCTCCATGCCTTTTCCAGAGACTTCCTCGTTCTGGGCACACTGCCACTTTCTTCTTCGGAAGCTGAGTGCACTCTTTCCCAGGAACACCACCACTGCAGTGCACACCAGGATCTCCCAGCGAAACCCAGAGACTCGTGGCACATGTGGCCAACGTTCGGATATCACCAACCCAGCAGCCCACAGCTGCTCCAGGACAGCCCACAGCGGCTCCAGAACTGTGTGGGGAGGCATTTGGATGGCCCCCCGCTGGCTCCAAAGAGCCTTGTGGCTTGGTCTCCGATCACCAGTGTCTTCTGGGCCACTAGGAAGTGCTTGGAACCCCTACGAGGGTTCCGTCTCCAATGCAAACCAGTGCCTGGCAACAGGAGCTGAAGGGAGGAGGGGTGGGGGAGGTGCACCTGAGTCTCCAAGGCACATCAGTGCCTGCAACCGGAGCTGACAGCAGGTGGGGTAGGGGAGGGGAATCGCTATATTGTACACCTGAAACAAAGACAACCCTATCGATCAATTTCTCGGAAGTACAATTTCAACATTAAAAAAAATATATTTAAAAAGCAAACTAGGTATCCAAAGGAGAAATCTAACAAATATCCAAACACTGAGAAAGTAACCTTCTAGATGATCAAAGATCAAAGATCAAATCTCAATGCATTGAAGTGAAGGTAAATGAACATACAACATATGAAAATGTGTGGGACACAGCACAATCAATGGACAGCACCATGTAGAGCAATCACTGCCTATGTTAGAAAGGAGGAGGAGCATCTGGGAGGCTCAGTCAGTTAGTCCAACTCTTGATTTTGACTCGGGTCATGATGAAACTCGAGGTTGTGAGACTGAACCTGCATTGTGCTGGTGCTGGGCATGGAGGCTGTTTAATAATCTCTCTCTCTCTCTCTCTCTGTACCCCTTCCCTGTCTCTCTCTCTCTCACTCTCTCTCTGTCTCAAAACAATAAGCTCTCCACGTCAGAACCTAGAAAAAGATGAGAAAATAAAACTAAAGAAGAAAACCAAAGGAATCCTTCCACCCAGTTTCAAGATCTACAGCTATAGTAATCAAAAAGGTGTGGTGTTGGTGAAGGGATAGACAAATGGAACAGTATAAAGATAGATAAGTGGAACAGGATCAAACCCAGAAAGAGACCAACCACCAACATGTCAATGGGATTCTGACAAAGGGGAAAAGCAATTCAATGGAGGAGTGACAGCGTTTTGAAGAAATGGTGCTAGAGCAAGTGGACTTCCATAGACAAAGAAGAAGAAGGAGAAGAAGAAGAGGGAGGGGCAGAGAGGAGGAGGAGGTGGAGGTGGAGGACGAGGAGGACGAGGACCACAATCGAAGGCTCATCCTCTGTACAAAACTGAACTCGTGGCGCCTGGGTGACTCAGTCGCTGGGGCAGCCAGCTCTTAATTTCGGCTCTTGTCATGCTCTCAGGGTCCCGGGACAAAATCAGGCTCCAAGCTCACTGGGGAGTCTGCTTAAGGACGCTCTTTTCGCTTCTCCCTCCACCCCACGCCCCACTCAAGCGCATGCTCACTCTCTCAAAAAGAAAAAAAAAAATTTGTTAAATTAACTCAAAATTAATCACCGCCTTCTATGTAAAATGATAAATCTTCTAGGGAAAAAAATGTCCAGAATGGACAGCTAGGTAAAGAATCCTCCGACTGGACATCAAATCATGTTCCGTTCAAGAAGAGTTGATTCATTAGACATGATCCAACAATCAGAATTGGAAGTGTGTCATGTGTGAAACACCTTGTGAAGAAGACCCAAAAGGGAAGCTACAAACTGGGAGAAAATAGGTGCAAACCACATACCTGATAAAGGACTCCTGTCGGAAGGAGAGAACCTCAAAAGTTGACCCCCAAAGAAGCAAGCCATCCAGTCTGAAAAGAACAAAAACAAAAAAAATGGGCAAAAGACCGAAACACTTTACCAAAGAGTATACAGATGGAAATCCCATAAAAAGGTACCATCGGGGCAATTCAAATTCAAACTCCAATGAGCTCTCACTGCACACCTATCAGCATCATGCAAACCAAATGCACCCGAGAGGGAGAGAGAGACCCCACTCCCCAATGCAAGGCAGGATGTGGAACGACTGGATCGCTCCTGCATCGCTGTTGGGAATAGAAGGTGATAGAGCTCCCTCTTGAAAACAGTTCACAGTTCCTTTTCTTTTTCAAGGCCTGGATTTAAATTCCAGGGAACAAGCAGTAGAATATGCTTTTCGGGTGCACAGGATAGTGACCCAACCCTCCACACAGTTTCTCTGAAAACTAGACTTGCAACCACCCTAGGACCCCAGTCATTGCACTCTTGGCATTTCTCTGCGAGAAATCCAAACTTACGTTTGCTCAAAAACCTGTACAGGAACGGATCTGTGTCCTGATGGAAGCAGTGGGGCTGCCAAGGGGGTAGAAGTGACTGCAGTGGTTGGATATTGACACTGGACAGCCTTGTAAGAGATGTTCTCATCTTGCTTCTTTGAAGGCCCCTTCCCATTCATGGTGGTCCTGGGGACAAGGAGAAAAGGAATGTCAACGATTTCAAGAAGTGGAAAGGATTTCAAGAAGTTGAAACCAAGCATTAGAACACCATCTCTTCTCCATGAATTCATTCTCATATTCACCCCCAGTCTCCCAAAGCAGACAGGAGGGGTCTGGTCCAACAGGGGTTGCGGGCAGTGGCCCTTCCACAGGCCATCTCCCCTCCAGTCTAGAAGTCCAACGACCAGGTCCCAGGCTTTCAACTCATCTCATTCTCTCGGGGCCTTCTCTAGGGGCCCCAGGGAACTTCTGGGCTCTTTCTCTGCCTTCTAGGAGGCTCTGTGGGGCTGGGTCGAGTGCTCTCAGCCGACGTGGACCACACTGCCAGGTGTCTCCCCCTGCATTTGCCACCCTTCGACACAGGAGGATCAAGTGGGAGGATGTCCTCTCAGAGAGATCCATGGCGATCAGAATAGATGTCCTCTCTCTTCCATTGTTTACCCTCATCTCTCAGGCGTTTCTACCATCTCTTGATTTCCCTGGAATTTCAACCCCAGGAGAGGGGGGGTGGGTCAGAAGCCAAACATTTGGCTTCCCACTCCTGTCTTTCTTGAAGGTTTTCCCCGAACCAATGGGCCTAAAACAACATTCATAACCTGATATGGTTTCTGTGGGCCAGCCATCCAGGTGCAACTAGCCAGGTCCCTGTGGCTCAGGATCTCTCACAAGGCTGCAGTCCAGAGGGCCTCTGGATCATCAGTCATCTGCGGGCTTGTTGGGGGTAAGTCTGCTTTTGAGCTCACTCAGCTGGCTGTGAGCAGCCAGAGGCCCTCCATTGCTGGAAGCAAGAAATAGTCATTCCTTGCCCCATGGGCCTCTCCAGCATAAAGCTCCCAAGGAGCAGCTGGCTTCCCTGGGAACAGATGCGGGAGGGAGGGACGGAGGGCGGGCAAGCCCAAGAGGAGACCAGTCTCTTTGTAAACTCACCTCCGAAGGGACATCCTATCACTTTGGCCACATTCTGTCCTTTACAAGGGAGTCAGTAGTTCTGACTCGAATCAAGAGGTGGAGTATGGAACACAAAACGATGTGTACCCAAGATGGGAATCGTTGGAGACCCTTAAAGGCTGCCCTCCCTACTTGGCTGGGACTTGACCTCAGCTAGCCACCACTATAATCTCTGCATCCTTATATTATTATATATTATGTTAGATTATATTATATGCACTATTATCTTTGCATAGAATCATCACATCCTAGGACGTGAACGAGGGGAACATTTTACCAAGCCCTTCTGGGATCCTTCAGCAGCTTGCCTAGAAGTTCCTTGCCCAAGGGTGCCTGTCAGTTCAGTGTCTGGCTCCTGATTTCGGTTCAGGGCTGATCACGTGATCTGGGAAATCCAGACCAGCGTCTGGTTCAGCACTTGAGTCCCAAGCCTGTCGAGGAATCTCTCTAACTCGGCCCCTCCCCCGCCTGCATGTGTGTGCGTTCCTTTGTGTGTGTGTGTATGTGTGCGCCGTCACCCTTTCTGTCTCTCCAAAGAAGAAGAAGAAGAAGAAGAAGAAGAAGAAGAAGAACAGTAGTAGGCATAGTAGTAGAAGTTATTGGCACAGCAGGTGATCATTAGACAACCCTGGTTTGGAACAGGAGCTCTGAAATTCACTAGCTGTGTGATCTTGGGGCAAGTTGTTTCCCCTGTCTGAACCTCAGTCAGACATGACACACTGGGTTATTGGGACGATGAAGGGATCGATACAAGACACTTCAAACCGTCCCTTGCTTGGCATAGAATCCCTTAATCAAATCCATTCTCAGGAGCAGGAGTCTCAGCCATTGGATATTTTTATTTTTATTTGTGTTACGCTGAACACTGAAAAATATTCTCTCACACTCATACGGCTCCAGGGAATATGGAGCATCAGGCTAAAGGATGGGGTGGATCTCAAGTCAAAGGAGCCATGGGTATGGCTGAAAGGGTAAGCACAGGAGCTTTTGTGCTCTGGTTGTGAGTGTTGGTGGCTGCTGGGCAAGGGAATCAGACCTGCAGGGGACCCGAGAACTTGGAGTCTGGCCAGTGCACCCTTGCTCCCTTCTTGGGCTTCCTGGGTTTCAGGGGAGCCTTTGGCCCTTGAGGGTATTTGGAGGCTGTGCCCGGAACAGCAGGAGCAGGAGCAGGAGTCCCCCTGGAGACAGGCTGGACCTTGGGCCCAGAGTTGGCCAGCTTCTGCCTGAGGCAATGGTTTTGGGCCTGGAGCCTTTGGAACTCCCTCTCTGCCCACAGGACAGCCTTCTGGCTCTCCTCACTCCTCTTCTCCACCAGGAGGCGCTCCCGCTCATGCAAGGAGGCGATTTGCTGCCATTCTCGGTGCAGGTCGGCGGCCATGTTCCTATAGAGGCCCAAGTGCCAGTGGGCAGCATCCGCCTTCCTGCGCACCTTGGCAAGCTCGTTCTTCACTTGCAGGCAGCGTGCCTTCTCCTCCATCATCTTCCTCTCCAGGTGTCTGAGGTGCTCTTCGCACAGCTTCGGCTCTGCCTCAAGCTTCAGGCGCAACTTCGGAATCTCACCGTCCAGGAGGGTGTTCCGAAGGTGAACAGGTCCTTGCTCAGCTTGGTGGCTTGTTGGGTTTCTTGGGAGCTCTTCATTCCTCTGACGTGCCTTCTTCAGTGCCCTGGACGGCTTTAATTGGTTCACGGGGCTCCCGCCTGAGGGCACGTGGTCAGGAGAGGAGGAGCCAGTCTCCACCTGCCTCCTTGAGCCCCCACCTTCCAGATGATCTCCAAGCAGCTCTAGCACATGCATCCCCTTCAGGAGGATCTGGCCGAGGGTGTGCTGTTGGCTCTGGCCCTCAGCGCTGGCCTGCCGCCGCACTCCTCCTTCAGGAAGCTCTGGCCTGCCTGCCTGCCCTGCCTCGTCCTGCACTCTCTGTCCACAGCTGCCAATCTCCTGAACCAGCGGGTCTGCACTTGCCTGCAGATCACGGCTGTCCTTGAAGCCTTCTGGTGTTTTCCTCACCAGGGCTTCTCCATCTTCCTGGGCTGCTCCACAGATGGGATTTTCAGGAGGCAGCTGGTGAGGGCTCTTCAACAGCCTTTCCCGACTCCCTTCCGCAGTTGCGTGGTGTTTCCCACTGACCAATACCCGGCATCTTGATTCAGGGCAGCCAGAGCAAGAAGCTGGAACGGGAGAGGACTGGCCTTCGGCTCGGATGATGCGACAGCTCCACGGGCTTGTGCGTCCGGTTCGGTCTTCTCCATGCCTTTTCCAGAGACTTCCTCGTTCTGGGCACACTGCCACTTTCTTCTTCGGAAGCTGAGTGCACTCTTTCCCAGGAACACCACCACTGCAGTGCACACCAGGATCTCCCAGCGAAACCCAGAGACTCGTGGCACATGTGGCCAACGTTCGGATATCACCAACCCAGCAGCCCACAGCTGCTCCAGGACAGCCCACAGCGGCTCCAGAACTGTGTGGGGAGGCATTTGGATGGCCCCCCGCTGGCTCCAAAGAGCCTTGTGGCTTGGTCTCCGATCACCAGTGTCTTCTGGGCCACTAGGAAGTGCTTGGAACCCCTACGAGGGTTCCGTCTCCAATGCAAACCAGTGCCTGGCAACAGGAGCTGAAGGGAGGAGGGGTGGGGGAGGTGCACCTGAGTCTCCAAGGCACATCAGTGCCTGCAACCGGAGCTGACAGCAGGTGGGGTAGGGGAGGGGAATCGCTATATTGTACACCTGAAACAAAGACAACCCTATCGATCAATTTCTCGGAAGTACAATTTCAACATTAAAAAAAATATATTTAAAAAGCAAACTAGGTATCCAAAGGAGAAATCTAACAAATATCCAAACACTGAGAAAGTAACCTTCTAGATGATCAAAGATCAAAGATCAAATCTCAATGCATTGAAGTGAAGGTAAATGAACATACAACATATGAAAATGTGTGGGACACAGCACAATCAATGGACAGCACCATGTAGAGCAATCACTGCCTATGTTAGAAAGGAGGAGGAGCATCTGGGAGGCTCAGTCAGTTAGTCCAACTCTTGATTTTGACTCGGGTCATGATGAAACTCGAGGTTGTGAGACTGAACCTGCATTGTGCTGGTGCTGGGCATGGAGGCTGTTTAATAATCTCTCTCTCTCTCTCTCTCTGTACCCCTTCCCTGTCTCTCTCTCTCTCACTCTCTCTCTGTCTCAAAACAATAAGCTCTCCACGTCAGAACCTAGAAAAAGATGAGAAAATAAAACTAAAGAAGAAAACCAAAGGAATCCTTCCACCCAGTTTCAAGATCTACAGCTATAGTAATCAAAAAGGTGTGGTGTTGGTGAAGGGATAGACAAATGGAACAGTATAAAGATAGATAAGTGGAACAGGATCAAACCCAGAAAGAGACCAACCACCAACATGTCAATGGGATTCTGACAAAGGGGAAAAGCAATTCAATGGAGGAGTGACAGCGTTTTGAAGAAATGGTGCTAGAGCAAGTGGACTTCCATAGACAAAGAAGAAGAAGGAGAAGAAGAAGAGGGAGGGGCAGAGAGGAGGAGGAGGTGGAGGTGGAGGACGAGGAGGACGAGGACCACAATCGAAGGCTCATCCTCTGTACAAAACTGAACTCGTGGCGCCTGGGTGACTCAGTCGCTGGGGCAGCCAGCTCTTAATTTCGGCTCTTGTCATGCTCTCAGGGTCCCGGGACAAAATCAGGCTCCAAGCTCACTGGGGAGTCTGCTTAAGGACGCTCTTTTCGCTTCTCCCTCCACCCCACGCCCCACTCATGCGCATGCTCACTCTCTCAAAAAGAAAAAAAAAAATTTGTTAAATTAACTCAAAATTAATCACCGCCTTCTATGTAAAATGATAAATCTTCTAGGGAAAAAAATGTCCAGAATGGACAGCTAGGTAAAGAATCCTCCGACTGGACATCAAATCATGTTCCGTTCAAGAAGAGTTGATTCATTAGACATGATCCAACAATCAGAATTGGAAGTGTGTAATGTGTGAAACACCTTGTGAAGAAGACCCAAAAGGGAAGCTACAAACTGGGAGAAAATAGGTGCAAACCACATACCTGATAAAGGACTCCTGTCGGAAGGAGAGAACCTCAAAAGTTGACCCCCAAAGAAGCAAGCCATCCAGTCTGAAAAGAACAAAAACAAAAAAAATGGGCAAAAGACCGAAACACTTTACCAAAGAGTATACAGATGGAAATCCCATAAAAAGGTACCATCGGGGCAATTCAAATTCAAACTCCAATGAGCTCTCACTGCACACCTATCAGCATCATGCAAACCAAATGCACCCGAGAGGGAGAGAGAGACCCCACTCCCCAATGCAAGGCAGGATGTGGAACGACTGGATCGCTCCTGCATCGCTGTTGGGAATAGAAGGTGATAGAGCTCCCTCTTGAAAACAGTTCACAGTTCCTTTTCTTTTTCAAGGCCTGGATTTAAATTCCAGGGAACAAGCAGTAGAATATGCTTTTCGGGTGCACAGGATAGTGACCCAACCCTCCACACAGTTTCTCTGAAAACTAGACTTGCAACCACCCTAGGACCCCAGTCATTGCACTCTTGGCATTTCTCTGCGAGAAATCCAAACTTACGTTTGCTCAAAAACCTGTACAGGAACGGATCTGTGTCCTGATGGAAGCAGTGGGGCTGCCAAGGGGGTAGAAGTGACTGCAGTGGTTGGATATTGACACTGGACAGCCTTGTAAGAGATGTTCTCATCTTGCTTCTTTGAAAGCCCCTTCCCATTCATGGTGGTCCTGGGGACAAGGAGAAAAGGAATGTCAACGATTTCAAGAAGTTGAAAGGATTTCAAGAAGTTGAAACCAAGCATTAGAACACCATCTCTTCTACATGAATTCATTCTCATATTCACCCCCAGTCTCCCAAAGCAGACAGGAGGGGTCTGGTCCAACAGGGGTTGCGGGCAGTGGCCCTTCCACAGGCCATCTCCCCTCCAGTCTAGAAGTCCAACGACCAGGTCCCAGGCTTTCAACTCATCTCATTCTCTCGGGGCCTTCTCTTGGGGCCCCAGGGAACTTCTGGGCTCTTTCTCTGCCTTCTAGGAGGCTCTGTGGGGCTGGGTCGAGTGCTCTCAGCCGACTTGGACCACACTGCCAGGTGTCTCCCCCTGCATTTGCCACCCTTCGACACAGGAGGATCAAGTGGGAGGATGTCCTCTCAGAGAGATCCATGGCGATCAGCATAGATGTCCTCTCTCTTCCATTGTTTACCCTCATCTCTCAGGCGTTTCTACCATCTCTTGATTTCCCTGGAATTTCAACCCCAGGAGAAGGGGGGTGGGTCAGAAGCCAAACATTTGGCTTCCCACTCCTGTCTTTCTTGAAGGTTTTCCCCGAACCAATGGGCCTAAAACAACATTCATAACCTGATATGGTTTCTGTGGGCCAGCCATCCAGGTGCAACTAGCCAGGTCCCTGTGGCTCAGGATCTCTCACAAGGCTGCAGTCCAGAGGGCCTCTGGATCTTCAGTCATCTGCGGGCTTGTTGGGGGTAAGTCTGCTTTTGAGCTCACTCAGCTGGCTGTGAGCAGCCAGAGGCCCTCCATTGCTGGAAGCAAGAAAGAGTCATTCCTTGCCCCATGGGCCTCTCCAGCATAAAGCTCCCAAGGAGCAGCTGGCTTCCCTGGGAACAGATGCGGGAGGGAGGGACGGAGGGTGGGCAAGCCCAAGAGGAGACCAGTCTCTTTGTCAACTCACCTCCGAAGGGACATCCTATCACTTTGGCCACATTCTGTCCTTTACAAGGGAGTCAGTAGTTCTGACTCGAATCAAGAGGTGGAGTATGGAACACAAAACGATGTGTACCCAAGATGGGAATCGTTGGAGACCCTTAAAGGCTGCCCTCCCTACTTGGCTGGGACTTGACCTCAGCTAGCCACCACTATAATCTCTGCATCCTTCTATTATTATATATTATGTTAGATTATATTATATGCACTATTATCTTTGCATAGAATCATCACATCCTAGGACGTGAACGAGGGGAACAATTTACCAAGCCCTTCTGGGATCCTTCAGCAGCTTGCCTAGAAGTTCCTTGCCCAAGGGTGCCTGTCAGTTCAGTGTCTGGCTCCTGATTTCGGTTCAGGGCTGATCACGTGATCTGGGAAATCCAGACCAGCGTCTGGTTCAGCACTTGAGTCCGAAGCCTGTCGAGGAATCTCTCTAACTCGGCCCCTCCCCCGCCTGCATGTGTGTGCGTTCCTTTGTGTGTGTGTGTGTGTATGTGTGCGCCGTCACCCTTTCTGTCTCTCCGAAGAAGAAGAAGAAGAAGAAGAAGAAGAAGAAGAAGAAGAAGAAGACGAAGACGAAGACGAAGACGAAGACGAAGACGAAGACGAAGACGAAGAAGAAGAAGAAGAAGAAGAAGAAGAAGAAGAAGAACAGTAGTAGGCATAGTAGTAGAAGTTATTGGCACAGCAGGTGATCATTAGACAACCCTGGTTTGGAACGGGAGCTCTGAAATTCACTAGCTGTGTGATCTTGGGGTAAGTTGTTTCCCCTGTCTGAACCTCAGTTAGACATGACACACTGGGTTATTGGGACGATGAAGGGATCGATACAAGACACTTCAAACCGTCCCTTGCTTGGCATAGAATCCCTTAATCAAATCCATTCTCAGTAGCAGGAGTCTCAGCCATTGGATATTTTTATTTTTATTTGTGTTACGCTGAACACTGAAAAATATTCTCTCACACTCATACGGCTCCAGGGAATATGGAGCATCAGGCTAAAGGATGGGGTGGATCTCAAGTCAAAGGAGCCATGGTATGGCTGAAGGGGTAAGCACAGGAGCTTTTGTGCTCTGGTTGTGAGTGTTGGTGGCTGCTGGGCAAGGGAATCAGACCTGCAGGGGACCCGAGAACTTGGAGTCTGGCCAGTGCACCCTTGCTCCCTTCTTGGGCTTCCTGGGTTTCAGGGGAACCTTTGGCCCTTGAGGGTATTGGGAGGCTGTGCCCGGAACAGCAGGAGCAGGAGCAGGAGGCCCCCCGGAGACAGGCTGGACCTTGGGCCCAGAGTTGGCCAGCTTCTGCCTGAGGCAATGGTTTTGGGCCTGGAGCCTTTGGAACTCCCTCTCTGCCCACAGGACAGCCTTCTGGCTCTCCTCACTCCTCTTCTCCACCAGGAGGCGCTCCCGCTCATGCAAGGAGGCGATTTGCTGCCATTCTCGGTGCAGGTCGGCGGCCATGTTCCTATAGAGGCCCAAGTGCCAGTGGGCAGCATCCGCCTTCCTGCGCACCTTGGCAAGCTCGTTCTTCACTTGCAGGCAGCGTGCCTTCTCCTCCATCATCTTCCTCTCCAGGTGTCTGAGGTGCTCTTCGCACAGCTTCGGCTCTGCCTCAAGCTTCAGGCGCAACTTCGGAATCTCACCGTCCAGGAGGGTGTTCCGAAGGTGAACAGGTCCTTGCTCAGCTTGGTGGCTTGTTGGGTTTCTTGGGAGCTCTTCATTCCTCTGACGTGCCTTCTTCAGTGCCCTGGACGGCTTTAATTGGTTCACGGGGCTCCCGCCTGAGGGCACGTGGTCAGGGGAGGAGGAGCCAGTCTCCACCTGCCTCCTTGAGCCCCCACCTTCCAGATGATCTCCAAGCAGCTCTAGCACATGCATCCCCTTCAGGAGGATCTGGCCGAGGGTGTGCTGTTGGCTCTGGCCCTCAGCGCTGGCCTGCCGCCGCACTCCTCCTTCAGGAAGCTCTGGCCTGCCTGCCTGCCCTGCCTCGTCCTGCACTCTCTGTCCACAGCTGCCAATCTCCTGAACCAGCGGGTCTGCACTTGCCTGCAGATCACGGCTGTCCTTGAAGCCTTCTGGTGTTTTCCTCACCAGGGCTTCTCCATCTTCCTGGGCTGCTCCACAGATGGGATTTTCAGGAGGCAGCTGGTGAGGGCTCTTCAACAGCCTTTCCCGAACTCCCTTCCGCAGTTGCGTGGTGTTTCCCACTGACCAATACCCGGCATCTTGATTCAGGGCAGCCAGAGCAAGAAGCTGGAACGGGAGAGGACTGGCTTTCGGCTCGGATGATGCGACAGCTCCACGGGCTTGTGCGTCCGGTTCGGTCTTCTCCATGCCTTTTCCAGAGACTTCCTCGTTCTGGGCACACTGCCACTTTCTTCTTCGGAAGCTGAGTGCACTCTTTCCCAGGAACACCACCACTGCAGTGCACACCAGGATCTCCCAGCGAAACCCAGAGACTCGTGGCACATGTGGCCAACGTTTGGATATCACCAATCCAGCAGCCCACAGCTGCTCCAGGACAGCCCACAGCGGCTCCAGAACTGTGTGGGGAGGCATTTGGATGGCCACCAGCTGGCTCCAAAAGCCTTGTGGCTTGGTCTCCGATCACCAGTGTCTTCTGGGCCACTAGGAAGTGCTTGGAACCCCTACGAAGGTTCTGTCTCCAACGCAAACCAGTGCCTGGCAACAGGAGCTGAAGGGAGGAGGGGTGGGGGAGGTGCACCTGAGTCTCCACGGCACATCAGTGCCTACAACCGGAGCTGACAGCAGGTGGGGTAGGGGAGGGGAATCGCTATATTGTACACCTGAAACAAAGACAACCCTATCGATCAATTTCTCGGAAGTACAATTTCAACATTAAAAAAAAATATATTTAAAAGCAATCTAGGTATCCAAAGGAGAAAACTAACAAATATCCAAACACTGAGAAAGTAACCTTCTAGATGATCAAAGATCAAAGATCAAATCTCAATGCATTGAAGTGAAGGAAAATGAACATACAACATATGAAAATGTGTGGGACACAGCACAATCAATGGACAGCATCATGTAGAGCAATCACTGCCTATGTTAGAAAGGAGGAGGAGCATCTGGGAGGCTCAGTCAGTTAGTCCAACTCTTGATTTTGACTCGGGTCATGATTAAACTCGAGGTTGTGAGACAGAACCTGCATTGTGCTGGTGCTGGGCATGGAGGCTGTTTAATAATCTCTCTCTCTCTCTCTCGCTCTCTCTGTACCCCTTCCCTCCCTCTCTCTCTCTCTCTCTCTCTGTGTCTCAAAACAATAAGCTCTCCACGTCAGAACCGAGAAAAAGATGAGAAAATAAAACTAAAGAAGAAAACCAAAGGAATCCTTTCACCCAGTTTCAAGATCTACAGCTATAGTAATCAAAAATGTGTGGTGTTGGTGAAGGGATATACAAATGGAACAGTATAAAGATAGATAAGTGGAACAGGATCAAACCCAGAAAGAGACCAACCACCAACATGTCAATGGGATTCTGACAAAGGGGAAAAGCAATTCAATAGAGGAGTGACAGCGTTTTGAATAAATGGTGCTAGAGTAAGTGGATTTCCAGAGACAAAGAAGATGAAGGAGAAGAAGAAGAGGGAGGGGCAGAGAGGAGGAGGAGGTGGAGGTGGAGGACGAGGAGGACGAGGACCACAATCGAAGGCTCATCCTCTGTACAAAACTGAACTCGTGGCGCCTGGGTGACTCAGTCGCTGGGGCAGCCAGCTCTTAATTTCGGCTCTTGTCATGCTCTCAGGGTCCCGGGACAAAATCAGGCTCCAAGCTCACTGGGGAGTCTGCTTAAGGAAGCTCTTTTCGCTTCTCCCTCCACTCCACGCCCCACTCATGCGCATGCTCACTCTCTCAAAAAGAAAAAAAAATTTGTTAAATTAACTCAAAATTAATCACCGCCTTCTATGTAAAATGATAAATCGTCTAGGGAAAAAAATGTCCAGAATGGACAGCTAGGTAAAGAATCCTCCGACTGGACATCAAATCATGTTCCGTTCAAGAAGAGTTGATTCATTAGACATGATCCAACAATCAGAATTGGAAGTCTGTAATGTGTGAAACACCTTGTGAAGAAGACCCAGAAGGGAAGCTACAAACTGGGAGAAAATAGGTGCAAACCACATACCTGATAAAGGACTCCTGTCGGAAGGAGAGAACCTCAAAAGTTGACCCCCAAAGAAGCAAGCCATCCAGTCTGAAAAGAACAAAAACCAAAAAAATGGGCAAAAGACCGAAACCCTTTACCAAAGAGTATACAGATGGAAATCCCATAAAAAGGTACCATCGGGGCAATTCAAATTCAAACTCCAATGAGCTCTCACTGCACACCTATCAGCATGATGCAAACCAAATGCACCCGAGAGGGAGAGAGAGACCCCACTCCCCAATGCAAGGCAGGATGTGGAACGACTGGATCGCTCCTGCATCGCTGTTGGGAATGGAAGATGATAGAGCTCCCTCTTGAAAACAGTTCACAGTTCCTTTTCTTTTTCAAGGCCTGGATTTAAATTCCAGGGAACAAGCAGTAGAATATGCTTTTCGGGTGCACAGGATAGTGACCCAACCCTCCACACAGTTTCTCTGAAAACTAGACTTGCAACCACCCTAGGACCCCAGTCATTGCACTCTTGGCATTTCTCTGAGAGAAATCCAAACTTACGTTTGCTCAAAAACCTGTACAGGAACGGATCTGTGTCCTGATGGAAGCAGTGGGGCTGCCAAGGGGGTAGAAGTGACTGCAGTGGTTGGATATTGACACTGGACAGCCTTGTAAGAGATGTTCTCATCTTGCTTCTTTGAAGGCCCCTTCCCATTCATGGTGGTCCTGGGGACAAGGAGAAAAGGAATGTCAACGATTTCAAGAAGTGGAAAGGATTTCAAGAAGTTGAAACCAAGCATTAGAACACCATCTCTTCTCCATGAATTCATTCTCATATTCACCCCCAGTCTCCCAAAGCAGACAGGAGGGGTCTGGTCCAACAGGGGTTGCGGGCAGTGGCCCTTCCACAGGCCATCTCCCCTCCAGTCTAGAAGTCCAACGACCAGGTCCCAGGCTTTCAACTCATCTCATTCTCTCGGGGCCTTCTCTAGGGGCCCCAGGGAACTTCTGGGCTCTTTCTCTGCCTTCTAGGAGGCTCTGTGGGGCTGGGTCGAGTGCTCTCAGCCGACGTGGACCACACTGCCAGGTGTCTCCCCCTGCATTTGCCACCCTTCGACACAGGAGGATCAAGTGGGAGGATGTCCTCTCAGAGAGATCCATGGCGATCAGAATAGATGTCCTCTCTCTTCCATTGTTTACCCTCATCTCTCAGGCGTTTCTACCATCTCTTGATTTCCCTGGAATTTCAACCCCAGGAGAGGGGGGGTGGGTCAGAAGCCAAACATTTGGCTTCCCACTCCTGTCTTTCTTGAAGGTTTTCCCCGAACCAATGGGCCTAAAACAACATTCATAACCTGATATGGTTTCTGTGGGCCAGCCATCCAGGTGCAACTAGCCAGGTCCCTGTGGCTCAGGATCTCTCACAAGGCTGCAGTCCAGAGGGCCTCTGGATCTTCAGTCATCTGCGGGCTTGTTGGGGGTAAGTCTGCTTTTGAGCTCACTCAGCTGGCTGTGAGCAGCCAGAGGCCCTCCATTGCTGGAAGCAAGAAATAGTCATTCCTTGCCCCATGGGCCTCTCCAGCATAAAGCTCCCAAGGAGCAGCTGGCTTCCCTGGGAACAGATGCGGGAGGGAGGGACGGAGGGCGGGCAAGCCCAAGAGGAGACCAGTCTCTTTGTAAACTCACCTCCGAAGGGACATCCTATCACTTTGGCCACATTCTGTCCTTTACAAGGGAGTCAGTAGTTCTGACTCGAATCAAGAGGTGGAGTATGGAACACAAAACGATGTGTACCCAAGATGGGAATCGTTGGAGACCCTTAAAGGCTGCCCTCCCTACTTGGCTGGGACTTGACCTCAGCTAGCCACCACTATAATCTCTGCATCCTTATATTATTATATATTATGTTAGATTATATTATATGCACTATTATCTTTGCATAGAATCATCACATCCTAGGACGTGAACGAGGGGAACATTTTACCAAGCCCTTCTGGGATCCTTCAGCAGCTTGCCTAGAAGTTCCTTGCCCAAGGGTGCCTGTCAGTTCAGTGTCTGGCTCCTGATTTCGGTTCAGGGCTGATCACGTGATCTGGGAAATCCAGACCAGCGTCTGGTTCAGCACTTGAGTCCCAAGCCTGTCGAGGAATCTCTCTAACTCGGCCCCTCCCCCGCCTGCATGTGTGTGCGTTCCTTTGTGTGTGTGTGTATGTGTGCGCCGTCACCCTTTCTGTCTCTCCAAAGAAGAAGAAGAAGAAGAAGAAGAAGAAGAAGAAGAACAGTAGTAGGCATAGTAGTAGAAGTTATTGGCACAGCAGGTGATCATTAGACAACCCTGGTTTGGAACGGGAGCTCTGAAATTCACTAGCTGTGTGATCTTGGGGCAAGTTGTTTCCCCTGTCTGAACCTCAGTCAGACATGACACACTGGGTTATTGGGACGATGAAGGGATCGATACAAGACACTTCAAACCGTCCCTTGCTTGGCATAGAATCCCTTAATCAAATCCATTCTCACTAGCAGGAGTCTCAGCCATTGGATATTTTTATTTTTATTTGTGTTACGCTGAACACTGAAAAATATTCTCTCACACTCATACGGCTCCAGGGAATATGGAGCATCAGGCTAAAGGATGGGGTGGATCTCAAGTCAAAGGAGCCATGGGTATGGCTGAAAGGGTAAGCACAGGAGCTTTTGTGCTCTGGTTGTGAGTGTTGGTGGCTGCTGGGCAAGGGAATCAGACCTGCAGGGGACCCGAGAACTTGGAGTCTGGCCAGTGCACCCTTGCTCCCTTCTTGGGCTTCCTGGGTTTCAGGGGAGCCTTTGGCCCTTGAGGGTATTTGGAGGCTGTGCCCGGAACAGCAGGAGCAGGAGCAGGAGGCCCCCCGGAGACAGGCTGGACCTTGGGCCCAGAGTTGGCCAGCTTCTGCCTGAGGCAATGGTTTTGGGCCTGGAGCCTTTGGAACTCCCTCTCTGCCCACAGGACAGCCTTCTGGCTCTCCTCACTCCTCTTCTCCACCAGGAGGCGCTCCCGCTCATGCAAGGAGGCGATTTGCTGCCCTTCTCGGTGCAGGTCGGCGGCCATGTTCCTATAGAGGCCCAAGTGCCAGTGGGCAGCATCCGCCTTCCTGCGCACCTTGGCAAGCTCGTTCTTCACTTGCAGGCAGCGTGCCTTCTCCTCCATCATCTTCCTCTCCAGGTGTCTGAGGTGCTCTTCGCACAGCTTCGGCTCTGCCTCAAGCTTCAGGCGCAACTTCGGAATCTCACCGTCCAGGAGGGTGTTCCGAAGGTGAACAGGTCCTTGCTCAGCTTGGTGGCTTGTTGGGTTTCTTGGGAGCTCTTCATTCCTCTGACGTGCCTTCTTCAGTGCCCTGGACGGCTTTAATTGGTTCACGGGGCTCCCGCCTGAGGGCACGTGGTCAGGGGAGGAGGAGCCAGTCTCCACCTGCCTCCTTGAGCCCCCACCTTCCAGATGATCTCCAAGCAGCTCTAGCACATGCATCCCCTTCAGGAGGATCTGGCCGAGGGTGTGCTGTTGGCTCTGGCCCTCAGCGCTGGCCTGCCGCCGCACTCCTCCTTCAGGAAGCTCTGGCCTGCCTGCCTGCCCTGCCTCGTCCTGCACTCTCTGTCCACAGCTGCCAATCTCCTGAACCAGCGGGTCTGCACTTGCCTGCAGATCACGGCTGTCCTTGAAGCCTTCTGGTGTTTTCCTCACCAGGGCTTCTCCATCTTCCTGGGCTGCTCCACAGATGGGATTTTCAGGAGGCAGCTGGTGAGGGCTCTTCAACAGCCTTTCCCGACTCCCTTCCGCAGTTGCGTGGTGTTTCCCACTGACCAATACCCGGCATCTTGATTCAGGGCAGCCAGAGCAAGAAGCTGGAACGGGAGAGGACTGGCCTTCGGCTCGGATGATGCGACAGCTCCACGGGCTTGTGCGTCCGGTTCGGTCTTCTCCATGCCTTTTCCAGAGACTTCCTCGTTCTGGGCACACTGCCACTTTCTTCTTCGGAAGCTGAGTGCACTCTTTCCCAGGAACACCACCACTGCAGTGCACACCAGGATCTCCCAGCGAAACCCAGAGACTCGTGGCACATGTGGCCAACGTTCGGATATCACCAACCCAGCAGCCCACAGCTGCTCCAGGACAGCCCACAGCGGCTCCAGAACTGTGTGGGGAGGCATTTGGATGGCCCCCCGCTGGCTCCAAAGAGCCTTGTGGCTTGGTCTCCGATCACCAGTGTCTTCTGGGCCACTAGGAAGTGCTTGGAACCCCTACGAGGGTTCCGTCTCCAATGCAAACCAGTGCCTGGCAACAGGAGCTGAAGGGAGGAGGGGTGGGGGAGGTGCACCTGAGTCTCCAAGGCACATCAGTGCCTGCAACCGGAGCTGACAGCAGGTGGGGTAGGGGAGGGGAATCGCTATATTGTACACCTGAAACAAAGACAACCCTATCGATCAATTTCTCGGAAGTACAATTTCAACATTAAAAAAAATATATTTAAAAAGCAAACTAGGTATCCAAAGGAGAAATCTAACAAATATCCAAACACTGAGAAAGTAACCTTCTAGATGATCAAAGATCAAAGATCAAATCTCAATGCATTGAAGTGAAGGTAAATGAACATACAACATATGAAAATGTGTGGGACACAGCACAATCAATGGACAGCACCATGTAGAGCAATCACTGCCTATGTTAGAAAGGAGGAGGAGCATCTGGGAGGCTCAGTCAGTTAGTCCAACTCTTGATTTTGACTCGGGTCATGATGAAACTCGAGGTTGTGAGACTGAACCTGCATTGTGCTGGTGCTGGGCATGGAGGCTGTTTAATAATCTCTCTCTCTCTCTCTCTCTGTACCCCTTCCCTGTCTCTCTCTCTCTCACTCTCTCTCTGTCTCAAAACAATAAGCTCTCCACGTCAGAACCTAGAAAAAGATGAGAAAATAAAACTAAAGAAGAAAACCAAAGGAATCCTTCCACCCAGTTTCAAGATCTACAGCTATAGTAATCAAAAAGGTGTGGTGTTGGTGAAGGGATAGACAAATGGAACAGTATAAAGATAGATAAGTGGAACAGGATCAAACCCAGAAAGAGACCAACCACCAACATGTCAATGGGATTCTGACAAAGGGGAAAAGCAATTCAATGGAGGAGTGACAGCGTTTTGAAGAAATGGTGCTAGAGCAAGTGGACTTCCAGAGACAAAGAAGAAGAAGGAGAAGAAGAAGAGGGAGGGGCAGAGAGGAGGAGGAGGTGGAGGTGGAGGACGAGGAGGACGAGGACCACAATCGAAGGCTCATCCTCTGTACAAAACTGAACTCGTGGCGCCTGGGTGACTCAGTCGCTGGGGCAGCCAGCTCTTAATTTCGGCTCTTGTCATGCTCTCAGGGTCCCGGGACAAAATCAGGCTCCAAGCTCACTGGGGAGTCTGCTTAAGGACGCTCTTTTCGCTTCTCCCTCCACCCCACGCCCCACTCATGCGCATGCTCACTCTCTCAAAAAGAAAAAAAAAATTTGTTAAATTAACTCAAAATTAATCACCGCCTTCTATGTAAAATGATAAATCTTCTAGGGAAAAAAATGTCCAGAATGGACAGCTAGGTAAAGAATCCTCCGACTGGACATCAAATCATGTTCCGTTCAAGAAGAGTTGATTCATTAGACATGATCCAACAATCAGAATTGGAAGTCTGTAATGTGTGAAACACCTTGTGAAGAAGACCCAAAAGGGAAGCTACAAACTGGGAGAAAATAGGTGCAAACCACATACCTGATAAAGGACTCCTGTCGGAAGGAGAGAACCTCAAAAGTTGACCCCCAAAGAAGCAAGCCATCCAGTCTGAAAAGAACAAAAACAAAAAAAAATGGGCAAAAGACCGAAACACTTTACCAAAGAGTATACAGATGGAAATCCCATAAAAAGGTACCATCGGGGCAATTCAAATTCAAACTCCAATGAGCTCTCACTGCACACCTATCAGCATCATGCAAACCAAATGCACCCGAGAGGGAGAGAGAGACCCCACTCCCCAATGCAAGGCAGGATGTGGAACGACTGGATCGCTCCTGCATCGCTGTTGGGAATAGAAGGTGATAGAGCTCCCTCTTGAAAACAGTTCACAGTTCCTTTTCTTTTTCAAGGCCTGGATTTAAATTCCAGGGAACAAGCAGTAGAATATGCTTTTCGGGTGCACAGGATAGTGACCCAACCCTCCACACAGTTTCTCTGAAAACTAGACTTGCAACCACCCTAGGACCCCAGTCATTGCACTCTTGGCATTTCTCTGAGAGAAATCCAAACTTACGTTTGCTCAAAAACCTGTACAGGAACGGATCTGTGTCCTGATGGAAGCAGTGGGGCTGCCAAGGGGGTAGAAGTGACTGCAGTGGTTGGATATTGACACTGGACAGCCTTGTAAGAGATGTTCTCATCTTGCTTCTTTGAAAGCCCCTTCCCATTCATGGTGGTCCTGGGGACAAGGAGAAAAGGAATGTCAACGATTTCAAGAAGTTGAAAGGATTTCAAGAAGTTGAAACCAAGCATTAGAACACCATCTCTTCTACATGAATTCATTCTCATATTCACCCCCAGTCTCCCAAAGCAGACAGGAGGGGTCTGGTCCAACAGGGGTTGCGGGCAGTGGCCCTTCCACAGGCCATCTCCCCTCCAGTCTAGAAGTCCAACGACCAGGTCCCAGGCTTTCAACTCATCTCATTCTCTCGGGGCCTTCTCTTGGGGCCCCAGGGAACTTCTGGGCTCTTTCTCTGCCTTCTAGGAGGCTCTGTGGGGCTGGGTCGAGTGCTCTCAGCCGACTTGGACCACACTGCCAGGTGTCTCCCCCTGCATTTGCCACCCTTCGACACAGGAGGATCAAGTGGGAGGATGTCCTCTCAGAGAGATCCATGGCGATCAGCATAGATGTCCTCTCTCTTCCATTGTTTACCCTCATCTCTCAGGCGTTTCTACCATCTCTTGATTTCCCTGGAATTTCAACCCCAGGAGAAGGGGGGTGGGTCAGAAGCCAAACATTTGGCTTCCCACTCCTGTCTTTCTTGAAGGTTTTCCCCGAACCAATGGGCCTAAAACAACATTCATAACCTGATATGGTTTCTGTGGGCCAGCCATCCAGGTGCAACTAGCCAGGTCCCTGTGGCTCAGGATCTCTCACAAGGCTGCAGTCCAGAGGGCCTCTGGATCTTCAGTCATCTGCGGGCTTGTTGGGGGTAAGTCTGCTTTTGAGCTCACTCAGCTGGCTGTGAGCAGCCAGAGGCCCTCCATTGCTGGAAGCAAGAAAGAGTCATTCCTTGCCCCATGGGCCTCTCCAGCATAAAGCTCCCAAGGAGCAGCTGGCTTCCCTGGGAACAGATGCGGGAGGGAGGGACGGAGGGCGGGCAAGCCCAAGAGGAGACCAGTCTCTTTGTAAACTCACCTCCGAAGGGACATCCTATCACTTTGGCCACATTCTGTCCTTTACAAGGGAGTCAGTAGTTCTGACTCGAATCAAGAGGTGGAGTATGGAACACAAAACGATGTGTACCCAAGATGGGAATCGTTGGAGACCCTTAAAGGCTGCCCTCCCTACTTGGCTGGGACTTGACCTCAGCTAGCCACCACTATAATCTCTGCATCCTTATATTATTATATATTATGTTAGATTATATTATATGCACTATTATCTTTGCATAGAATCATCACATCCTAGGACGTGAACGAGGGGAACAATTTACCAAGCCCTTCTGGGATCCTTCAGCAGCTTGCCTAGAAGTTCCTTGCCCAAGGGTGCCTGTCAGTTCAGTGTCTGGCTCCTGATTTCGGTTCAGGGCTGATCACGTGATCTGGGAAATCCAGACCAGCATCTGGTTCAGCACTTGACTCGGAAGCCTGTCGAGGAATCTCTCTAACTCGGCCCCTCCCCCGCCTGCATGTGTGTGCGTTCCTTTGTGTGTGTGTGTGTGTGTATGTGTGCGCCGTCACCCTTTCTGTCTCTCCAAAGAAGAAGAAGAAGAAGAAGAAGAAGAAGAAGAAGAAGAAGAAGAAGAAGAAGAAGAAGAAGAAGAACAGTAGTAGGCATAGTAGTAGAAGTTATTGGCACAGCAGGTGATCATTAGACAACCCTGGTTTGGAACGGGAGCTCTGAAATTCACTAGCTGTGTGATCTTCGGGTAAGTTGTTTCCCCTGTCTGAACCTCAGTTAGACATGACACACTGGGTTATTGGGACGATGAAGGGATCGATACAAGACACTTCAAACCGTCCCTTGCTTGGCATAGAATCCCTTAATCAAATCCATTCTCAGTAGCAGGAGTCTCAGCCATTGGATATTTTTATTTTTATTTGTGTTACGCTGAACACTGAAAAATATTCTCTCACACTCATACGGCTCCAGGGAATATGGAGCATCAGGCTAAAGGATGGGGTGGATCTCAAGTCAAAGGAGCCATGGTATGGCTGAAGGGGTAAGCACAGGAGCTTTTGTGCTCTGGTTGTGAGTGTTGGTGGCTGCTGGGCAAGGGAATCAGACCTGCAGGGGACCCGAGAACTTGGAGTCTGGCCAGTGCACCCTTGCTCCCTTCTTGGGCTTCCTGGGTTTCAGGGGAGCCTTTGGCCCTTGAGGGTATTTGGAGGCTGTGCCCGGAACAGCAGGAGCAGGAGCAGGAGGCCCCCCGGAGACAGGCTGGACCTTGGGCCCAGAGTTGGCCAGCTTCTGCCTGAGGCAATGGTTTTGGGCCTGGAGCCTTTGGAACTCCCTCTCTGCCCACAGGACAGCCTTCTGGCTCTCCTCACTCCTCTTCTCCACCAGGAGGCGCTCCCGCTCATGCAAGGAGGCGATTTGCTGCCATTCTCGGTGCAGGTCGGCGGCCATGTTCCTATAGAGGCCCAAGTGCCAGTGGGCAGCATCCGCCTTCCTGCGCACCTTGGCAAGCTCGTTCTTCACTTGCAGGCAGCGTGCCTTCTCCTCCATCATCTTCCTCTCCAGGTGTCTGAGGTGCTCTTCGCACAGCTTCGGCTCTGCCTCAAGCTTCAGGCGCAACTTCGGAATCTCACCGTCCAGGAGGGTGTTCCGAAGGTGAACAGGTCCTTGCTCAGCTTGGTGGCTTGTTGGGTTTCTTGGGAGCTCTTCATTCCTCTGACGTGCCTTCTTCAGTGCCCTGGACGGCTTTAATTGGTTCACGGGGCTCCCGCCTGAGGGCACGTGGTCAGGGGAGGAGGAGCCAGTCTCCACCTGCCTCCTTGAGCCCCCACCTTCCAGATGATCTCCAAGCAGCTCTAGCACATGCATCCCCTTCAGGAGGATCTGGCTGAGGGTGTGCTGTTGGCTCTGGCCCTCAGCGCTGGCCTGCCGCCGCACTCCTCCTTCAGGAAGCTCTGGCCTGCCTGCCTGCCCTGCCTCGTCCTGCACTCTCTGTCCACAGCTGCCAATCTCCTGAACCAGCGGGTCTACACTTGCCTGCAGATCACGGCTGTCCTTGAAGCCTTCTGGTGTTTTCCTCACCAGGGCTTCTCCATCTTCCTGGGCTGCTCCACAGATGGGATTTTCAGGAGGCAGCTGGTGAGGGCTCTTCAACAGCCTTTCCCGAACTCCCTTCAGCAGTTGCGTGGTGTTTCCCACTGACCAATACCCGGCATCTTGATTCAGGGCAGCCAGAGCAAGAAGCTTGAACGGGAGAGGACTGGCCTTCGGCTCGGATGATGCGACAGCTCCACGGGCTTGTGCGTCCGGTTCGGTCTTCTCCATGCCTTTTCCAGAGACTTCCTCGTTCTGGGCACACTGCCACTTTCTTCTTCGGAAGCTGAGTGCACTCTTTCCCAGGAACACCACCACTGCAGTGCACACCAGGATCTCCCAGCGAAACCCAGAGACTCGTGGCACATGTGGCCAACGTTTGGATATCACCAATCCAGCAGCCCACAGCTGCTCCAGGACAGCCCACAGCGGCTCCAGAACTGTGTGGGGAGGCATTTGGATGGCCACCAGCTGGCTCCAAAAGCCTTGTGGCTTGGTCTCCGATCACCAGTGTCTTCTGGGCCACTAGGAAGTGCTTGGAACCCCTACGAAGGTTCTGTCTCCAACGCAAACCAGTGCCTGGCAACAGGAGCTGAAGGGAGGAGGGGTGGGGGAGGTGCACCTGAGTCTCCACGGCACATCAGTGCCTACAACCGGAGCTGACAGCAGGTGGGGTAGGGGAGGGGAATCGCTATATTGTACACCTGAAACAAAGACAACCCTATCGATCAATTTCTCGGAAGTACAATTTCAACATTAAAAAAAAATATATTTATAAAGCAAACTAGGTATCCAAAGGAGAAAACTAACAAATATCCAAACACTGAGAAAGTAACCTTCTAGATGATCAAAGATCAAAGATCAAATCTCAATGCATTGAAGTGAAGGAAAATGAACATACAACATATGAAAATGTGTGGGACACAGCACAATCAATGGACAGCATCATGTAGAGCAATCACTGCCTATGTTAGAAAGGAGGAGGAGCATCTGGGAGGCTCAGTCAGTTAGTCCAACTCTTGATTTTGACTCGGGTCATGATTAAACTCGAGGTTGTGAGACAGAACCTGCATTGTGCTGGTGCTGGGCATGGAGGCTGTTTAATAATCTCTCTCTCTCTCTCTCGCTCTCTCTGTACCCCTTCCCTCCCTCTCTCTCTCTCTCTCTCTCTCTCTGTGTCTCAAAACAATAAGCTCTCCACGTCAGAACCTAGAAAAAGATGAGAAAATAAAACTAAAGAAGAAAACCAAAGGAATCCTTTCACCCAGTTTCAAGATCTACAGCTATAGTAATCAAAAATGTGTGGTGTTGGTGAAGGGATATACAAATGGAACAGTATAAAGATAGATAAGTGGAACAGGATCAAACCCAGAAAGAGACCAACCACCAACATGTCAATGGGATTCTGACAAAGGGGAAAAGCAATTCAATAGAGGAGTGACAGCGTTTTGAATAAATGGTGCTAGAGTAAGTGGACTTCCAGAGACAAAGAAGAAGAAGGAGAAGAAGAAGAGGGAGGGGCAGAGAGGAGGAGGAGGTGGAGGTGGAGGACGAGGAGGACGAGGACCACAATCGAAGGCTCATCCTCTGTACAAAACTGAACTCGTGGCGCCTGGGTGACTCAGTCGCTGGGGCAGCCAGCTCTTAATTTCGGCTCTTGTCATGCTCTCAGGGTCCCGGGACAAAATCAGGCTCCAAGCTCACTGGGGAGTCTGCTTAAGGAAGCTCTTTTCGCTTCTCCCTCCACTCCACGCCCCACTCATGCGCATGCTCACTCTCTCAAAAAGAAAAAAAAATTTGTTAAATTAACTCAAAATTAATCACCGCCTTCTATGTAAAATGATAAATCGTCTAGGGAAAAAAATGTCCAGAATGGACAGCTAGGTAAAGAATCCTCCGACTGGACATCAAATCATGTTCCGTTCAAGAAGAGTTGATTCATTAGACATGATCCAACAATCAGAATTGGAAGTCTGTAATGTGTGAAACACCTTGTGAAGAAGACCCAGAAGGGAAGCTACAAACTGGGAGAAAATAGGTGCAAACCACATACCTGATAAAGGACTCCTGTCGGAAGGAGAGAACCTCAAAAGTTGACCCCCAAAGAAGCAAGCCATCCAGTCTGAAAAGAACAAAAACCAAAAAAATGGGCAAAAGACCGAAACCCTTTACCAAAGAGTATACAGATGGAAATCCCATAAAAAGGTACCATCGGGGCAATTCAAATTCAAACTCCAATGAGCTCTCACTGCACACCTATCAGCATGATGCAAACCAAATGCACCCGAGAGGGAGAGAGAGACCCCACTCCCCAATGCAAGGCAGGATGTGGAACGACTGGATCGCTCCTGCATCGCTGTTGGGAATGGAAGGTGATAGAGCTCCCTCTTGAAAACAGTTCACAGTTCCTTTTCTTTTTCAAGGCCTGGATTTAAATTCCAGGGAACAAGCAGTAGAATATGCTTTTCGGGTGCACAGGATAGTGACCCAACCCTCCACACAGTTTCTCTGAAAACTAGACTTGCAACCACCCTAGGACCCCAGTCATTGCACTCTTGGCATTTCTCTGCGAGAAATCCAAACTTACGTTTGCTCAAAAACCTGTACAGGAACGGATCTGTGTCCTGATGGAAGCAGTGGGGCTGCCAAGGGGGTAGAAGTGACTGCAGTGGTTGGATATTGACACTGGACAGCCTTGTAAGAGATGTTCTCATCTTGCTTCTTTGAAGGCCCCTTCCCATTCATGGTGGTCCTGGGGACAAGGAGAAAAGGAATGTCAACGATTTCAAGAAGTGGAAAGGATTTCAAGAAGTTGAAACCAAGCATTAGAACACCATCTCTTCTCCATGAATTCATTCTCATATTCACCCCCAGTCTCCCAAAGCAGACAGGAGGGGTCTGGTCCAACAGGGGTTGCGGGCAGTGGCCCTTCCACAGGCCATCTCCCCTCCAGTCTAGAAGTCCAACGACCAGGTCCCAGGCTTTCAACTCATCTCCTTCTCTCGGGGCCTTCTCTAGGGGCCCCAGGGAACTTCTGGGCTCTTTCTCTGCCTTCTAGGAGGCTCTGTGGGGCTGGGTCGAGTGCTCTCAGCCGACGTGGACCACACTGCCAGGTGTCTCCCCCTGCATTTGCCACCCTTCGACACAGGAGGATCAAGTGGGAGGATGTCCTCTCAGAGAGATCCATGGCGATCAGAATAGATGTCCTCTCTCTTCCATTGTTTACCCTCATCTCTCAGGCGTTTCTACCATCTCTTGATTTCCCTGGAATTTCAACCCCAGGAGAGGGGGGGTGGGTCAGAAGCCAAACATTTGGCTTCCCACTCCTGTCTTTCTTGAAGGTTTTCCCCGAACCAATGGGCCTAAAACAACATTCATAACCTGATATGGTTTCTGTGGGCCAGCCATCCAGGTGCAACTAGCCAGGTCCCTGTGGCTCAGGATCTCTCACAAGGCTGCAGTCCAGAGGGCCTCTGGATCATCAGTCATCTGCGGGCTTGTTGGGGGTAAGTCTGCTTTTGAGCTCACTCAGCTGGCTGTGAGCAGCCAGAGGCCCTCCATTGCTGGAAGCAAGAAATAGTCATTCCTTGCCCCATGGGCCTCTCCAGCATAAAGCTCCCAAGGAGCAGCTGGCTTCCCTGGGAACAGATGCGGGAGGGAGGGACGGAGGGCGGGCAAGCCCAAGAGGAGACCAGTCTCTTTGTAAACTCACCTCCGAAGGGACATCCTATCACTTTGGCCACATTCTGTCCTTTACAAGGGAGTCAGTAGTTCTGACTCGAATCAAGAGGTGGAGTATGGAACACAAAACGATGTGTACCCAAGATGGGAATCGTTGGAGACCCTTAAAGGCTGCCCTCCCTACTTGGCTGGGACTTGACCTCAGCTAGCCACCACTATAATCTCTGCATCCTTCTATTATTATATATTATGTTAGATTATATTATATGCACTATTATCTTTGCATAGAATCATCACATCCTAGGACGTGAACGAGGGGAACATTTTACCAAGCCCTTCTGGGATCCTTCAGCAGCTTGCCTAGAAGTTCCTTGCCCAAGGGTGCCTGTCAGTTCAGTGTCTGGCTCCTGATTTCGGTTCAGGGCTGATCACGTGATCTGGGAAATCCAGACCAGCGTCTGGTTCAGCACTTGAGTCCCAAGCCTGTCGAGGAATCTCTCTAACTCGGCCCCTCCCCCGCCTGCATGTGTGTGCGTTCCTTTGTGTGTGTGTGTATGTGTGCGCCGTCACCCTTTCTGTCTCTCCAAAGAAGAAGAAGAAGAAGAAGAACAGTAGTAGGCATAGTAGTAGAAGTTATTGGCACAGCAGGTGATCATTAGACAACCCTGGTTTGGAACGGGAGCTCTGAAATTCACTAGCTGTGTGATCTTGGGGCAAGTTGTTTCCCCTGTCTGAACCTCAGTCAGACATGACACACTGGGTTATTGGGACGATTAAGGGATCGATACAAGACACTTCAAACCGTCCCTTGCTTGGCATAGAATCCCTTAATCAAATCCATTCTCAGTAGCAGGAGTCTCAGCCATTGGATATTTTTATTTTTATTTGTGTTACGCTGAACACTGAAAAATATTCTCTCACACTCATACGGCTCCAGGGAATATGGAGCATCAGGCTAAAGGATGGGGTGGATCTCAAGTCAAAGGAGCCATGGGTATGGCTGAAGGGGTAAGCACAGGAGCTTTTGTGCTCTGGTTGTGAGTGTTGGTGGCTGCTGGGCAAGGGAATCAGACCTGCAGGGGACCCGAGAACTTGGAGTCTGGCCAGTGCACCCTTGCTCCCTTCTTGGGCTTCCTGGGTTTCAGGGGAGCCTTTGGCCCTTGAGGGTATTTGGAGGCTGTGCCCGGAACAGCAGGAGCAGGAGCAGGAGGCCCCCCGGAGACCGGCTGGACCTTGGGCCCAGAGATGGCCAGCTTCTGCCTGAGGCAATGGTTTTGGGCCTGGAGCCTTTGGAACTCCCTCTCTGCCCACAGGACAGCCTTCTGGCTCTCCTCACTCCTCTTCTCCACCAGGAGGCGCTCCCGCTCATGCAAGGAGGCGATTTGCTGCCATTCTCGGTGCAGGTCGGCGGCCATGTTCCTATAGAGGCCCAAGTGCCAGTGGGCAGCATCCGCCTTCCTGCGCACCTTGGCAAGCTCGTTCTTCACTTGCAGGCAGCGTGCCTTCTCCTCCATCATCTTCCTCTCCAGGTGTCTGAGGTGCTCATCGCACAGCTTCGGCTCTGCCTCAAGCTTCAGGCGCAACTTCGGAATCTCACCGTCCAGGAGGGTGTTCCGAAGGGGAACAGGTCCTTGCTCAGCTTGGTGGCTTGTTGGGTTTCTTGGGAGCTCTTCATTCCTCTGACGTGCCTTCTTCAGTGCCCTGGACGGCTTGAATTGGTTCACGGGGCTCCCGCCTGAGGGCACGTGGTCAGGGGAGGAGGAGCCAGTCTCCACCTGCCTCCTTGAGCCCCCACCTTCCAGATGATCTCCAAGCAGCTCTAGCACATGCATCCCCTTCAGGAGGATCTGGCTGAGGGTGTGCTGTTGGCTCTGGCCCTCAGCGCTGGCCTGCCGCCGCACACCTCCTTCAGGAAGCTCTGGCCTGCCTGCCTGCCCTGCCTCGTCCTGCACTCTCTGTCCACAGCTGCCAATCTCCTGAACCAGCGGGTCTGCACTTGCCTGCAGATCACGGCTGTCCTTGAAGCCTTCTGGTGTTTTCCTCACCAGGGCTTCTCCATCTTCCTGGGCTGCTCCACAGATGGGATTTTCAGGAGGCAGCTGCTGAGGGCTCTTCAACAGCCTTTCCCGACTCCCTTCCGCAGTTGCGTGGTGTTTCCCACTGACCAATACCCGGCATCTTGATTCAGGGCAGCCAGAGCAAGAAGCTGGAACGGGAGAGGACTGGCCTTCGGCTCGGATGATGCGACAGCTCCACGGGCTTGTGCGTCTGGTTCGGTCTTCTCCATGCCTTTTCCAGAGACTTCCTCGTTCTGGGCACACTGCCACTTTCTTCTTCGGAAGCTGAGTGCACTCTTTCCCAGGAACACCACCACTGCAGTGCACACCAGGATCTCCCAGCGAAACCCAGAGACTCGTGGCACATGTGGCCAACGTTCATCTATCACCAACCCAGCAGCCCACAGCTGCTCCAGGACAGCCCACAGCGGCTCCAGAACTGTGTGGGGAGGCATTTGGATGGCCACCAGCTGGCTCCAAAGAGCCTTGTGGCTTGGTCTCCGATCACCAGTGTCTTCTGGGCCACTAGGAAGTGCTTGGAACCCCTACGAGGGTTCCGTCTCCAACGCAAACCAGTGCCTGGCAACAGGAGCTGAAGGGAGGAGGGGTGGGGGAGGTGCACCTGAGTCTCCAAGGCACATCAGTGCCTGCAACCGGAGCTGACAGCAGGTGGGGTAGGGGAGGGGAATCGCTCTATTGTACACCTGAAACAAAGACAACCCTATCGATCAATTTCTCGGAAGTACAATTTCAACATTAAAAAAAATATATTTAAAAAGCAAACTAGGTATCCAAAGGAGAAATCTAACAAATATCCAAACACTGAGAAAGTAACCTTCTAGATGATCAAAGATCAAAGATCAAATCTCAATGCATTGAAGTGAAGGTAAATGAACATACAACATATGAAAATGTGTGGGACACAGCACAATCAATGGACAGCACCATGTAGAGCAATCACTGCCTATGTTAGAAAGGAGGAGGAGCATCTGGGAGGCTCAGTCAGTTAGTCCAACTCTTGATTTTGACTCGGGTCATGATGAAACTCGAGGTTGTGAGACTGAACCTGCATTGTGCTGGTGCTGGGCATGGAGGCTGTTTAATAATCTCTCTCTCTCTCTCTCTCTGTACCCCTTCCCTGTCTCTCTCTCTCTCACTCTCTCTCTGTCTCAAAACAATAAGCTCTCCACGTCAGAACCTAGAAAAAGATGAGAAAATAAAACTAAAGAAGAAAACCAAAGGAATCCTTCCACCCAGTTTCAAGATCTACAGCTATAGTAATCAAAAAGGTGTGGTGTTGGTGAAGGGATAGACAAATGGAACAGTATAAAGACAGATAAGTGGAACAGGATCAAACCCAGAAAGAGACCAACCACCAACATGTCAATGGGATTCTGACAAAGGGGAAAAGCAATTCAATGGAGGAGTGACAGCGTTTTGAAGAAATGGTGCTAGAGCAAGTGGACTTCCAGAGACAAAGAAGAAGAAGGAGAAGAAGAAGAGGGAGGAGAAGAGAGGAGGAGGAGGTGGAGGTGGAGGACGAGGAGGACGAGGACCACAATCGAAGGCTCATCCTCTGTACAAAACTGAACTCGTGGCGCCTGGGTGACTCAGTCGCTGGGGCAGCCAGCTCTTAATTTCGGCTCTTGTCATGCTCTCAGGGTCCCGGGACAAAATCAGGCTCCAAGCTCACTGGGGAGTCTGCTTAAGGACGCTCTTTTCGCTTCTCCCTCCACCCCACGCCCCACTCATGCGCATGCTCACTCTCTCAAAAAGAAAAAAAAAAATTTGTTAAATTAACTCAAAATTAATCACCGCCTTCTATGTAAAATGATAAATCTTCTAGGGAAAAAAATGTCCAGAATGGACAGCTAGGTAAAGAATCCTCCGACTGGACATCAAATCATGTTCCGTTCAAGAAGAGTTGATTCATTAGACATGATCCAACAATCAGAATTGGAAGTGTGTAATGTGTGAAACACCTTGTGAAGAAGACCCAAAAGGGAAGCTACAAACTGGGAGAAAATAGGTGCAAACCACATACCTGATAAAGGACTCCTGTCGGAAGGAGAGAACCTCAAAAGTTGACCCCCAAAGAAGCAAGCCATCCAGTCTGAAAAGAACAAAAACAAAAAAAATGGGCAAAACACCGAAACCCTTTACCAAAGAGTATACAGATGGAAATCCCATAAAAAGGTACCATCGGGGCAATTCAAATTCAAACTCCAATGAGCTCTCACTGCACACCTATCAGCATCATGCAAACCAAATGCACCCGAGAGGGAGAGAGAGACCCCACTCCCCAATGCAAGGCAGGATGTGGAACGACTGGATCGCTCCTGCATCGCTGTTGGGAATAGAAGGTGATAGAGCTCCCTCTTGAAAACAGTTCACAGTTCCTTTTCTTTTTCAAGGCCTGGATTTAAATTCCAGGGAACAAGCAGTAGAATATGCTTTTCGGGTGCACAGGATAGTGACCCAGCCCTCCACACAGTTTCTCTGAAAACTAGACTTGCAATCACCCTAGGACCCCAGTCATTGCACTCTTGGCATTTCTCTGAGAGAAATCCAAACTTACGTTTGCTCAAAAACCTGTACAGGAACGGATCTGTGTCCTGATGGAAGCAGTGGGGCTGCCAAGGGGGTAGAAGTGACTGCAGTGGTTGGATATTGACACTGGACAGCCTTGTAAGAGATGTTCTCATCTTGCTTCTTTGAAAGCCCCTTCCCATTCATGGTGGTCCTGGGGACAAGGAGAAAAGGAATGTCAACGATTTCAAGAAGTTGAAAGGATTTCAAGAAGTTGAAACCAAGCATTAGAACACCATCTCTTCTACATGAATTCATTCTCATATTCACCCCCAGTCTCCCAAAGCAGACAGGAGGGGTCTGGTCCAACAGGGGTTGCGGGCAGTGGCCCTTCCACAGGCCATCTCCCCTCCAGTCTAGAAGTCCAACGACCAGGTCCCAGGCTTTCAACTCATCTCATTCTCTCGGGGCCTTCTCTAGGGGCCCCAGGGAACTTCTGGGCTCTTTCTCTGCCTTCTAGGAGGCTCTGTGGGGCTGGGTCGAGTGCTCTCAGCCGACTTGGACCACACTGCCAGGTGTCTCCCCCTGCATTTGCCACCCTTCGACACAGGAGGATCAAGTGGGAGGATGTCCTCTCAGAGAGATCCATGGCGATCAGCATAGATGTCCTCTCTCTTCCATTGTTTACCCTCATCTCTCAGGCGTTTCTACCATCTCTTGATTTCCCTGGAATTTCAACCCCAGGAGAGCGGGGGTGGGTCAGAAGCCCAACATTTGGCTTCCCACTCCTGTCTTTCTTGAAGGTTTTCCCCGAACCAATGGGCCTAAAACAACATTCATAACCTGATATGGTTTCTGTGGGCCAGCCATCCAGGTGCAACTAGCCAGGTCCCTGTGGCTCAGGATCTCTCACAAGGCTGCAGTCCAGAGGGCCTCTGGATCTTCAGTCATCTGCGGGCTTGTTGGGGGTAAGTCTGCTTTTGAGCTCACTCAGCTGGCTGTCAGCAGCCAGAGGCCCTCCATTGCTGGAAGCAAGAAATAGTCATTCCTTGCCCCATGGGCCTCTCCAGCATAAAGCTCCCAAGGAGCAGCTGGCTTCCCTGGGAACAGATGCGGGAGGGAGGGACGGAGGGCGGGCAAGCCCAAGAGGAGACCAGTCTCTTTGTAAACTCACCTCCGAAGTGACATCCTATCACTTTGGCCACATTCTGTCCTTTACAAGGGAGTCAGTAGTTCTGACTCGAATCAAGAGGTGGAGTATGGAACACAAAACGATGTGTACCCAAGATGGGAATCGTTGGAGACCCTTAAAGGCTGCCCTCCCTACTTGGCTGGGACTTGACCTCAGCTAGCCACCACTATAATCTCTGCATCCTTCTATTATTATATATTATGTTAGATTATATTATATGCACTATTATCTTTGCATAGAATCATCACATCCTAGGACGTGAACGAGGGGAACAATTTACCAAGCCCTTCTGGGATCCTTCAGCAGCTTGCCTAGAAGTTCCTTGCCCAAGGGTGCCTGTCAGTTCAGTGTCTGGCTCCTGATTTCGGTTCAGGGCTGATCACGTGATCTGGGAAATCCAGACCAGCGTCTGGTTCAGCACTTGAGTCCGAAGCCTGTCGAGGAATCTCTCTAACTCGGCCCCTCCCCCGCCTGCATGTGTGTGCGTTCCTTTGTGTGTGTGTGTGTGTATGTGTGCGCCGTCACCCTTTCTGTCTCTCCAAAGAAGAAGAAGAAGAAGAAGAAGAAGAAGAAGAAGAAGAAGAAGAAGAAGAAGAAGAAGAAGAAGAAGAACAGTAGTAGGCATAGTAGTAGAAGTTATTGGCACAGCAGGTGATCATTAGACAACCCTGGTTTGGAACGGGAGCTCTGAAATTCACTAGCTGTGTGATCTTGGGGCAAGTTGTTTCCCCTGTCTGAACCTCAGTCAGACATGACACACTGGGTTATTGGGACGATGAAGGGATCGATACAAGACACTTCAAACCGTCCCTTGCTTGGCATAGAATCCCTTAATCAAATCCATTCTCAGTAGCAGGAGTCTCAGCCATTGGATATTTTTATTTTTATTTGTGTTACGCTGAACACTGAAAAATATTCTCTCACACTCATACGGCTCCAGGGAATATGGAGCATCAGGCTAAAGGATGGGGTGGATCTCAAGTCAAAGGAGCCATGGGTATGGCTGAAGGGGTAAGCACAGGAGCTTTTGTGCTCTGGTTGTGAGTGTTGGTGGCTGCTGGGCAAGGGAATCAGACCTGCAGGGGACCCGAGAACTTGGAGTCTGGCCAGTGCACCCTTGCTCCCTTCTTGGGCTTCCTGGGTTTCAGGGGAGCCTTTGGCCCTTGAGGGTATTTGGAGGCTGTGCCCGGAACAGCAGGAGCAGGAGCAGGAGGCCCCCCGGAGACCGGCTGGACCTTGGGCCCAGAGATGGCCAGCTTCTGCCTGAGGCAATGGTTTTGGGCCTGGAGCCTTTGGAACTCCCTCTCTGCCCACAGGACAGCCTTCTGGCTCTCCTCACTCCTCTTCTCCACCAGGAGGCGCTCCCGCTCATGCAAGGAGGCGATTTGCTGCCATTCTCGGTGCAGGTCGGCGGCCATGTTCCTATAGAGGCCCAAGTGCCAGTGGGCAGCATCCGCCTTCCTGCGCACCTTGGCAAGCTCGTTCTTCACTTGCAGGCAGCGTGCCTTCTCCTCCATCATCTTCCTCTCCAGGTGTCTGAGGTGCTCATCGCACAGCTTCGGCTCTGCCTCAAGCTTCAGGCGCAACTTCGGAATCTCACCGTCCAGGAGGGTGTTCCGAAGGTGAACAGGTCCTTGCTCAGCTTGGTGGCTTGTTGGGTTTCTTGGGAGCTCTTCATTCCTCTGACGTGCCTTCTTCAGTGCCCTGGACGGCTTGAATTGGTTCACGGGGCTCCCGCCTGAGGGCACGTGGTCAGGGGAGGAGGAGCCAGTCTCCACCTGCCTCCTTGAGCCCCCACCTTCCAGATGATCTCCAAGCAGCTCTAGCACATGCATCCCCTTCAGGAGGATCTGGCTGAGGGTGTGCTGTTGGCTCTGGCCCTCAGCGCTGGCCTGCCGCCGCACACCTCCTTCAGGAAGCTCTGGCCTGCCTGCCTGCCCTGCCTCGTCCTGCACTCTCTGTCCACAGCTGCCAATCTCCTGAACCAGCGGGTCTGCACTTGCCTGCAGATCACGGCTGTCCTTGAAGCCTTCTGGTGTTTTCCTCACCAGGGCTTCTCCAACTTCCTGGGCTGCTCCACAGATGGGATTTTCATGAGGCAGCTGGTGAGGGCTCTTCAACAGCCTTTCCCGACTCCCTTCCGCAGTTGCGTGGTGTTTCCCACTGACCAATACCCGGCATCTTGATTCAGGGCAGCCAGAGCAAGAAGCTGGAACGGGAGAGGACTGGCCTTCGGCTCGGATGATGCGACAGCTCCACGGGCTTGTGCGTCTGGTTCGGTCTTCTCCATGCCTTTTCCAGAGACTTCCTCGTTCTGGGCACACTGCCACTTTCTTCTTCGGAAGCTGAGTGCACTCTTTCCCAGGAACACCACCACTGCAGTGCACACCAGGATCTCCCAGCGAAACCCAGAGACTCGTGGCACATGTGGCCAACGTTCATCTATCACCAACCCAGCAGCCCACAGCTACTCCAGGACAGCCCACAGCGGCTCCAGAACTGTGTGGGGAGGCATTTGGATGGCCACCAGCTGGCTCCAAAGAGCCTTGTGGCTTGGTCTCCGATCACCAGTGTCTTCTGGGCCACTAGGAAGTGCTTGGAACCCCTACGAGGGTTCCGTCTCCAACGCAAACCAGTGCCTGGCAACAGGAGCTGAAGGGAGGAGGGGTGGGGGAGGTGCACCTGAGTCTCCAAGGCACATCAGTGCCTGCAACCGGAGCTGACAGCAGGTGGGGTAGGGGAGGGGAATCGCTCTATTGTACACCTGAAACAAAGACAACCCTATCGATCAATTTCTCGGAAGTACAATTTCAACATTAAAAAAAATATATTTAAAAAGCAAACTAGGTATCCAAAGGAGAAATCTAACAAATATCCAAACACTGAGAAAGTAACCTTCTAGATGATCAAAGATCAAAGATCAAATCTCAATGCATTGAAGTGAAGGTAAATGAACATACAACATATGAAAATGTGTGGGACACAGCACAATCAATGGACAGCACCATGTAGAGCAATCACTGCCTATGTTAGAAAGGAGGAGGAGCATCTGGGAGGCTCAGTCAGTTAGTCCAACTCTTGATTTTGACTCGGGTCATGATGAAACTCGAGGTTGTGAGACTGAACCTGCATTGTGCTGGTGCTGGGCATGGAGGCTGTTTAATAATCTCTCTCTCTCTCTCTCTCTGTACCCCTTCCCTGTCTCTCTCTCTCTCACTCTCTCTCTGTCTCAAAACAATAAGCTCTCCACGTCAGAACCTAGAAAAAGATGAGAAAATAAAACTAAAGAAGAAAACCAAAGGAATCCTTCCACCCAGTTTCAAGATCTACAGCTATAGTAATCAAAAAGGTGTGGTGTTGGTGAAGGGATAGACAAATGGAACAGTATAAAGACAGATAAGTGGAACAGGATCAAACCCAGAAAGAGACCAACCACCAACATGTCAATGGGATTCTGACAAAGGGGAAAAGCAATTCAATGGAGGAGTGACAGCGTTTTGAAGAAATGGTGCTAGAGCAAGTGGACTTCCAGAGACAAAGAAGAAGAAGGAGAAGAAGAAGAGGGAGGAGAAGAGAGGAGGAGGAGGTGGAGGTGGAGGACGAGGAGGACGAGGACCACAATCGAAGGCTCATCCTCTGTACAAAACTGAACTCGTGGCGCCTGGGTGACTCAGTCGCTGGGGCAGCCAGCTCTTAATTTCGGCTCTTGTCATGCTCTCAGGGTCCCGGGACAAAATCAGGCTCCAAGCTCACTGGGGAGTCTGCTTAAGGACGCTCTTTTCGCTTCTCCCTCCACCCCACGCCCCACTCATGCGCATGCTCACTCTCTCAAAAAGAAAAAAAAAATTTGTTAAATTAACTCAAAATTAATCACCGCCTTCTATGTAAAATGATAAATCTTCTAGGGAAAAAAATGTCCAGAATGGACAGCTAGGTAAAGAATCCTCCGACTGGACATCAAATCATGTTCCGTTCAAGAAGAGTTGATTCATTAGACATGATCCAACAATCAGAATTGGAAGTGTGTAATGTGTGAAACACCTTGTGAAGAAGACCCAAAAGGGAAGCTACAAACTGGGAGAAAATAGGTGCAAACCACATACCTGATAAAGGACTCCTGTCGGAAGGAGAGAACCTCAAAAGTTGACCCCCAAAGAAGCAAGCCATCCAGTCTGAAAAGAACAAAAACAAAAAAAATGGGCAAAAGACCGAAACCCTTTACCAAAGAGTATACAGATGGAAATCCCATAAAAAGGTACCATCGGGGCAATTCAAATTCAAACTCCAATGAGCTCTCACTGCACACCTATCAGCATCATGCAAACCAAATGCACCCGAGAGGGAGAGAGAGACCCCACTCCCCAATGCAAGGCAGGATGTGGAACGACTGGATCGCTCCTGCATCGCTGTTGGGAATAGAAGGTGATAGAGCTCCCTCTTGAAAACAGTTCACAGTTCCTTTTCTTTTTCAAGGCCTGGATTTAAATTCCAGGGAACAAGCAGTAGAATATGCTTTTCGGGTGCACAGGATAGTGACCCAGCCCTCCACACAGTTTCTCTGAAAACTAGACTTGCAATCACCCTAGGACCCCAGTCATTGCACTCTTGGCATTTCTCTGAGAGAAATCCAAACTTACGTTTGCTCAAAAACCTGTACAGGAAAGGATCTGTGTCCTGATGGAAGCAGTGGGGCTGCCAAGGGGGTAGAAGTGACTGCAGTGGTTGGATATTGACACTGGACAGCCTTGTAAGAGATGTTCTCATCTTGCTTCTTTGAAAGCCCCTTCCCATTCATGGTGGTCCTGGGGACAAGGAGAAAAGGAATGTCAACGATTTCAAGAAGTGGAAAGGATTTCAAGAAGTTGAAACCAAGCATTAGAACACCATCTCTTCTACATGAATTCATTCTCATATTCACCCCCAGTCTCCCAAAGCAGACAGGAGGGGTCTGGTCCAACAGGGGTTGTGGGCAGTGGCCCTTCCACAGGCCATCTCCCCTCCAGTCTAGAAGTCCAACGACCAGGTCCCAGGCTTTCAACTCATCTCCTTCTCTCGGGGCCTTCTCTAGGGGCCCCAGGGAACTTCTGGGCTCTTTCTCTGCCTTCTAGGAGGCTCTGTGGGGCTGGGTCGAGTGCTCTCAGCCGACGTGGACCACACTGCCAGGTGTCTCCCCCTGCATTTGCCACCCTTCGACACAGGAGGATCAAGTGGGAGGATGTCCTCTCAGAGAGATCCATGGCGATCAGCATAGATGTCCTCTCTCTTCCATTGTTTGCCCTCATCTCTCAGGCGTTTCTACCATCTCTTGATTTCCCTGGAATTTCAACCCCAGGAGAGGGGGGGTGGGTCAGAAGCCCAACATTTGGCTTCCCACTCCTGTCTTTCTTGAAGGTTTTCCCCAAACCAATGGGCCTAAAACAACATTCATAACCTGATATGGTTTCTGTGGGCCAGCCATCCAGGTGCAACTAGCCAGGTCCCTGTGGCTCAGGATCTCTCACAAGGCTGCAGTCCAGAGGGCCTCTGGATCTTCAGTCATCTGCGGGCTTGTTGGGGGTAAGTCTGCTTTTGAGCTCACTCAGCTGGCTGTGAGCAGCCAGAGGCCCTCCATTGCTGGAAGCAAGAAATAGTCATTCCTTGCCCCATGGGCCTCTCCAGCATAAAGCTCCCAAGGAGCAGCTGGCTTCCCTGGGAACAGATGCGGGAGGGAGGGACGGAGGGCGGGCAAGCCCAAGAGGAGACCAGTCTCTTTGTAAACTCACCTCCGAAGTGACATCCTATCACTTTGGCCACATTCTGTCCTTTACAAGGGAGTCAGTAGTTCTGACTCGAATCAAGAGGTGGAGTATGGAACACAAAACGATGTGTACCCAAGATGGGAATCGTTGGAGACCCTTAAAGGCTGCCCTCCCTACTTGGCTGGGACTTGACCTCAGCTAGCCACCACTATAATCTCTGCATCCTTCTATTATTATATATTATGTTAGATTATATTATATGCACTATTATCTTTGCATAGAATCATCACATCCTAGGACGTGAACGAGGGGAACAATTTACCAAGCCCTTCTGGGATCCTTCAGCAGCTTGCCTAGAAGTTCCTTGCCCAAGGGTGCCTGTCAGTTCAGTGTCTGGCTCCTGATTTCGGTTCAGGGCTGATCACGTGATCTGGGAAATCCAGACCAGCGTCTGGTTCAGCACTTGAGTCCGAAGCCTGTCGAGGAATCTCTCTAACTCGGCCCCTCCCCCGCCTGCATGTGTGTGCGTTCCTTTGTGTGTGTGTGTGTGTATGTGTGCGCCGTCACCCTTTCTGTCTCTCCAAAGAAGAAGAAGAAGAAGAAGAAGAAGAAGAAGAAGAAGAAGAAGAAGAAGAAGAAGAAGAAGAAGAACAGTAGTAGGCATAGTAGTAGAAGTTATTGGCACAGCAGGTGATCATTAGACAACCCTGGTTTGGAACGGGAGCTCTGAAATTCACTAGCTGTGTGATCTTGGGGCAAGTTGTTTCCCCTGTCTGAACCTCAGTCAGACATGACACACTGGGTTATTGGGACGATGAAGGGATCGATACAAGACACTTCAAACCGTCCCTTGCTTGGCATAGAATCCCTTAATCAAATCCATTCTCAGTAGCAGGAGTCTCAGCCATTGGATATTTTTATTTTTATTTGTGTTACGCTGAACACTGAAAAATATTCTCTCACACTCATACGGCTCCAGGGAATATGGAGCATCAGGCTAAAGGATGGGGTGGATCTCAAGTCAAAGGAGCCATGGGTATGGCTGAAAGGGTAAGCACAGGAGCTTTTGTGCTCTGGTTGTGAGTGTTGGTGGCTGCTGGGCAAGGGAATCAGACCTGCAGGGGACCCGAGAACTTGGAGTCTGGCCAGTGCACCCTTGCTCCCTTCTTGGGCTTCCTGGGTTTCAGGGGAGCCTTTGGCCCTTGAGGGTAATTGGAGGCTGTGCCCGGAACAGCAGGAGCAGGAGCAGGAGGCCCCCCGGAGACCGGCTGGACCTTGGGCCCAGAGATGGCCAGCTTCTGCCTGAGGCAATGGTTTTGGGCCTGGAGCCTTTGGAACTCCCTCTCTGCCCACAGGACAGCCTTCTGGCTCTCCTCACTCCTCTTCTCCACCAGGAGGCGCTCCCGCTCATGCAAGGAGGCGATTTGCTGCCATTCTCGGTGCAGGTCGGCGGCCATGTTCCTATAGAGGCCCAAGTGCCAGTGGGCAGCATCCGCCTTCCTGCGCACCTTGGCAAGCTCGTTCTTCACTTGCAGGCAGCGTGCCTTCTCCTCCATCATCTTCCTCTCCAGGTGTCTGAGGTGCTCATCGCACAGCTTCGGCTCTGCCTCAAGCTTCAGGCGCAACTTCGGAATCTCACCGTCCAGGAGGGTGTTCCGAAGGTGAACAGGTCCTTGCTCAGCTTGGTGGCTTGTTGGGTTTCTTGGGAGCTCTTCATTCCTCTGACGTGCCTTCTTCAGTGCCCTGGACGGCTTTAATTGGTTCACGGGGCTCCCGCCTGAGGGCACGTGGTCAGGGGAGGAGGAGCCAGTCTCCACCTGCCTCCTTGAGCCCCCACCTTCCAGATGATCTCCAAGCAGCTCTAGCACATGCATCCCCTTCAGGAGGATCTGGCTGAGGGTGTGCTGTTGGCTCTGGCCCTCAGCGCTGGCCTGCCGCCGCACACCTCCTTCAGGAAGCTCTGGCCTGCCTGCCTGCCCTGCCTCGTCCTGCACTCTCTGTCCACAGCTGCCAATCTCCTGAACCAGCGGGTCTGCACTTGCCTGCAGATCACGGCTGTCCTTGAAGCCTTCTGGTGTTTTCCTCACCAGGGCTTCTCCATCTTCCTGGGCTGCTCCACAGATGGGATTTTCATGAGGCAGCTGGTGAGGGCTCTTCAACAGCCTTTCCCGACTCCCTTCCGCAGTTGCGTGGTGTTTCCCACTGACCAATACCCGGCATCTTGATTCAGGGCAGCCAGAGCAAGAAGCTGGAACGGGAGAGGACTGGCCTTCGGCTCGGATGATGCGACAGCTCCACGGGCTTGTGCGTCTGGTTCGGTCTTCTCCATGCCTTTTCCAGAGACTTCCTCGTTCTGGGCACACTGCCACTTTCTTCTTCGGAAGCTGAGTGCACTCTTTCCCAGGAACACCACCACTGCAGTGCACACCAGGATCTCCCAGCGAAACCCAGAGACTCGTGGCACATGTGGCCAACGTTCATCTATCACCAACCCAGCAGCCCACAGCTGCTCCAGGACAGCCCACAGCGGCTCCAGAACTGTGTGGGGAGGCATTTGGATGGCCACCAGCTGGCTCCAAAGAGCCTTGTGGCTTGGTCTCCGATCACCAGTGTCTTCTGGGCCACTAGGAAGTGCTTGGAACCCCTACGAGGGTTCCGTCTCCAACGCAAACCAGTGCCTGGCAACAGGAGCTGAAGGGAGGAGGGGTGGGGGAGGTGCACCTGAGTCTCCAAGGCACATCAGTGCCTGCAACCGGAGCTGACAGCAGGTGGGGTAGGGGAGGGGAATCGCTCTATTGTACACCTGAAACAAAGACAACCCTATCGATCAATTTCTCGGAAGTACAATTTCAACATTAAAAAAAATATATTTAAAAAGCAAACTAGGTATCCAAAGGAGAAATCTAACAAATATCCAAACACTGAGAAAGTAACCTTCTAGATGATCAAAGATCAAAGATCAAATCTCAATGCATTGAAGTGAAGGTAAATGAACATACAACATATGAAAATGTGTGGGACACAGCACAATCAATGGACAGCACCATGTAGAGCAATCACTGCCTATGTTAGAAAGGAGGAGGAGCATCTGGGAGGCTCAGTCAGTTAGTCCAACTCTTGATTTTGACTCGGGTCATGATGAAACTCGAGGTTGTGAGACTGAACCTGCATTGTGCTGGTGCTGGGCATGGAGGCTGTTTAATAATCTCTCTCTCTCTCTCTCTCTGTACCCCTTCCCTGTCTCTCTCTCTCTCACTCTCTCTCTGTCTCAAAACAATAAGCTCTCCACGTCAGAACCTAGAAAAAGATGAGAAAATAAAACTAAAGAAGAAAACCAAAGGAATCCTTCCACCCAGTTTCAAGATCTACAGCTATAGTAATCAAAAAGGTGTGGTGTTGGTGAAGGGATAGACAAATGGAACAGTATAAAGACAGATAAGTGGAACAGGATCAAACCCAGAAAGAGACCAACCACCAACATGTCAATGGGATTCTGACAAAGGGGAAAAGCAATTCAATGGAGGAGTGACAGCGTTTTGAAGAAATGGTGCTAGAGCAAGTGGACTTCCAGAGACAAAGAAGAAGAAGGAGAAGAAGAAGAGGGAGGAGAAGAGAGGAGGAGGAGGTGGAGGTGGAGGACGAGGAGGACGAGGACCACAATCGAAGGCTCATCCTCTGTACAAAACTGAACTCGTGGCGCCTGGGTGACTCAGTCGCTGGGGCAGCCAGCTCTTAATTTCGGCTCTTGTCATGCTCTCAGGGTCCCGGGACAAAATCAGGCTCCAAGCTCACTGGGGAGTCTGCTTAAGGACGCTCTTTTCGCTTCTCCCTCCACCCCACGCCCCACTCATGCGCATGCTCACTCTCTCAAAAAGAAAAAAAAAAATTTGTTAAATTAACTCAAAATTAATCACCGCCTTCTATGTAAAATGATAAATCTTCTAGGGAAAAAAATGTCCAGAATGGACAGCTAGGTAAAGAATCCTCCGACTGGACATCAAATCATGTTCCGTTCAAGAAGAGTTGATTCATTAGACATGATCCAACAATCAGAATTGGAAGTGTGTAATGTGTGAAACACCTTGTGAAGAAGACCCAAAAGGGAAGCTACAAACTGGGAGAAAATAGGTGCAAACCACATACCTGATAAAGGACTCCTGTCGGAAGGAGAGAACCTCAAAAGTTGACCCCCAAAGAAGCAAGCCATCCAGTCTGAAAAGAACAAAAACAAAAAAAATGGGCAAAACACCGAAACCCTTTACCAAAGAGTATACAGATGGAAATCCCATAAAAAGGTACCATCGGGGCAATTCAAATTCAAACTCCAATGAGCTCTCACTGCACACCTATCAGCATCATGCAAACCAAATGCACCCGAGAGGGAGAGAGAGACCCCACTCCCCAATGCAAGGCAGGATGTGGAACGACTGGATCGCTCCTGCATCGCTGTTGGGAATAGAAGGTGATAGAGCTCCCTCTTGAAAACAGTTCACAGTTCCTTTTCTTTTTCAAGGCCTGGATTTAAATTCCAGGGAACAAGCAGTAGAATATGCTTTTCGGGTGCACAGGATAGTGACCCAGCCCTCCACACAGTTTCTCTGAAAACTAGACTTGCAATCACCCTAGGACCCCAGTCATTGCACTCTTGGCATTTCTCTGAGAGAAATCCAAACTTACGTTTGCTCAAAAACCTGTACAGGAACGGATCTGTGTCCTGATGGAAGCAGTGGGGCTGCCAAGGGGGTAGAAGTGACTGCAGTGGTTGGATATTGACACTGGACAGCCTTGTAAGAGATGTTCTCATCTTGCTTCTTTGAAAGCCCCTTCCCATTCATGGTGGTCCTGGGGACAAGGAGAAAAGGAATGTCAACGATTTCAAGAAGTTGAAAGGATTTCAAGAAGTTGAAACCAAGCATTAGAACACCATCTCTTCTACATGAATTCATTCTCATATTCACCCCCAGTCTCCCAAAGCAGACAGGAGGGGTCTGGTCCAACAGGGGTTGCGGGCAGTGGCCCTTCCACAGGCCATCTCCCCTCCAGTCTAGAAGTCCAACGACCAGGTCCCAGGCTTTCAACTCATCTCATTCTCTCGGGGCCTTCTCTAGGGGCCCCAGGGAACTTCTGGGCTCTTTCTCTGCCTTCTAGGAGGCTCTGTGGGGCTGGGTCGAGTGCTCTCACCCGACTTGGACCACACTGCCAGGTGTCTCCCCCTGCATTTGCCACCCTTCGACACAGGAGGATCAAGTGGGAGGATGTCCTCTCAGAGAGATCCATGGCGATCAGCATAGATGTCCTCTCTCTTCCATTGTTTGCCCTCATCTCTCAGGCGTTTCTACCATCTCTTGATTTCCCTGGAATTTCAACCCCAGGAGAGGGGGGGTGGGTCAGAAGCCCAACATTTGGCTTCCCACTCCTGTCTTTCTTGAAGGTTTTCCCCAAACCAATGGGCCTAAAACAACATTCATAACCTGATATGGTTTCTGTGGGCCAGCCATCCAGGTGCAACTAGCCAGGTCCCTGTGGCTCAGGATCTCTCACAAGGCTGCAGTCCAGAGGGCCTCTGGATCTTCAGTCATCTGCGGGCTTGTTGGGGGTAAGTCTGCTTTTGAGCTCACTCAGCTGGCTGTGAGCAGCCAGAGGCCCTCCATTGCTGGAAGCAAGAAATAGTCATTCCTTGCCCCATGGGCCTCTCCAGCATAAAGCTCCCAAGGAGCAGCTGGCTTCCCTGGGAACAGATGCGGGAGGGAGGGACGGAGGGCGGGCAAGCCCAAGAGGAGACCAGTCTCTTTGTAAACTCACCTCCGAAGTGACATCCTATCACTTTGGCCACATTCTGTCCTTTACAAGGGAGTCAGTAGTTCTGACTCGAATCAAGAGGTGGAGTATGGAACACAAAACGATGTGTACCCAAGATGGGAATCGTTGGAGACCCTTAAAGGCTGCCCTCCCTACTTGGCTGGGACTTGACCTCAGCTAGCCACCACTATAATCTCTGCATCCTTCTATTATTATATATTATGTTAGATTATATTATATGCACTATTATCTTTGCATAGAATCATCACATCCTAGGACGTGAACGAGGGGAACAATTTACCAAGCCCTTCTGGGATCCTTCAGCAGCTTGCCTAGAAGTTCCTTGCCCAAGGGTGCCTGTCAGTTCAGTGTCTGGCTCCTGATTTCGGTTCAGGGCTGATCACGTGATCTGGGAAATCCAGACCAGCGTCTGGTTCAGCACTTGAGTCCGAAGCCTGTCGAGGAATCTCTCTAACTCGGCCCCTCCCCCGCCTGCATGTGTGTGCGTTCCTTTGTGTGTGTGTGTGTGTATGTGTGCGCCGTCACCCTTTCTGTCTCTCCAAAGAAGAAGAAGAAGAAGAAGAAGAAGAAGAAGAAGAAGAAGAAGAAGAAGAAGAAGAAGAAGAACAGTAGTAGGCATAGTAGTAGAAGTTATTGGCACAGCAGGTGATCATTAGACAACCCTGGTTTGGAACGGGAGCTCTGAAATTCACTAGCTGTGTGATCTTGGGGCAAGTTGTTTCCCCTGTCTGAACCTCAGTCAGACATGACACACTGGGTTATTGGGACGATGAAGGGATCGATACAAGACACTTCAAACCGTCCCTTGCTTGGCATAGAATCCCTTAATCAAATCCATTCTCAGTAGCAGGAGTCTCAGCCATTGGATATTTTTATTTTTATTTGTGTTACGCTGAACACCGAAAAATATTCTCTCACACTCATACGGCTCCAGGGAATATGGAGCATCAGGCTAAAGGATGGGGTGGATCTCAAGTCAAAGGAGACATGGGTATGGCTGAAAGGGTAAGCACAGGAGCTTTTGTGCTCTGGTTGTGAGTGTTGGTGGCTGCTGGGCAAGGGAATCAGACCTGCAGGGGACCCGAGAACTTGGAGTCTGGCCAGTGCACCCTTGCTCCCTTCTTGGGCTTCCTGGGTTTCAGGGGAGCTTTTGGCCCTTGAGGGTATTTGGAGGCTGTGCCCGGAACAGCAGGAGCAGGAGCAGGAGGCCCCCCGGAGACAGGCTGGACCTTGGGCCCAGAGTTGGCCAGCTTCTGCCTGAGGCAATGGTTTTGGGCCTGGAGCCTTTGGAACTCCCTCTCTGCCCACAGGACAGCCTTCTGGCTCTCCTCACTCCTCTTCTCCACCAGGAGGCGCTCCCGCTCATGCAAGGAGGCGATTTGCTGCCATTCTCGGTGCAGGTCGGCGGCCATGTTCCTATAGAGGCCCAAGTGCCAGTGGGCAGCATCCGCCTTCCTGCGCACCTTGGCAAGCTCGTTCTTCACTTGCAGGCAGCGTGCCTTCTCCTCCATCATCTTCCTCTCCAGGTGTCTGAGGTGCTCTTCGCACAGCTTCGGCTCTGCCTCAAGCTTCAGGCGCAACTTCGGAATCTCACCGTCCAGGAGGGTGTTCCGAAGGTGAACAGGTCCTTGCTCAGCTTGGTGGCTTGTTGGGTTTCTTGGGAGCTCTTCATTCCTCTGACGTGCCTTCTTCAGTGCCCTGGACGGCTTTAATTGGTTCACGGGGCTCCCGCCTGAGGCCACGTGGTCAGGGGAGGAGGAGCCAGTCTCCACCTGCCTCCTTGAGCCCCCACCTTCCAGATGATCTCCAAGCAGCTCTAGCACATGCATCCCCTTCAGGAGGATCTGGCTGAGGGTGTGCTGTTGGCTCTGGCCCTCAGCGCTGGCCTGCCGCCGCACTCCTCCTTCAGGAAGCTCTGGCCTGCCTGCCTGCCCTGCCTCGTCCTGCACTCTCTGTCCACAGCTGCCAATCTCCTGAACCAGCGGGTCTGCACTTGCCTGCAGATCACGGCTGTCCTTGAAGCCTTCTGGTGTTTTCCTCACCAGGGCTTCTCCATCTTCCTGGGCTGCTCCACAGATGGGATTTTCAGGAGGCAGCTGGTGAGGGCTCTTCAACAGCCTTTCCCGAACTCCCTTCCGCAGTTGCGTGGTGTTTCCCACTCAACAATACCCGGCATCTTGATTCAGGGCAGCCAGAGCAAGAAGCTGGAACGGGAGAGGACTGGCCTTCGGCTCGGATGATGCGACAGCTCCACGGGCTTGTGCGTCCGGTTCGGTCTTCTCCATGCCTTTTCCAGAGACTTCCTCGTTCTGGGCACACTGCCACTTTCTTCTTCGGAAGCTGAGTGCACTCTTTCCCAGGAACACCACCACTGCAGTGCACACCAGGATCTCCCAGCGAAACCCAGAGACTCGTGGCACATGTGGCCAACGTTCGGATATCACCAACCCAGCAGCCCACAGCTGCTCCAGGACAGCCCACAGCGGCTCCAGAACTGTGTGGGGAGGCATTTGGATGGCCCCCCGCTGGCTCCAAAGAGCCTTGTGGCTTGGTCTCCGATCACCAGTGTCTTCTGGGCCACTAGGAAGTGCTTGGAACCCCTACGAGGGTTCCGTCTCCAACGCAAACCAGTGCCTGGCAACAGGAGCTGAAGGGAGGAGGGGTGGGGGAGGTGCACCTGAGTCTCCAAGGCACATCAGTGCCTGCAACCGGAGCTGACAGCAGGTGGGGTAGGGGAGGGGAATCGCTCTATTGTACACCTGAAACAAAGACAACCCTATCGATCAATTTCTCGGAAGTACACTTTCAACATTAAAAAAATATATTTAAAAAGCAAACTAGGTATCCAAAGGAGAAAACTAACAAATATCCAAACACTGAGAAAGTAACCTTCTAGATGATCAAAGATCAAAGATCAAATCTCAATGCATTGAAGTGAAGGAAAATGAACATACAACGTATGAAAATGTGTGGGACACAGCACAATCAATGGACAGCACCATGTAGAGCAATCACTGCCTATGTTAGAAAGGAGGAGGAGCATCTGGGAGGCTCAGTCAGTTAGTCCAACTCTTGATTTTGACTCGGGTCATGATTAAACTCGAGGTTGTGAGACTGAACCTGCATTGTGCTGGTGCTGGGCATGGAGGCTGTTTAATAATCTCTCTCTCTCTCTCTCTCTCTCTCTGTACCCCTTCCCTGTCTCTCTCTCTCTCTCTCTCTCTGTCTCAAAACAATAAGCTCTCCACGTCAGAACCTAGAAAAAGATGAGAAAATAAAACTAAAGAAGAAAACCAAAGGAATCCTTCCACCCAGTTTCAAGATCTACAGCTATAGTAATCAAAAAGGTGTGGTGTTGGTGAAGGGATAGACAAATGGAACAGTATAAAGATAGATAAGTGGAACAGGATCAAACCCAGAAAGAGACCAACCACCAACATGTCAATGGGATTCTGACAAAGGGGAAAAGCAATTCAATGGAGGAGTGACAGCGTTTTGAAGAAATGGTGCTAGAGCAAGTGGACTTCCAGAGACAAAGAAGAAGAAGGAGAAGAAGAAGAGGGAGGGGCAGAGAGGAGGAGGAGGTGGAGGTGGAGGACGAGGAGGACGAGGACCACAATCGAAGGCTCATCCTCTGTACAAAACTGAACTCGTGGCGCCTGGGTGACTCAGTCGCTGGGGCAGCCAGCTCTTAATTTCGGCTCTTGTCATGCTGTCAGGGTCCCGGGACAAAATCAGGCTCCAAGCTCACTGGGGAGTCTGCTTAAGGACGCTCTTTTTGCTTCTCCCTCCACCCCACGCCCCACTCATGCGCATGCTCACTCTCTCAAAAAGAAAAATAAATTTGTTAAATTAACTCAAAATTAATCACCGCCTTCTACGTAAAATGATAAATCTTCTAGGGAAAAAAATGTCCAGAATGGACAGCTAGGTAAAGAATCCTCCGACTGGACATCATATCATCTCCGTTCAAGAAGAGTTGATTCATTAGACATGATCCAACAATCAGAATTGGAAGTCTGTCATGTGTGAAACACCTTGTGAAGAAGACCCAAAAGGGAAGCTACAAACTGGGAGAAAATAGGTGCAAACCACATACCTGATAAAGGACTCCTGTCGGAAGGAGAGAACCTCAAAAGTTGACCCCCAAAGAAGCAAGCCATCCAGTCTGAAAAGAACAAAAACAAAAAAAATGGGCAAAAGACCGAAACACTTTACCAAAGAGTATACAGATGGAAATCCCATAAAAAGGTACCATCGGGGCAATTCAAATTCAAACTCCAATGAGCTCTCACTGCACACCTATCAGCATCATGCAAACCAAATGCACCCGAGAGGGAGAGAGAGACCCCACTCCCCAATGCAAGGCAGGATGTGGAACAACTGGATCGCTCCTGCATCGCTGTTGGGAATAGAAGGTGATAGAGCTCCCTCTTGAAAACAGTTCACAGTTCCTTTTCTTTTTCAAGGCCTGGATTTAAATTCCAGGGAACAAGCAGTAGAATATGCTTTTCGGGTGCACAGGATAGTGACCCAGCCCTCCACACAGTTTCTCTGAAAACTAGACTTGCAATCACCCTAGGACCCCAGTCATTGCACTCTTGGCATTTCTCTGAGAGAAATCCAAACTTACGTTTGCTCAAAAACCTGTACAGGAACGGATCTGTGTCCTGATGGAAGCAGTGGGGCTGCCAAGGGGGTAGAAGTGACTGCAGTGGTTGGATATTGACACTGGACAGCCTTGTAAGAGATGTTCTCATCTTGCTTCTTTGAAAGCCCCTTCCCATTCATGGTGGTCCTGGGGACAAGGAGAAAAGGAATGTCAACGATTTCAAGAAGTTGAAAGGATTTCAAGAAGTTGAAACCAAGCATTAGAACACCATCTCTTCTACATGAATTCATTCTCATATTCACCCCCAGTCTCCCAAAGCAGACAGGAGGGGTCTGGTCCAACAGGGGTTGCGGGCAGTGGCCCTTCCACAGGCCATCTCCCCTCCAGTCTAGAAGTCCAACGACCAGGTCCCAGGCTTTCAACTCATCTCATTCTCTCGGGGCCTTCTCTAGGGGCCCCAGGGAACTTCTGGGCTCTTTCTCTGCCTTCTAGGAGGCTCTGTGGGGCTGGGTCGAGTGCTCTCAGCCGACTTGGACCACACTGCCAGGTGTCTCCCCCTGCATTTGCCACCCTTCGACACAGGAGGATCAAGTGGGAGGATGTCCTCTCAGAGAGATCCATGGCGATCAGCATAGATGTCCTCTCTCTTCCATTGTTTGCCCTCATCTCTCAGGCGTTTCTACCATCTCTTGATTTCCCTGGAATTTCAACCCCAGGAGAGGGGGGGTGGGTCAGAAGCCAAACATTTGGCTTCCCACTCCTGTCTTTCTTGAAGGTTTTCCCCAAACCAATGGGCCTAAAACAACATTCATAACCTGATATGGTTTCTGTGGGCCAGCCATCCAGGTGCAACTAGCCAGGTCCCTGTGGCTCAGGATCTCTCACAAGGCTGCAGTCCAGAGGGCCTCTGGATCTTCAGTCATTTGCGGGCTTGTTGGGGGTAAGTCTGCTTTTGAGCTCACTCAGCTGGCTGTGAGCAGCCAGAGGCCCTCCATTGCTGGAAGCAAGAAAGAGTCATTCCTTGCCCCATGGGCCTCTCCAGCATAAAGCTCCCAAGGATCAGCTGGCTTCCCTGGGAACAGATGCGGGAGGGAGGGACGGAGGGCGGGCAAGCCCAAGAGGAGACCAGTCTCTTTGTAAACTCACCTCCGAAGGGACATCCTATCACTTTGGCCACATTCTGTCCTTTACAAGGGAGTCAGTAGTTCTGACTCGAATCAAGAGGTGGAGTATGGAACACAAAACGATGTGTACCCAAGATGGGAATCGTTGGAGACCCTTAAAGGCTGCCCTCCCTACTTGGCTGGGACTTGACCTCAGCTAGCCACCACTATAATCTCTGCATCCTTATATTATTATATATTATGTTAGATTATATTATATGCACTATTATCTTTGCATAGAATCATCACATCCTAGGACGTGAATGAGGGGAACATTTTACCAAGCCCTTCTGGGATCCTTCAGCAGCTTGCCTAGAAGTTCCTTGCCCAAGGGTGCCTGTCAGTTCAGTGTCTGGCTCCTGATTTCGGTTCAGGGCTGATCACGTGATCTGGGAAATCCAGACCAGCGTCTGGTTCAGCACTTGAGTCCCAAGCCTGTCGAGGAATCTCTCTAACTCGGCCCCTCTCGCGCCTGCATGTGTGTGCGTTCCTTTGTGTGTGTGTGTATGTGTGCGCCGTCACCCTTTCTGTCTCTCCAAAGAAGAAGAAGAAGAAGAAGAAGAAGAAGAAGAAGAAGAACAGTAGTAGGCATAGTAGTAGAAGTTATTGGCACAGCAGGTGATCATTAGACAACCCTGGTTTGGAACGGGAGCTCTGAAATTCACTAGCTGTGTGATCTTGGGGCAAGTTGTTTCCCCTGTCTGAACCTCAGTCAGACATGACACACTGGGTTATTGGGACGATTAAGGGATCGATACAAGACACTTCAAACCGTCCCTTGCTTGGCATAGAATCCCTTAATCAAATCCATTCTCAGTAGCAGGAGTCTCAGCCATTGGATATTTTTATTTTTATTTGTGTTACGCTGAACACTGAAAAATATTCTCTCACACTCATACGGCTCCAGGGAATATGGAGCATCAGGCTAAAGGATGGGGTGGATCTCAAGTCAAAGGAGCCATGGGTATGGCTGAAGGGGTAAGCACAGGAGCTTTTGTGCTCTGGTTGTGAGTGTTGGTGGCTGCTGGGCAAGGGAATCAGACCTGCAGGGGACCCGAGAACTTGGAGTCTGGCCAGTGCACCCTTGCTCCCTTCTTGGGCTTCCTGGGTTTCAGGGGAGCCTTTGGCCCTTGAGGGTATTTGGAGGCTGTGCCCGGAACAGCAGGAGCAGGAGCAGGAGGCCCCCCGGAGACAGGCTGGACCTTGGGCCCAGAGTTGGCCAGCTTCTGCCTGAGGCAATGGTTTTGGGCCTGGAGCCTTTGGAACTCCCTCTCTGCCCACAGGACAGCCTTCTGGCTCTCCTCACTCCTCTTCTCCACCAGGAGGCGCTCCCGCTCATGCAAGGAGGCGATTTGCTGCCATTCTCGGTGCAGGTCGGCGGCCATGTTCCTATAGAGGCCCAAGTGCCAGTGGGCAGCATCCGCCTTCCTGCGCACCTTGGCAAGCTCGTTCTTCACTTGCAGGCAGCGTGCCTTCTCCTCCATCATCTTCCTCTCCAGGTGTCTGAGGTGCTCTTCGCACAGCTTCGGCTCTGCCTCAAGCTTCAGGTGCAACTTCGGAATCTCACCGTCCAGGAGGGTGTTCCGAAGGTGAACAGGTCCTTGCTCAGCTTGGTGGCTTGTTGGGTTTCTTGGGAGCTCTTCATTCCTCTGACGTGCCTTCTTCAGTGCCCTGGACGGCTTTAATTGGTTCACGGGGCTCCCGCCTGAGGGCACGTGGTCAGGGGAGGAGGAGCCAGTCTCCACCTGCCTCCTTGAGCCCCCACCTTCCAGATGATCTCCAAGCAGCTCTAGCACATGCATCCCCTTCAGGAGGATCTGGCTGAGGGTGTGCTGTTGGCTCTGGCCCTCAGCGCTGGCCTGCCGCCGCACTCCTCCTTCAGGAAGCTCTGGCCTGCCTGCCTGCCCTGCCTCGTCCTGCACTCTCTGTCCACAGCTGCCAATCTCCTGAACCAGCGGGTCTGCACTTGCCTGCAGATCACGGCTGTCCTTGAAGCCTTCTGGTGTTTTCCTCACCAGGGCTTCTCCATCTTCCTGGGCTGCTCCACAGATGGGATTTTCATGAGGCAGCTGGTGAGGGCTCTTCAACAGCCTTTCCCGAACTCCCTTCCGCAGTTGCGTGGTGTTTCCCACTGACCAACACCCGGCATCTTGATTCAGGGCAGCCAGAGCAAGAAGCTGGAACGGGAGAGGACTGGCCTTCGGCTCGGATGATGCGACAGCTCCACGGGCTTGTGCGTCCGGTTCGGTCTTCTCCATGCCTTTTCCAGAGACTTCCTCGTTCTGGGAACACTGCCACTTTCTTCTTCGGAAGCTGAGTGCACTCTTTCCCAGGAACACCACCACTGCAGTGCACACCAGGATCTCCCAGCGAAACCCAGAGACTCGTGGCACATGTGGCCAACGTTCGGATATCACCAACCCAGCAGCCCACAGGACAGCCCACAGCGGCTCCAGAACTGTGTGGGGAGGCATTTGGATGGCCCCCAGCTGGCTCCAAAGAGCCTTGTGGCTTGGTCTCCGATCACCAGTGTCTTCTGGGCCACTAGGAAGTGCTTGGAACCCCTACGAGGGTTCCGTCTCCAACGCAAACCAGTGCCTGGCAATAGGAGCTGAAGGGAGGAGGGGTGGGGGAGGTGCACCTGAGTCTCCAAGGCACATCAGTGCCTGCAACCGGAGCTGACAGCAGGTGGGGTAGGGGAGGGGAATCGCTATATTGTACACCTGAAACAAAGACAGCCCTATCGATCAATTTCTCGGAAGTGCAATTTAAACATTAAAAAAAATATATTTAAAAAGCAAACTAGGTATCCAAAGGAGAAATCTAACAAATATCCAAACACTGAGAAAGTAACCTTCTAGATGATCAAAGATCAAAGATCAAATCTCAATGCATTGAAGTGAAGGAAAATGAACATACAACATATGAAAATGTGTGGGACACAGCACAATCAATGGACAGCACCATGTAGAGCAATCACTGCCTATGTTAGAAAGGAGGAGGAGCATCTGGGAGGCTCAGTCAGTTAGTCCAACTCTTGATTTTGACTCGGGTCATGATTAAACTCGAGGTTGTGAGACTGAACCTGCATTGTGCTGGTGCTGGGCATGGAGGCTGTTTAATAATCTCTCTCTTTCTCTCTCTCTCTCTGTACCCCTTCCCTGTCTCTCTCTCTCTCTCTCTCTGTCTCAAAACAATAAGCTCTCCACGTCAGAACCTAGAAAAAGATGAGAAAATAAAACTAAAGAAGAAAACCAAAGGAATCCTTCCACCCAGTTTCAAGATCTACAGCTATAGTAATCAAAAATGTGTGGTGTTGGTGAAGGGATAGACAAATGGAACAGTATAAAGATAGATAAGTGGAACAGGATCAAACCCAGAAAGAGACCAACCACCAACATGTCAATGGGATTCTGACAAAGGGGAAAAGCAATTCAATGGAGGAGTGACAGCGTTTTGAATAAATGGTGCTAGAGCAAGTGGACTTCCAGAGACAAAGAAGAAGAAGGAGAAGAAGAAGAGGGAGGGGCAGAGAGGAGGAGGAGGTGGAGGTGGAGGACGAGGAGGACGAGGACCACAATCGAAGGCTCATCCTCTGTACAAAACTGAACTCGTGGCGCCTGGGTGACTCAGTCGCTGGGGCAGCCAGCTCTTAATTTCGGCTCTTGTCATGCTCTCAGGGTCCCGGGACAAAATCAGGCTCCAAGCTCACTGGGGAGTCTGCTTAAGGACACTCTTTTCGCTTCTCCCTCCACCCCACGCCCCACTCATGCGCATGCTCACTCTCTCAAAAAGAAAAAAAAATTGTTAAATTAACTCAAAATTAATCACCGCCTTCTACGTAAAATGATAAATCTTCTAGGGAAAAAAATGTCCAGAATGGACAGCTAGGTAAAGAATCCTCCGACTGGACATCAAATCATGTTCCATTCAAGAAGAGTTGATTCATTAGACATGATCCAACAATCAGAATTGGAATTCTGTAATGTGTGAAACACCTTGTGAAGAAGACCCAAAAGGGAAGCTACAAACTGGGAGAAAATAGGTGCAAACCACATACCTGATAAAGGACTCCTGTCGGAAGGAGAGAACCTCAAAAGTTGACCCCCAAAGAAGCAAGCCATCCAGTCTGAAAAGAACAAAAACAAAAAAAATGGGCAAAAGACCGAAACCCTTTACCAAAGAGTATACAGATGGAAATCCCATAAAAAGTTACCATCGGGGCAATTCAAATTCAAACTCCAATGAGCTCTCACTGCACACCTATCAGCATGATGCAAACCAAATGCACCCGAGAGGGAGAGAGAGACCCCACTCCCCAATGCAAGGCAGGATGTGGAACGACTGGATCGCTCCTGCATCGCTGTTGGGAATGGAAGGTGATACAGCTCCCTCTTGAAAACAGTTCACAGTTCCTTTTCTTTTTCAAGGCCTGGATTTAAATTCCAGGGAACAAGCAGTAGAATATGCTTTTCGGGTGCACAGGATAGTGACCCAACCCTCCACACAGTTTCTCTGAAAACTAGACTTGCAACCACCCTAGGACCCCAGTCATTGCAGTCTTGGCATTTCTCTGAGAGAAATCCAAACTTACGTTTGCTCAAAAACCTGTACAGGAACGGATCTGTGTCCTGATGGAAGCAGTGGGGCTGCCATGGGGGTAGAAGTGACTGCAGTGGTTGGATATTGACACTGGACAGCCTTGTAAGAGATGTTCTCATCTTGCTTCTTTGAAGGCCCCTTCCCATTCATGGTGGTCCTGGGGACAAGGAGAAAAGGAATGTCAACGATTTCAAGAAGTTGAAAGGACTTCAAGAAGTTGAAACCAAGCATTAGAACACCATCTCTTCTACATGAATTCATTCTCATATTCACCCCCAGTCTCCCAAAGCAGACAGGAGGGGTCTGGTCCAACAGGGGTTGCGGGCAGTGGCCCTTCCACAGGCCATCTCCCCTCCAGTCTAGAAGTCCAACGACCAGGTCCCAGGCTTTCAACTCATCTCATTCTCTCGGGGCCTTCTCTAGGGGCCCCAGGGAACTTCTGGGCTCTTTCTCTGCCTTCTAGGAGGCTCTGTGGGGCTGGGTCGAGTGCTCTCAGCCGACGTGGACCACACTGCCAGGTGTCTCCCCCTGCATTTGCCACCCTTCGACACAGGAGGATCAAGTGGGAGGATGTCCTCTCAGAGAGATCCATGGCGATCAGAATAGATGTCCTCTCTCTTCCATTGTTTACCCTCATCTCTCAGGCGTTTCTACCATCTCTTGATTTCCCTGGAATTTCAACCCCAGGAGAGGGGGGGTGGGTCAGAAGCCAAACATTTGGCTTCCCACTCCTGTCTTTCTTGAAGGTTTTCCCCGAACCAACGGGCCTAAAACAACATTCATAACCTGATATGGTTTCTGTGGGCCAGCCATCCAGGTGCAACTAGCCAGGTCCCTGTGGCTCAGGATCTCTCACAAGGCTGCAGTCCAGAGGGCCTCTGGATCATCAGTCATCTGCGGGCTTGTTGGGGGTAAGTCTGCTTTTGAGCTCACTCAGCTGGCTGTGAGCAGCCAGAGGCCCTCCATTGCTGGAAGCAAGAAATAGTCATTCCTTGCCCCATGGGCCTCTCCAGCATAAAGCTCCCAAGGAGCAGCTGGCTTCCCTGGGAACAGATGAGGGAGGGAGGGACGGAGGGCGGGCAAGCCCAAGAGGAGACCATTCTCTTTGTCAACTCACCTCCGAAGGGACATCCTATCACTTTGGCCACATTCTGTCCTTTACAAGGGAGTCAGTAGTTCTGACTCGAATCAAGAGGTAGAGTATGGAACACAAAACGATGTGTACCCAAGATGGGAATCGTTGGAGACCCTTAAAGGCTGCCCTCCCTACTTGGCTGGGACTTGACCTCAGCTAGCCACCACTATAATCTCTGCATCCTTATATTATTATATATTATGTTAGATTATATTATATGCACTGTTATCTTTGCATAGAATCATCACATCCTAGGACGTGAACGAGGGGAACATTTTACCAAGCCCTTCTGGGATCCTTCAGCAGCTTGCCTAGAAGTTCCTTGCCCAAGGGTGCCTGTCAGTTCAGTGTCTGGCTCCTGATTTCGGTTCAGGGCTGATCACGTGATCTGGGAAATCCAGACCAGCGTCTGGTTCAGCACTTGAGTCCCAAGCCTGTCGAGGAATCTCTCTAACTCGGCCCCTCCCCCGCCTGCATGTGTGTGCGTTCCTTTGTGTGTGTGTGTATGTGTGCGCCGTCACCCTTTCTGTCTCTCCAAAGAAGAAGAAGAAGAAGAAGAAGAAGAAGAAGAAGAACAGTAGTAGGCATAGTAGTAGAAGTTATTGGCACAGCAGGTGATCATTAGACAACCCTGGTTTGGAACGGGAGCTCTGAAATTCACTAGCTGTGTGATCTTGGGGCAAGTTGTTTCCCCTGTCTGAACCTCAGTCAGACATGACACACTGGGTTATTGGGACGATTAAGGGATCGATACAAGACACTTCAAACCGTCCCTTGCTTGGCATAGAATCCCTTAATCAAATCCATTCTCAGTAGCAGGAGTCTCAGCCATTGGATATTTTTATTTTTATTTGTGTTACGCTGAACACTGAAAAATATTCTCTCACACTCATACGGCTCCAGGGAATATGGAGCATCAGGCTAAAGGATGGGGTGGATCTCAAGTCAAAGGAGCCATGGGTATGGCTGAAGGGGTAAGCACAGGAGCTTTTGTGCTCTGGTTGTGAGTGTTGGTGGCTGCTGGGCAAGGGAATCAGACCTGCAGGGGACCCGAGAACTTGGAGTCTGGCCAGTGCACCCTTGCTCCCTTCTTGGGCTTCCTGGGTTTCAGGGGAGCCTTTGGCCCTTGAGGGTATTGGGAGGCTGTGCCCGGAACAGCAGGAGCAGGAGCAGGAGGCCCCCCGGAGACAGGCTGGACCTTGGGCCCAGAGTTGGCCAGCTTCTGCCTGAGGCAATGGTTTTGGGCCTGGAGCCTTTGGAACTCCCTCTCTGCCCACAGGACAGCCTTCTGGCTCTCCTCACTCCTCTTCTCCACCAGGAGGCGCTCCCGCTCATGCAAGGAGGCGATTTGCTGCCATTCTCGGTGCAGGTCGGCGGCCATGTTCCTATAGAGGCCCAAGTGCCAGTGGGCAGCATCCGCCTTCCTGCGAACCTTGGCAAGCTCGTTCTTCACTTGCAGGCAGCGTGCCTTCTCCTCCATCATCTTCCTCTCCAGGTGTCTGAGGTGCTCTTCGCACAGCTTCGGCTCTGCCTCAAGCTTCAGGTGCAACTTCGGAATCTCACCGTCCAGGAGGGTGTTCCGAAGGTGAACAGGTCCTTGCTCAGCTTGGTGGCTTGTTGGGTTTCTTGGGAGCTCTTCATTCCTCTGACGTGCCTTCTTCAGTGCCCTGGACGGCTTTAATTGGTTCACGGGGCTCCCGCCTGAGGGCACGTGGTCAGGGGAGGAGGAGCCAGTCTCCACCTGCCTCCTTGAGCCCCCACCTTCCAGATGATCTCCAAGCAGCTCTAGCACATGCATCCCCTTCAGGAGGATCTGGCTGAGGGTGTGCTGTTGGCTCTGGCCCTCAGCGCTGGCCTGCCGCCGCACTCCTCCTTCAGGAAGCTCTGGCCTGCCTGCCTGCCCTGCCTCGTCCTGCACTCTCTGTCCACAGCTGCCAATCTCCTGAACCAGCGGGTCTGCACTTGCCTGCAGATCACGGCTGTCCTTGAAGCCTTCTGGTGTTTTCCTCACCAGGGCTTCTCCATCTTCCTGGGCTGCTCCACAGATGGGATTTTCATGAGGCAGCTGGTGAGGGCTCTTCAACAGCCTTTCCCGAACTCCCTTCCGCAGTTGCGTGGTGTTTCCCACTGACCAACACCCGGCATCTTGATTCAGGGCAGCCAGAGCAAGAAGCTGGAACGGGAGAGGACTGGCCTTCGGCTCGGATGATGCGACAGCTCCACGGGCTTGTGCGTCCGGTTCGGTCTTCTCCATGCCTTTTCCAGAGACTTCCTCGTTCTGGGAACACTGCCACTTTCTTCTTCGGAAGCTGAGTGCACTCTTTCCCAGGAACACCACCACTGCAGTGCACACCAGGATCTCCCAGCGAAACCCAGAGACTCGTGGCACATGTGGCCAACGTTCGGATATCACCAACCCAGCAGCCCACAGGACAGCCCACAGCGGCTCCAGAACTGTGTGGGGAGGCATTTGGATGGCCCCCAGCTGGCTCCAAAGAGCCTTGTGGCTTGGTCTCCGATCACCAGTGTCTTCTGGGCCACTAGGAAGTGCTTGGAACCCCTACGAGGGTTCCGTCTCCAACGCAAACCAGTGCCTGGCAATAGGAGCTGAAGGGAGGAGGGGTGGGGGAGGTGCACCTGAGTCTCCAAGGCACATCAGTGCCTGCAACCGGAGCTGACAGCAGGTGGGGTAGGGGAGGGGAATCGCTATATTGTACACCTGAAACAAAGACAGCCCTATCGATCAATTTCTCGGAAGTGCAATTTAAACATTAAAAAAAATATATTTAAAAAGCAAACTAGGTATCCAAAGGAGAAATCTAACAAATATCCAAACACTGAGAAAGTAACCTTCTAGATGATCAAAGATCAAAGATCAAATCTCAATGCATTGAAGTGAAGGAAAATGAACATACAACATATGAAAATGTGTGGGACACAGCACAATCAATGGACAGCACCATGTAGAGCAATCACTGCCTATGTTAGAAAGGAGGAGGAGCATCTGGGAGGCTCAGTCAGTTAGTCCAACTCTTGATTTTGACTCGGGTCATGATTAAACTCGAGGTTGTGAGACTGAACCTGCATTGTGCTGGTGCTGGGCATGGAGGCTGTTTAATAATCTCTCTCTTTCTCTCTCTCTCTCTGTACCCCTTCCCTGTCTCTCTCTCTCTCTCTCTCTGTCTCAAAACAATAAGCTCTCCACGTCAGAACCTAGAAAAAGATGAGAAAATAAAACTAAAGAAGAAAACCAAAGGAATCCTTCCACCCAGTTTCAAGATCTACAGCTATAGTAATCAAAAATGTGTGGTGTTGGTGAAGGGATAGACAAATGGAACAGTATAAAGATAGATAAGTGGAACAGGATCAAACCCAGAAAGAGACCAACCACCAACATGTCAATGGGATTCTGACAAAGGGGAAAAGCAATTCAATGGAGGAGTGACAGCGTTTTGAATAAATGGTGCTAGAGCAAGTGGACTTCCAGAGACAAAGAAGAAGAAGGAGAAGAAGAAGAGGGAGGGGCAGAGAGGAGGAGGAGGTGGAGGTGGAGGACGAGGAGGACGAGGACCACAATCGAAGGCTCATCCTCTGTACAAAACTGAACTCGTGGCGCCTGGGTGACTCAGTCGCTGGGGCAGCCAGCTCTTAATTTCGGCTCTTGTCATGCTCTCAGGGTCCCGGGACAAAATCAGGCTCCAAGCTCACTGGGGAGTCTGCTTAAGGACACTCTTTTCGCTTCTCCCTCCACCCCACGCCCCACTCATGCGCATGCTCACTCTCTCAAAAAGAAAAAAAAATTGTTAAATTAACTCAAAATTAATCACCGCCTTCTACGTAAAATGATAAATCTTCTAGGGAAAAAAATGTCCAGAATGGACAGCTAGGTAAAGAATCCTCCGACTGGACATCAAATCATGTTCCATTCAAGAAGAGTTGATTCATTAGACATGATCCAACAATCAGAATTGGAATTCTGTAATGTGTGAAACACCTTGTGAAGAAGACCCAAAAGGGAAGCTACAAACTGGGAGAAAATAGGTGCAAACCACATACCTGATAAAGGACTCCTGTCGGAAGGAGAGAACCTCAAAAGTTGACCCCCAAAGAAGCAAGCCATCCAGTCTGAAAAGAACAAAAACAAAAAAAATGGGCAAAAGACCGAAACCCTTTACCAAAGAGTATACAGATGGAAATCCCATAAAAAGTTACCATCGGGGCAATTCAAATTCAAACTCCAATGAGCTCTCACTGCACACCTATCAGCATGATGCAAACCAAATGCACCCGAGAGGGAGAGAGAGACCCCACTCCCCAATGCAAGGCAGGATGTGGAACGACTGGATCGCTCCTGCATCGCTGTTGGGAATGGAAGGTGATACAGCTCCCTCTTGAAAACAGTTCACAGTTCCTTTTCTTTTTCAAGGCCTGGATTTAAATTCCAGGGAACAAGCAGTAGAATATGCTTTTCGGGTGCACAGGATAGTGACCCAACCCTCCACACAGTTTCTCTGAAAACTAGACTTGCAACCACCCTAGGACCCCAGTCATTGCAGTCTTGGCATTTCTCTGAGAGAAATCCAAACTTACGTTTGCTCAAAAACCTGTACAGGAACGGATCTGTGTCCTGATGGAAGCAGTGGGGCTGCCATGGGGGTAGAAGTGACTGCAGTGGTTGGATATTGACACTGGACAGCCTTGTAAGAGATGTTCTCATCTTGCTTCTTTGAAGGCCCCTTCCCATTCATGGTGGTCCTGGGGACAAGGAGAAAAGGAATGTCAACGATTTCAAGAAGTTGAAAGGACTTCAAGAAGTTGAAACCAAGCATTAGAACACCATCTCTTCTACATGAATTCATTCTCATATTCACCCCCAGTCTCCCAAAGCAGACAGGAGGGGTCTGGTCCAACAGGGGTTGCGGGCAGTGGCCCTTCCACAGGCCATCTCCCCTCCAGTCTAGAAGTCCAACGACCAGGTCCCAGGCTTTCAACTCATCTCATTCTCTCGGGGCCTTCTCTAGGGGCCCCAGGGAACTTCTGGGCTCTTTCTCTGCCTTCTAGGAGGCTCTGTGGGGCTGGGTCGAGTGCTCTCAGCCGACGTGGACCACACTGCCAGGTGTCTCCCCCTGCATTTGCCACCCTTCGACACAGGAGGATCAAGTGGGAGGATGTCCTCTCAGAGAGATCCATGGCGATCAGAATAGATGTCCTCTCTCTTCCATTGTTTACCCTCATCTCTCAGGCGTTTCTACCATCTCTTGATTTCCCTGGAATTTCAACCCCAGGAGAGGGGGGGTGGGTCAGAAGCCAAACATTTGGCTTCCCACTCCTGTCTTTCTTGAAGGTTTTCCCCGAACCAACGGGCCTAAAACAACATTCATAACCTGATATGGTTTCTGTGGGCCAGCCATCCAGGTGCAACTAGCCAGGTCCCTGTGGCTCAGGATCTCTCACAAGGCTGCAGTCCAGAGGGCCTCTGGATCATCAGTCATCTGCGGGCTTGTTGGGGGTAAGTCTGCTTTTGAGCTCACTCAGCTGGCTGTGAGCAGCCAGAGGCCCTCCATTGCTGGAAGCAAGAAATAGTCATTCCTTGCCCCATGGGCCTCTCCAGCATAAAGCTCCCAAGGAGCAGCTGGCTTCCCTGGGAACAGATGAGGGAGGGAGGGACGGAGGGCGGGCAAGCCCAAGAGGAGACCATTCTCTTTGTCAACTCACCTCCGAAGGGACATCCTATCACTTTGGCCACATTCTGTCCTTTACAAGGGAGTCAGTAGTTCTGACTCGAATCAAGAGGTAGAGTATGGAACACAAAACGATGTGTACCCAAGATGGGAATCGTTGGAGACCCTTAAAGGCTGCCCTCCCTACTTGGCTGGGACTTGACCTCAGCTAGCCACCACTATAATCTCTGCATCCTTATATTATTATATATTATGTTAGATTATATTATATGCACTGTTATCTTTGCATAGAATCATCACATCCTAGGACGTGAACGAGGGGAACATTTTACCAAGCCCTTCTGGGATCCTTCAGCAGCTTGCCTAGAAGTTCCTTGCCCAAGGGTGCCTGTCAGTTCAGTGTCTGGCTCCTGATTTCGGTTCAGGGCTGATCACGTGATCTGGGAAATCCAGACCAGCGTCTGGTTCAGCACTTGAGTCCCAAGCCTGTCGAGGAATCTCTCTAACTCGGCCCCTCCCCCGCCTGCATGTGTGTGCGTTCCTTTGTGTGTGTGTGTATGTGTGCGCCGTCACCCTTTCTGTCTCTCCAAAGAAGAAGAAGAAGAAGAAGAAGAAGAAGAAGAAGAACAGTAGTAGGCATAGTAGTAGAAGTTATTGGCACAGCAGGTGATCATTAGACAACCCTGGTTTGGAACGGGAGCTCTGAAATTCACTAGCTGTGTGATCTTGGGGCAAGTTGTTTCCCCTGTCTGAACCTCAGTCAGACATGACACACTGGGTTATTGGGACGATTAAGGGATCGATACAAGACACTTCAAACCGTCCCTTGCTTGGCATAGAATCCCTTAATCAAATCCATTCTCAGTAGCAGGAGTCTCAGCCATTGGATATTTTTATTTTTATTTGTGTTACGCTGAACACTGAAAAATATTCTCTCACACTCATACGGCTCCAGGGAATATGGAGCATCAGGCTAAAGGATGGGGTGGATCTCAAGTCAAAGGAGCCATGGGTATGGCTGAAGGGGTAAGCACAGGAGCTTTTGTGCTCTGGTTGTGAGTGTTGGTGGCTGCTGGGCAAGGGAATCAGACCTGCAGGGGACCCGAGAACTTGGAGTCTGGCCAGTGCACCCTTGCTCCCTTCTTGGGCTTCCTGGGTTTCAGGGGAGCCTTTGGCCCTTGAGGGTATTGGGAGGCTGTGCCCGGAACAGCAGGAGCAGGAGCAGGAGGCCCCCCGGAGACAGGCTGGACCTTGGGCCCAGAGTTGGCCAGCTTCTGCCTGAGGCAATGGTTTTGGGCCTGGAGCCTTTGGAACTCCCTCTCTGCCCACAGGACAGCCTTCTGGCTCTCCTCACTCCTCTTCTCCACCAGGAGGCGCTCCCGCTCATGCAAGGAGGCGATTTGCTGCCATTCTCGGTGCAGGTCGGCGGCCATGTTCCTATAGAGGCCCAAGTGCCAGTGGGCAGCATCCGCCTTCCTGCGCACCTTGGCAAGCTCGTTCTTCACTTGCAGGCAGCGTGCCTTCTCCTCCATCATCTTCCTCTCCAGGTGTCTGAGGTGCTCTTCGCACAGCTTCGGCTCTGCCTCAAGCTTCAGGCGCAACTTCGGAATCTCACCGTCCAGGAGGGTGTTCCGAAGGTGAACAGGTCCTTGCTCAGCTTGGTGGCTTGTTGGGTTTCTTGGGAGCTCTTCATTCCTCTGACGTGCCTTCTTCAGTGCCCTGGACGGCTTTAATTGGTTCACGGGGCTCCCGCCTGAGGGCACGTGGTCAGGGGAGGAGGAGCCAGTCTCCACCTGCCTCCTTGAGCCCCCACCTTCCAGATGATCTCCAAGCAGCTCTAGCACATGCATCCCCTTCAGGAGGATCTGGCTGAGGGTGTGCTGTTGGCTCTGGCCCTCAGCGCTGGCCTGCCGCCGCACTCCTCCTTCAGGAAGCTCTGGCCTGCCTGCCTGCCCTGCCTCGTCCTGCACTCTCTGTCCACAGCTGCCAATCTCCTGAACCAGCGGGTCTGCACTTGGCTGCAGATCACGGCTGTCCTTGAAGCCTTCTGGTGTTTTCCTCACCAGGGCTTCTCCATCTTCCTGGGCTGCTCCACAGATGGGATTTTCCTGAGGCAGCTGCTGAGGGCTCTTCAACAGCCTTTCCCGAACTCCCTTCCGCAGTTGCGTGGTGTTTCCCACTGACCAATACCCGGCATCTTGATTCAGGGCAGCCAGAGCAAGAAGCTGGAACGGGAGAGGACTGGCCTTCGGCTCGGATGATGCGACAGCTCCACGGGCTTGTGCGTCCGGTTCGGTCTTCTCCATGCCTTTTCCAGAGACTTCCTCGTTCTGGGCACACTGCCACTTTCTTCTTCGGAAGCTGAGTGCACTCTTTCCCAGGAACACCACCACTGCAGTGCACACGAGGATCTCCCAGCGAAACCCAGAGACTCGTGGCACATGTGGCCAACGTTCGTCTATCACCAACCCAGCAGCCCACAGCTGCTCCAGGACAGCCCACAGCGGCTCCAGAACTGTGTGGGGAGGCATTTGGATGGCCCCCAGCTGGCTCCAAAGAGCCTTGTGGCTTGGTCTCCGATCACCAGTGTCTTCTGGGCCACTAGGAAGTGCTTGGAACCCCTACGAGGGTTCCGTCTCCAACGCAAACCAGGGCCTGGCAACAGGAGCTGAAGGGAGGAGGGGTGGGGGAGGTGCACCTGAGTCTCCAAGGCACATCAGTGCCTGCAACCGGAGCTGACAGCAGGTGGGGTAGGGGAGGGGAATCGCTATATTGTACACCTGAAACAAAGACAACCCTATCGATCAATTTCTCGGAAGTGCAATTTAAACATTAAAAAAAATATATTTAAAAAGCAAACTAGGTATCCAAAGGAGAAATCTAACAAATATCCAAACACTGAGAAAGTATCCTTCTAGATGATCAAAGATCAAAGATCAAATCTCAATGCATTGAAGTGAAGGAAAATGAACATACAACATATGAAAATGTGTGGGACACAGCACAATCAATGGACAGCACCATGTAGAGCAATCACTGCCTATGTTAGAAAGGAGGAGGAGCATCTGGGAGGCTCAGTCAGTTAGTCCAACTCTTGATTTTGACTCGGGTCATGATTAAACTCGAGGTTGTGAGACTGAACCTGCATTGTGCTGGTGCTGGGCATGGAGGCTGTTTAATAATCTCTCTCTCTCTCTCTCTCTCTCTCTCTCTGTACCCCTTCCCTGTCTCTCTCTCTCTCTCTCTCTCTCTCTCTCTGTCTCAAAACAATAAGCTCTCCACGTCAGAACCTAGAAAAAGATGAGAAAATAAAACTAAAGAAGAAAACCAAAGGAATCCTTCCACCCAGTTTCAAGATCTACAGCTATAGTAATCAAAAAGGTGTGGTGTTGGTGAAGGGATAGACAAATGGAACAGTATAAAGATAGATAAGTGGAACAGGATCAAACCCAGAAAGAGACCAACCACCAACATGTCAATGGGATTCTGACAAAGGGGAAAAGCAATTCAATGGAGGAGTGACAGCGTTTTGAATAAATGGTGCTAGAGCAAGTGGACTTCCAGAGACAAAGAAGAAGAAGGAGAAGAAGAAGAGGGAGGGGCAGAGAGGAGGAGGAGGTGGAGGTGGAGGACGAGGAGGACGAGGACCACAATCGAAGGCTCATCCTCTGTACAAAACTGAACTCGTGGCGCCTGGGTGACTCAGTCGCTGAGGCAGCCAGCTCTTAATTTCGGCTCTTGTCATGCTCTCAGGGTCCCGGGACAAAATCAGGCTCCAAGCTCACTGGGGAGTCTGCTTAAGGACGCTCTTTTCGCTTCTCCCTCCACCCCACGCCCCACTCATGCGCATGCTCACTCTCTCAAAAAGAAAAAAAAATTTGTTAAATTAACTCAAAATTAATCACCGCCTTCTACGTAAAATGATAAATCTTCTAGGGAAAAAAATGTCCAGAATGGACAGCTAGGTAAAGAATCCTCCGACTGGACATCAAATCATGTTCCGTTCAAGAAGAGTTGATTCATTAGACATGATCCAACAATCAGAATTGGAAGTCTGTCATGTGTGAAACACCTTGTGAAGAAGACCCAAAAGGGAAGCTACAAACTGGGAGAAAATAGGTGCAAACCACATACCTGATAAAGGACTCCTGTCGGAAGGAGAGAACCTCAAAAGTGGACCCCCAAAGAAGAAAGCCATCCAGTCTGAAAAGAACAAAAACAAAAAAAATGGGCAAAAGACCGAAACCCTTTAGAAAAGAGTATACAGATGGAAATCCCATAAAAAGTCACCATCGGGGCAATTCAAATTCAAACTCCAATGAGCTCTCACTGCACACCTATCAGCATGATGCAAACCAAATGCACCCGAGAGGGAGAGCGAGACCCCACTCCCCAATGCAAGGCAGGATGTGGAACGACTGGATCGCTCCTGCATCGCTGTTGGGAATGGAAGGTGATACAGCTCCCTCTTGAAAACAGTTCACAGTTCCTTTTCTTTTTCAAGGCCTGGATTTAAATTCCAGGGAACAAGCAGTAGAATATGCTTTTCGGGTGCACAGGATAGTGACCCAACCCTCCACACAGTTTCTCTGAAAACTAGACCTGCAACCACCCTAGGACAACAGTCATTGCACTCTTGGCATTTCTCTGCGAGAAATCCAAACTTACGTTTGCTCAAAAACCTGTACAGGAACGGATCTGTGTCCTGATGGAAGCAGTGGGGCTGCCAAGGGGGTAGAAGTGACTGCAGTGGTTGGATATTGACACTGGACAGCCTTGTAAGAGATGTTCTCATCTTGCTTCTTTGAAGGCCCCTTCCCATTCATGGTGGTCCTGGGGACAAGGAGAAAAGGAATGTCAACGATTTCAAGAAGTGGAAAGGATTTCAAGAAGTTGAAACCAAGCATTAGAACACCATCTCTTCTCCATGAATTCATTCTCATATTCACCCCCAGTCTCCCAAAGCAGACAGGAGGGGTCTGGTCCAACAGGGTTTGCGGGCAGTGGCCCTTCCACAGGCCATCTCCCCTCCAGTCTAGAAGTCCAACGACCAGGTCCCAGGCTTTCAACTCATCTCCTTCTCTCGGGGCCTTCTCTAGGGGCCCCAGGGAACTTCTGGGCTCTTTCTCTGCCTTCTAGGAGGCTCTGTGGGGCTGGGTCGAGTGCTCTCAGCCGACGTGGACCACACTGCCAGGTGTCTCCCCCTGCATTTGCCACCCTTCGACACAGGAGGATCAAGTGGGAGGATGTCCTCTCAGAGAGATCCATGGCGATCAGAATAGATGTCCTCTCTCTTCCATTGTTTACCCTCATCTCTCAGGCGTTTCTACCATCTCTTGATTTCCCTGGAATTTCAACCCCAGGAGAGGGGGGGTGGGTCAGAAGCCAAACATTTGGCTTCCCACTCCTGTCTTTCTTGAAGGTTTTCCCCGAACCAATGGGCCTAAAACAACATTCATAACCTGATATGGTTTCTGTGGGCCAGCCATCCAGGTGCAACTAGCCAGGTCCCTGTGGCTCAGGATCTCTCACAAGGCTGCAGTCCAGAGGGCCTCTGGATCTTCAGTCATCTGCGGGCTTGTTGGGGGTAAGTCTGCTTTTGAGCTCACTCAGCTGGCTGTGAGCAGCCAGAGGCCCTCCATTGCTGGAAGCAAGAAATAGTCATTCCTTGCCCCATGGGCCTCTCCAGCATAAAGCTCCCAAGGAGCAGCTGGCTTCCCTGGGAACAGATGAGGGAGGGAGGGACGGAGGGCGGGCAAGCCCAAGAGGAGACCATTCTCTTTGTCAACTCACCTCCGAAGTGACATCCTATCACTTTGGCCACATTCTGTCCTTTACAAGGGAGTCAGTAGTTCTGACTCGAATCAAGAGGTAGAGTATGGAACACAAAACGATGTGTACCCAAGATGGGAATCGTTGGAGACCCTTAAAGGCTGCCCTCCCTACTTGGCTGGGACTTGACCTCAGCTAGCCACCACTATAATCTCTGCATCCTTATATTATTATATATTATGTTAGATTATATTATATGCACTATTATCTTTGCATAGAATCATCACATCCTAGGACGTGAACGAGGGGAACATTTTACCAAGCCCTTCTGGGATCCTTCAGCAGCTTGCCTAGAAGTTCCTTGCCCAAGGGTGCCTGTCAGGTCAGTGTCTGGCTCCTGATTTCGGTTCAGGGCTGATCACGTGATCTGGGAAATCCAGACCAGCGTCTGGTTCAGCACTTGAGTCCCAAGCCTGTCGAGGAATCTCTCTAACTCGGCCCCTCCCCCGCCTGCATGTGTGTGCGTTCCTTTGTGTGTGTGTGTGTATGTGTGCGCAGTCACCCTTTCTGTCTCTCCAAAGAAGAAGAAGAAGAAGAAGAAGAAGAACAGTAGTAGGCATAGTAGTAGAAGTTATTGGCACAGCAGGTGATCATTAGACAACCCTGGTTTGGAACGGGAGCTCTGAAATTCACTAGCTGTGTGATCTTGGGGCAAGTTGTTTCCCCTGTCTGAACCTCAGTCAGACATGACACACTGGGTTATTGGGACGATGAAGGGATCGATACAAGACACTTCAAACCGTCCCTTGCTTGGCATAGAATCCCTTAATCAAATCCATTCTCAGTAGCAGGAGTCTCAGCCATTGGATATTTTTATTTTTATTTGTGTTACGCTGAACACTGAAAAATATTCTCTCACACTCATACGGCTCCAGGGAATATGGAGCATCAGGCTAAAGGATGGGGTGGATCTCAAGTCAAAGGAGCCATGGGTATGGCTGAAGGGGTAAGCACAGGAGCTTTTGTGCTCTGGTTGTGAGTGTTGGTGGCTGCTGGGCAAGGGAATCAGACCTGCAGGGGACCCGAGAACTTGGAGTCTGGCCAGTGCACCCTTGCTCCCTTCTTGGGCTTCCTGGGTTTCAGGGGAGCCTTTGGCCCTTGAGGGTATTTGGAGGCTGTGCCCGGAACAGCAGGAGCAGGAGCAGGAGGCCCCCCGGAGACAGGCTGGACCTTGGGCCCAGAGTTGGCCAGCTTCTGCCTGAGGCAATGGTTTTGGGCCTGGAGCCTTTGGAACTCCCTCTCTGCCCACAGGACAGCCTTCTGGCTCTCCTCACTCCTCTTCTCCACCACGAGGCGCTCCCGCTCATGCAAGGAGGCGATTTGCTGCCATTCTCGGTGCAGGTCGGCGGCCATGTTCCTACAGAGGCCCAAGTGCCAGTGGGCAGCATCCGCCTTCCTGCGCACCTTGGCAAGCTCGTTCTTCACTTGCAGGCAGCGTGCCTTCTCCTCCATCATCTTCCTCTCCAGGTGTCTGAGGTGCTCTTCGCACAGCTTCGGCTCTGCCTCAAGCTTCAGGCGCAACTTCGGAATCTCACCGTCCAGGAGGGTGTTCCGAAGGTGAACAGGTCCTTGCTCAGCTTGGTGGCTTGTTGGGTTTCTTGGGAGCTCTTCATTCCTCTGACGTGCCTTCTTCAGTGCCCTGGACGGCTTTAATTGGTTCACGGGGCCCCCGCCTGAGGGCACGTGGTCAGGGGAGGAGGAGCCAGTCTCCACCTGCCTCCTTGAGCCCCCACCTTCCAGATGATCTCCAAGCAGCTCTAGCACATGCATCCCCTTCAGGAGGATCTGGCTGAGGGTGTGCTGTTGGCTCTGGCCCTCAGCGCTGGCCTGCCGCCGCACTCCTCCTTCAGGAAGCTCTGGCCTGCCTGCCTGCCCTGCCTCGTCCTGCACTCTCTGTCCACAGCTGCCAATCTCCTGAACCAGCGGGTCTGCACTTGCCTGCAGATCACGGCTGTCCTTGAAGCCTTCTGGTGTTTTCCTCACCAGGGCTTCTCCATCTTCCTGGGCTGCTCCACAGATGGGATTTTCATGAGGCAGCTGGTGAGGGCTCTTCAACAGCCTTTCCCGAACTCCCTTCCGCAGTTGCGTGGTGTTTCCCACTGACCAATACCCGGCATCTTGATTCAGGGCAGCCAGAGCAAGAAGCTGGAACGGGAGAGGACTGGCCTTCGGCTCGGATGATGCGACAGCTCCACGGGCTTGTGCGTCCGGTTCGGTCTTCTCCATGCCTTTTCCAGAGACTTCCTCGTTCTGGGCACACTGCCACTTTCTTCTTCGGAAGCTGAGTGCACTCTTTCCCAGGAACACCACCACTGCAGTGCACACCAGGATCTCCCAGCGAAACCCAGAGACTCGTGGCACATGTGGCCAACGTTCGTCTATCACCAACCCAGCAGCCCACAGCTGCTCCAGACAGCCCACAGCGGCTCCAGAACTGTGTGGGGAGGCATTTGGATGGCCCCCAGCTGGCTCCAAAGAGCCTTGTGGCTTGGTCTCCGATCACCAGTGTGTTCTGGGCCACTAGGAAGTGCTTGGAACCCCTACGAGGGTTCCGTCTCCAACGCAAACCAGGGCCTGGCAACAGGAGCTGAAGGGAGGAGGGGTGGGGGAGGTGCACCTGAGTCTCCAAGGCACATCAGTGCCTGCAACCGGAGCTGACAGCAGGTGGGGTAGGGGAGGGGAATCGCTATATTGTACACCTGAAACAAAGACAACCCTATCGATCAATTTCTCGGAAGTACAATTTCAACATTAAAAAAAATATATTTAAAAAGCAAACTAGGTATCCAAAGGAGAAATCTAACAAATATCCAAACACTGAGAAAGTAACCTTCTAGATGATCAAAGACCAAAGATCAAATCTCAATGCATTGAAGTGAAGGAAAATGAACATACAACATATGAAAATGTGTGGGACACAGCACAATCAATGGACAGCACCATGTAGAGCAATCACTGCCTATGTTAGAAAGGAGGAGGAGCATCTGGGAGGCTCAGTCAGTTAGTCCAACTCTTGATTTTGACTCGGGTCATGATTAAACTCGAGGTTGTGAGACTGAAACTGCATTGTGCTGGTGCTGGGCATGGAGGCTGTTTAATAATCTCTCTCTCTCTCTCTCTCTCTGTACCCCTTCCCTGTCTCTCTCTCTCTATCTCTCTCTCTCTGTCTCAAAACAATAAGCTCTCCACGTCAGAACCTAGAAAAAGATGAGAAAATAAAACTAAAGAAGAAAACCAAAGGAATCCTTCCACCCAGTTTCAAGATCTACAGCTATAGTAATCAAAAAGGTGTGGTGTTGGTGAAGGGATAGACAAATGGAACAGTATAAAGATAGATAAGTGGAACAGGATCAAACCCAGAAAGAGACCAACCACCAACATGTCAATGGGATTCTGACAAAGGGGAAAAGCAATTCAATGGAGGAGTGACAGCGTTTTGAAGAAATGGTGCTAGAGCGAGTGGACTTCCAGAGACAAAGAAGAAGAAGGAGAAGAAGAAGAGGGAGGGGCAGAGAGGAGGAGGAGGTGGAGGTGGAGGACGAGGAGGATGAGGACCACAATCGAAGGCTCATCCTCTGTACAAAACTGAACTCGTGGCGCCTGGGTGACTCAGTCGCTGAGGCAGCCAGCTCTTAATTTCGGCTCTTGTCATGCTCTCAGGGTCCCGGGACAAAATCAGGCTCCAAGCTCACTGGGGAGTCTGCTTAAGGACGCTCTTTTCGCTTCTCCCTCCACCCCATGCCCCACTCATGCGCATGCTCATTCTCTCAAAAAGAAAAAAAAATTGGTTAAATTAACTCAAAATTAATCACCGCCGTCTACGTAAAATCATAAATCTTCTAGGGAAAAAAATGTCCAGAATGGACAGCTAGGTAAAGAATCCTCCGACTGGACATCAAATCATGTTCCGTTCAAGAAGAGTTGATTCATTAGACATGATCCAACAATCAGAATTGGAAGTCTGTCATGTGTGAAACACCTTGTGAAGAAGACCCAAAAGGGAAGCTACAAACTGGGAGAAAATAGGTGCAAACCACATACCTGATAAAGGACTCCTGTCGGAAGGAGAGAACCTCAAAAGTGGACCCCCAAAGAAGCAAGCCATCCAGTCTGAAAAGAACAAAAACAGAAAAAATGGGCAAAAGACCGAAACACTTTACCAAAGAGTATACAGATGGAAATCCCATAAAAAGGTACCATCGGGGCAATTCAAATTCAAACTCCAATGAGCTCTCACTGCACACCTATCAGCATCATGCAAACCAAATGCACCCGAGAGGGAGAGAGAGACCCCACTCCCCAATGCAAGGCAGGATGTGGAACGACTGGATCGCTCCTGCATCGCTGTTGGGAATGGAAGGTGATACAGCTCCCTCTTGAAAACAGTTCACAGTTCCTTTTCTTTTTCAAGGCCTGGATTTAAATTCCAGGGAACAAGCAGTAGAATATGCTTTTCGGGTGCACAGGATAGTGACCCAACCCTCCACACAGTTTCTCTGAAAACTAGACTTGCAACCACCCTAGGACCCCAGTCATTGCACTCTTGGCATTTCTCTGCGAGAAATCCAAACTTACGTTTGCTCAAAAACCTGTACAGGAACGGATCTGTGTCCTGATGGAAGCAGTGGGGCTGCCAAGGGGGTAGAAGTGACTGCAGTGGTTGGATATTGACACTGGACAGCCTTGTAAGAGATGTTCTCATCTTGCTTCTTTGAAGGCCCCTTCCCATTCATGGTGGTCCTGGGGACAAGGAGAAAAGGAATGTCAACGATTTCAAGAAGTGGAAAGGATTTCAAGAAGTTGAAACCAAGCATTAGAACACCATCTCTTCTCCATGAATTCATTCTCATATTCACCCCCAGTCTCCCAAAGCAGACAGGAGGGGTCTGGTCCAACAGGGGTTGCGGGCAGTGGCCCTTCCACAGGCCATCTCCCCTCCAGCCTAGAAGTCCAACGACCAGGTCCCAGGCTTTCAACTCATCTCATTCTCTCGGGGCCTTCTCTAGGGGCCCCAGGGAACTTCTGGGCTCTTTCTCTGCCTTCTAGGAGGCTCTGTGGGGCTGGGTCGAGTGCTCTCAGCCGACGTGGACCACACTGCCAGGTGTCTCCCCCTGCATTTGCCACCCTTCGACACAGGAGGATCAAGTGGGAGGATGTCCTCTCAGAGAGATCCATGGCGATCAGAATAGATGTCCTCTCTCTTCCATTGTTTACCCTCATCTCTCAGGCGTTTCTACCATCTCTTGATTTCCCTGGAATTTCAACCCCAGGAGAGGGGGGGTGGGTCAGAAGCCAAACATTTGGCTTCCCACTCCTGTCTTTCTTGAAGGTTTTCCCCGAACCAATGGGCCTAAAACAACATTCATAACCTGATATGGTTTCTGTGGGCCAGCCATCCAGGTGCAACTAGCCAGGTCCCTGTGGCTCAGGATCTCTCACAAGGCTGCAGTCCAGAGGGCCTCTGGATCATCAGTCATCTGCGGGCTTGTTGGGGGTAAGTCTGCTTTTGAGCTCACTCAGCTGGCTGTGAGCAGCCAGAGGCCCTCCATTGCTGGAAGCAAGAAATAGTCATTCCTTGCCCCATGGGCCTCTCCAGCATAAAGCTCCCAAGGAGCAGCTGGCTTCCCTGGGAACAGATGCGGGAGGGAGGGACGGAGGGCGGGCAAGCCCAAGAGGAGACCAGTCTCTTTGTAAACTCACCTCCGAAGGGACATCCTATCACTTTGGCCACATTCTGTCCTTTACAAGGGAGTCAGTAGTTCTGACTCGAATCAAGAGGTGGAGTATGGAACACAAAACGATGTGTACCCAAGATGGGAATCGTTGGAGACCCTTAAAGGCTGCCCTCCCTACTTGGCTGGGACTTGACCTCAGCTAGCCACCACTATAATCTCTGCATCCTTATATTATTATATATTATGTTAGATTATATTATATGCACTATTATCTTTGCATAGAATCATCACATCCTAGGACGTGAACGAGGGGAACATTTTACCAAGCCCTTCTGGGATCCTTCAGCAGCTTGCCTAGAAGTTCCTTGCCCAAGGGTGCCTGTCAGGTCAGTGTCTGGCTCCTGATTTCGGTTCAGGGCTGATCACGTGATCTGGGAAATCCAGACCAGCGTCTGGTTCAGCACTTGAGTCCGAAGCCTGTCGAGGAATCTCTCTAACTCGGCCCCTCCCCCGCCTGCATATGTGTGCGTTCCTTTGTGTGTGTGTATGTGCGCGCCATCACCCTTTCTGTCTCTCGGAAAAAGGAAGAAGGAAGAAGAAGGAAGAAGAAGGAAGAAGAAGGAAGAAGAAGGAAGAAGAAGGAAGAAGAAGAAGAAGAAGAAGAAGAAGAAGAAGAAGAACAAGAACAAGAAGAACAAGAAGAACAAGAAGAACAAGAAGAACAAGAAGAACAGTAGTAGGCATAGTAGTAGAAGTTATTGGCACAGCAGGTGATCATTAGACAACCCTGGTTTGGAACGGGAGCTCTGAAATTCACTAGCTGTGTGATCTTGGGGCAAGTTGTTTCCCCTGTCTGAACCTCAGTCAGACAAGACACACTGGGTTATTGGGACGATTAAGGGATCGATACAAGACACTTCAAACCGTCCCTTGCTTGGCATCGAATCCCTTAATCAAATCCATTCTCAGGAGCAGGAGTCTCAGCCATTGGATATTTTTATTTTTATTTGTGTTACGCTGAACACTGAAAAATATTCTCTCACACTCATACGGCTCCAGGGAATATGGAGCATCAGGCTAAAGGATGGGGTGGATCTCAAGTCAAAGGAGCCATGGGTATGGCTGAAGGGGTAAGCACAGGAGCTTTTGTGCTCTGGTTGTGAGTGTTGGTGGCTGCTGGGCAAGGGAATCAGACCTGCAGGGGACCCGAGAACTTGGAGTCTGGCCAGTGCACCCTTGCTCCCTTCTTGGGCTTCCTGGGTTTCAGGGGAGCCTTTGGCCCTTGAGGGTATTTGGAGGCTGTGCCCGGAACAGCAGGAGCAGGAGCAGGAGGCCCCCTGGAGACAGGCTGGACCTTGGGCCCAGAGTTGGCCAGCTTCTGCCTGAGGCAATGGTTTTGGGCCTGGAGCCTTTGGAACTCCCTCTCTGCCCACAGGACAGCCTTCTGGCTCTCCTCACTCCTCTTCTCCACCAGGAGGCGCTCCCGCTCATGCAAGGAGGCGATTTGCTGCCATTCTTGGTGCAGGTCGGCGGCCATGTTCCTACAGAGGCCCAAGTGCCAGTGGGCAGCATCCGCCTTCCTGCGCACCTTGGCAAGCTCGTTCTTCACTTGCAGGCAGCGTGCCTTCTCCTCCATCATCTTCCTCTCCAGGTGTCTGAGGTGCTCTTCGCACAGCTTCGGCTCTGCCTCAAGCTTCAGGCGCAACTTCGGAATCTCACCGTCCAGGAGGGTGTTCCGAAGGTGAACAGGTCCTTGCTCAGCTTGGTGGCTTGTTGGGTTTCTTGGGAGCTCTTCATTCCTCTGACGTGCCTTCTTCAGTGCCCTGGACGGCTTTAATTGGTTCACGGGGCTCCCGCCTGAGGGCACGTGGTCAGGGGAGGAGGAGCCAGTCTCCACCTGCCTCCTTGAGCCCCCACCTTCCAGATGATCTCCAAGCAGCTCTAGCACATGCATCCCCTTCAGGAGGATCTGGCTGAGGGTGTGCTGTTGGCTCTGGCCCTCAGCGCTGGCCTGCCGCCGCACTCCTCCTTCAGGAAGCTCTGGCCTGCCTGCCTGCCCTGCCTCGTCCTGCACTCTCTGTCCACAGCTGCCAATCTCCTGAACCAGCGGGTCTGCACTTGCCTGCAGATCACGGCTGTCCTTGAAGCCTTCTGGTGTTTTCCTCACCAGGGCTTCTCCATCTTCCTGGGCTGCTCCACAGATGGGATTTTCATGAGGCAGCTGCTGAGGGCTCTTCAACAGCCTTTCCCGAACTCCCTTCCGCAGTTGCGTGGTGTTTCCCACTGACCAATACCCGGCATCTTGATTCAGGGTAGCCAGAGCAAGAAGCTGGAACGGGAGAGGACTGGCCTTCGGCTCGGATGATGCGACAGCTCCACGGGCTTGTGCGTCCGGTTCGGTCTTCTCCATGCCTTTTCCAGAGACTTCCTCGTTCTGGGCACACTGCCCCTTTCTTCTTCGGAAGCTGAGTGCACTCTTTCCCAGGAACACCACCACTGCAGTGCACACCAGGATCTCCCAGCGAAACCCAGAGACTCGTGGCACATGTAGCCAACGTTCGTCTATCACCAACCCAGCAGCCCACAGCTGCTCCAGGACAGCCCACAGCGGCTCCAGAACTGTGTGGGGAGGCATTTGGATGGCCCCCAGCTGGCTCCAAAGAGCCTTGTGGCTTGGTCTCCGATCACCAGTGTCTTCTGGGCCACTAGGAAGTGCTTGGAACCCCTACGAGGGTTCCGTCTCCAACGCAAACCAGGGCCTGGCAACAGGAGCTGAAGGGAGGAGGGGTGGGGGAGGTGCACCTGAGTCTCCAAGGCACATCAGTGCCTGCAACCGGAGCTGACAGCAGGTGGGGTAGGGGAGGGGAATCGCTATATTGTACACCTGAAACAAAGACAACCCTATCGATCAATTTATCGGAAGTATAATTTCAACATTAAAAAAAATATATTTAAAAAGCAAACTAGGTATCCAAAGGAGAAATCTAACAAATATCCAAACACTGAGAATGTAACCTTCTAGATGATCAAAGATCAAAGATCAAATCTCAATGCATTGAAGTGAACGTAAATGAACATACAACATATGAAAATGTGTGGGACACAGCACAATCAATGGACAGCACCATGTAGAGCAATCACTGCCTATGTTAGAAAGGAGGAGGAGCATCTGGGAGGCTCAGTCAGTTAGTCCAACTCTTGATTTTGACTCGGGTCATGATTAAACTCGAGGTTGTGAGACTGAACCTGCATTGTGCTGGTGCTGGGCATGGAGGCTGTTTAATAATCTCTCTCTCTCTCTCTCTCTGTACCCCTTCCCTGTCTCTCTCTCTCTCTCTCTCTCTCTGTCTCAAAACAATAAGCTCTCCACGTCAGAACCTAGAAAAAGATGAGAAAATAAAACTAAAGAAGAAAACCAAAGGAATCCTTCCACCCAGTTTCAAGATCTACAGCTATAGTAATCAAAAAGGTGTGGTGTTGGTGAAGGGATAGACAAATGGAACAGTATAAAGATAGATAAGTGGAACAGGATCAAACCCAGAAAGAGACCAACCACCAACATGTCAATGGGATTCTGACAAAGGGGAAAAGCAATTCAATGGAGGAGTGACAGCGTTTTGAAGAAATGGTGCTAGAGCAAGTGGACTTCCAGAGACAAAGAAGAAGAAGGAGAAGAAGAAGAGGGAGGGGCAGAGAGGAGGAGGAGGTGGAGGTGGAGGACGAGGAGGACGAGGACCACAATCGAAGGCTCATCCTCTGTACAAAACTGAACTCGTGGCGCCTGGGTGACTCAGTCGCTGGGGCAGCCAGCTCTTAATTTCGGCTCTTGTCATGCTGTCAGGGTCCCGGGACAAAATCAGGCTCCAAGCTCACTGGGGAGTCTGCTTAAGGACGCTCTTTTTGCTTCTCCCTCCACCCCACGCCCCACTCATGCGCATGCTCACTCTCTCAAAAAGAAAAATAAATTTGTTAAATTAACTCAAAATTAATCACCGCCTTCTACGTAAAATGATAAATCTTCTAGGGAAAAAAATGTCCAGAATGGACAGCTAGGTAAAGAATCCTCCGACTGGACATCAAATCATCTCCGTTCAAGAAGAGTTGATTCATTAGACATGATCCAACAATCAGAATTGGAAGTCTGTCATGTGTGAAACACCTTGTGAAGAAGACCCAAAAGGGAAGCTACAAACTGGGAGAAAATAGGTGCAAACCACATACCTGATAAAGGACTCCTGTCGGAAGGAGAGAACCTCAAAAGTTGACCCCCAAAGAAGCAAGCCATCCAGTCTGAAAAGAACAAAAACAAAAAAAATGGGCAAAAGACCGAAACACTTTACCAAAGAGTATACAGATGGAAATCCCATAAAAAGGTACCATCGGGGCATTTCAAATTCAAACTCCAATGAGCTCTCACTGCACACCTATCAGCATCATGCAAACCAAATGCACCCGAGAGGGAGAGAGAGACCCCACTCCCCAATGCAAGGCAGGATGTGGAACGACTGGATCGCTCCTGCATCGCTGTTGGGAATAGAAGGTGATAGAGCTCCCTCTTGAAAACAGTTCACAGTTCCTTTTCTTTTTCAAGGCCTGGATTTAAATTCCAGGGAACAAGCAGTAGAATATGCTTTTCGGGTGCACAGGATAGTGACCCAACCCTCCACACAGTTTCTCTGAAAACTAGACCTGCAACCACCCTAGGACAACAGTCATTGCACTCTTGGCATTTCTCTGCGAGAAATCCAAACTTACGTTTGCTCAAAAACCTGTACAGGAACGGATCTGTGTCCTGATGGAAGCAGTGGGGCTGCCAAGGGGGTAGAAGTGACTGCAGTGGTTGGATATTGACACTGGACAGCCTTGTAAGAGATGTTCTCATCTTGCTTCTTTGAAGGCCCCTTCCCATTCATGGTGTTCCTGGGGACAAGGAGAAAAGGAATGTCAACGATTTCAAGAAGTGGAAAGGATTTCAAGAAGTTGAAACCAAGCATTAGAACACCATCTCTTCTCCATGAATTCATTCTCATATTCACCCCCAGTCTCCCAAAGCAGACAGGAGGGGTCTGGTCCAACAGGGGTTGCGGGCAGTGGCCCTTCCACAGGCCATCTCCCCTCCAGTCTAGAAGTCCAACGACCAGGTCCCAGGCTTTCAACTCATCTCATTCTCTCGGGGCCTTCTCTAGGGGCCCCAGGGAACTTCTGGGCTCTTTCTCTGCCTTCTAGGAGGCTCTGTGGGGCTGGGTCGAGTGCTCTCAGCCGACGTGGACCACACTGCCAGGTGTCTCCCCCTGCATTTGCCACCCCTCGACACAGGAGGATCAAGTGGGAGGATGTCCTCTCAGAGAGATCCATGGCGATCAGAATAGATGTCCTCTCTCTTCCATTGTTTACCCTCATCTCTCAGGCGTTTCTACCATCTCTTGATTTCCCTGGAATTTCAACCCCAGGAGAGGGGGGGTGGGTCAGAAGCCAAACATTTGGCTTCCCACTCCTGTCTTTCTTGAAGGTTTTCCCCGAACCAATGGGCCTAAAACAACATTCATAACCTGATATGGTTTCTGTGGGCCAGCCATCCAGGTGCAACTAGCCAGGTCCCTGTGGCTCAGGATCTCTCACAAGGCTGCAGTCCAGAGGGCCTCTGGATCTTCAGTCATCTGCGGGCTTGTTGGGGGTAAGTCTGCTTTTGAGCTCACTCAGCTGGCTGTGAGCAGCCAGAGGCCCTCCATTGCTGGAAGCAAGAAATAGTCATTCCTTGCCCCATGGGCCTCTCCAGCATAACGCTCCCAAGGAGCAGCTGGCTTCCCTGGGAACAGATGAGGGAGGGAGGGACGGAGGGCGGGCAAGCCCAAGAGGAGACCATTCTCTTTGTCAACTCACCTCCGAAGGGACATCCTATCACTTTGGCCCCATTCTGTCCTTTACAAGGGAGTCAGTAGTTCTGACTCGAATCAAGAGGTAGAGTATGGAACACAAAACGATGTGTACCCAAGATGGGAATCGTTGGAGACCCTTAAAGGTTGCCCTCCCTACTTGGCTGGGACTTGACCACAGCTAGCCACCACTATAATCTCTGCATCCTTATATTATTATATATTATGTTAGATTATATTATATGCACTATTATCTTTGCATAGAATCATCACATCCTAGGACGTGAACGAGGGGAACATTTTACCAAGCCCTTCTGGGATCCTTCAGCAGCTTGCCTAGAAGTTCCTTGCCCAAGGGTGCCTGTCAGTTCAGTGTCTGGCTCCTGATTTCGGTTCAGGGCTGATCACGTGATCTGGGAAATCCAGACCAGCGTCTGGTTCAGCACTTGAGTCCCAAGCCTGTCGAGGAATCTCTCTAACTCGGCCCCTCCCCCGCCTGCATGTGTGTGCGTTCCTTTGTGTGTGTGTGTATGTGTGCGCCGTCACCCTTTCTGTCTCTCCAAAGAAGAAGAAGAAGAAGAAGAAGAAGAAGAAGAACAGTAGTAGGCATAGTAGTAGAAGTTATTGGCACAGCAGGTGATCATTAGACAACCCTGGTTTGGAACGGGAGCTCTGAAATTCACTAGCTGTGTGATCTTGGGGCAAGTTGTTTCCCCTGTCTGAACCTCAGTCAGACATGACACACTGGGTTATTGGGACGATTAAGGGATCGATACAAGACCCTTCAAACCGTCCCTTGCTTGGCATAGAATCCCTTAATCAAATCCATTCTCAGTAGCAGGAGTCTCAGCCATTGGATATTTTTATTTTTATTTGTGTTACGCTGAACACTGAAAAATATTCTCTCACACTCATACGGCTCCAGGGAATATGGAGCATCAGGCTAAAGGATGGGGTGGATCTCAAGTCAAAGGAGCCATGGGTATGGCTGAAGGGGTAAGCACAGGAGCTTTTGTGCTCTGGTTGTGAGTGTTGGTGGCTGCTGGGCAAGGGAATCAGACCTGCAGGGGACCCGAGAACTTGGAGTCTGGCCAGTGCACCCTTGCTCCCTTCTTGGGCTTCCTGGGTTTCAGGGGAGCCTTTGGCCCTTGAGGGTATTTGGAGGCTGTGCCCGGAACAGCAGGAGCAGGAGCAGGAGGCCCCCCGGAGACAGGCTGGACCTTGGGCCCAGAGTTGGCCAGCTTCTGCCTGAGGCAATGGTTTTGGGCCTGGAGCCTTTGGAACTCCCTCTCTGCCCACAGGACAGCCTTCTGGCTCTCCTCACTCCTCTTCTCCACCAGGAGGCGCTCCCGCTCATGCAAGGAGGCGATTTGCTGCCATTCTCGGTGCAGGTCGGCGGCCATGTTCCTATAGAGGCCCAAGTGCCAGTGGGCAGCATCCGCCTTCCTGCGCACCTTGGCAAGCTCGTTCTTCACTTGCAGGCAGCGTGCCTTCTCCTCCATCATCTTCCTCTCCAGGTGTCTGAGGTGCTCTTCGCACAGCTTCGGCTCTGCCTCAAGCTTCAGGCGCAACTTCGGAATCTCACCGTCCAGGAGGGTGTTCCGAAGGTGAACAGGTCCTTGCTCAGCTTGGTGGCTTGTTGGGTTTCTTGGGAGCTCTTCATTCCGCTGACGTGCCTTCTTCAGTGCCCTGGACGGCTTTAATTGGTTCACGGGGCCCCCGCCTGAGGGCACGTGGTCAGGGGAGGAGGAGCCAGTCTCCACCTGCCTCCTTGAGCCCCCACCTTCCAGATGATCTCCAAGCAGCTCTAGCACATGCATCCCCTTCAGGAGGATCTGGCTGAGGGTGTGCTGTTGGCTCTGGCCCTCAGCGCTGGCCTGCCGCCGCACTCCTCCTTCAGGAAGCTCTGGCCTGCCTGCCTGCCCTGCCTCGTCCTGCACTCTCTGTCCACAGCTGCCAATCTCCTGAACCAGCGGGTCTGCACTTGCCTGCAGATCACGGCTGTCCTTGAAGCCTTCTGGTGTTTTCCTCACCAGGGCTTCTCCATCTTCCTGGGCTGCTCCACAGATGGGATTTTCATGAGGCAGCTGCTGAGGGCTCTTCAACAGCCTTTCCCGAACTCCCTTCCGCAGTTGCGTGGTGTTTCCCACTGACCAATACCCGGCATCTTGATTCAGGGCAGCCAGAGCAAGAAGCTGGAACGGGAGAGGACTGGCCTTCGGCTCGGATGATGCGACAGCTCCACGGGCTTGTGCGTCCGGTTCGGTCTTCTCCATGCCTTTTCCAGAGACTTCCTCGTTCTGGGCACACTGCCCCTTTCTTCTTCGGAAGCTGAGTGCACTCTTTCCCAGGAACACCACCACTGCAGTGCACACCAGGATCTCCCAGCGAAACCCAGAGACTCGTGGCACATGTAGCCAACGTTCGTCTATCACCAACCCAGCAGCCCACAGCTGCTCCAGGACAGCCCACAGCGGCTCCAGAACTGTGTGGGGAGGCATTTGGATGGCCCCCCGCTGGCTCCAAAGAGCCTTGTGGCTTGGTCTCCGATCACCAGTGTCTTCTGGGCCACTAGGAAGTGCTTGGAACCCCTACGAGGGTTCTGTCTCCAACGCAAACCAGTGCCTGGCAACAGGAGCTGAAGGGAGGAGGGGTGGGGGAGGTGCACCTGAGTCTCCAAGGCACATCAGTGCCTGCAACCGGAGCTGACAGCAGGTGGGGTAGGGGAGGGGAATCGCTATATTGTACACCTGAAACAAAGACAACCCTATCGATCAATTTCTCGGAAGTGCAATTTAAACATTAAAAAAAATATATTTAAAAAGCAAACTAGGTATCCAAAGGAGAAATCTAACAAATATCCAAACACTGAGAAAGTATCCTTCTAGATGATCAAAGATCAAAGATCAAATCTCAATGCATTGAAGTGAAGGAAAATGAACATACAACATATGAAAATGTGTGGGACACAGCACAATCAATGGACAGCACCATGTAGAGCAATCACTGCCTATGTTAGAAAGGAGGAGGAGCATCTGGGAGGCTCAGTCAGTTAGTCCAACTCTTGATTTTGACTCGGGTCATGATTAAACTCGAGGTTGTGAGACTGAACCTGCATTGTGCTGGTGCTGGGCATGGAGGCTGTTTAATAATCTCTCTCTCTCTCTCTCTCTCTGTACCCCTTCCCTGTCTCTCTCTCTCTATCTCTCTCTCTCTGTCTCAAAACAATAAGCTCTCCACGTCAGAACCTAGAAAAAGATGAGAAAATAAAACTAAAGAAGAAAACCAAAGGAATCCTTCCACCCAGTTTCAAGATCTACAGCTATAGTAATCAAAAAGGTGTGGTGTTGGTGAAGGGATAGACAAATGGAACAGTATAAAGATAGATAAGTGGAACAGGATCAAACCCAGAAAGAGACCAACCACCAACATGTCAATGGGATTCTGACAAAGGGGAAAAGCAATTCAATGGAGGAGTGACAGCGTTTTGAAGAAATGGTGCTAGAGCGAGTGGACTTCCAGAGACAAAGAAGGAGAAGAAGAAGAGGGAGGGGCAGAGAGGAGGAGGAGGTGGAGGTGGAGGACGAGGAGGACGAGGACCGCAATCGAAGGCTCATCCTCTGTACAAAACTGAACTCGTGGCGCCTGGGTGACTCAGTCGCTGAGGCAGCCAGCTCTTAATTTCGGCTCTTGTCATGCTCTCAGGGTCCCGGGACAAAATCAGGCTCCAAGCTCACTGGGGAGTCTGCTTAAGGACGCTCTTTTCGCTTCTCCCTCCACCCCACGCCCCACTCATGCGCATGCTCACTCTCTCAAAAAGAAAAAAAAATTTGTTAAATTAACTCAAAATTAATCACCGCCTTCTACGTAAAATCATAAATCTTCTAGGGAAAAAAATGTCCAGAATGGACAGCTAGGTAAAGAATCCTCCGACTGGACATCAAATCATGTTCCGTTCAAGAAGAGTTGATTCATTAGACATGATCCAACAATCAGAATTGGAAGTCTGTCATGTGTGAAACACCTTGTGAAGAAGACCCAAAAGGGAAGCTACAAACTGGGAGAAAATAGGTGCAAACCACATACCTGATAAAGGACTCCTGTCGGAAGGAGAGAACCTCAAAAGTGGACCCCCAAAGAAGCAAGCCATCCAGTCTGAAAAGAACAAAAACAAAAAAAATGGGCAAAAGACCGAAACACTTTACCAAAGAGTATACAGATGGAAATCCCATAAAAAGGTACCATCGGGGCAATTCAAATTCAAACTCCAATGAGCTCTCACTGCACACCTATCAGCATGATGCAAACCAAATGCACCCGAGAGGGAGAGAGAGACCCCACTCCCCAATGCAAGGCAGGATGTGGAACGACTGGATCGCTCCTGCATCGCTGTTGGGAATGGAAGGTGATACAGCTCCCTCTTGAAAACAGTTCACAGTTCCTTTTCTTTTTCAAGGCCTGGATTTAAATTCCAGGGAACAAGCAGTAGAATATGCTTTTCGGGTGCACAGGATAGTGACCCAACCCTCCACACAGTTTCTCTGAAAACTAGACTTGCAACCACCCTAGGACCCCAGTCATTGCACTCTTGGCATTTCTCTGCGAGAAATCCAAACTTACGTTTGCTCAAAAACCTGTACAGGAACGGATCTGTGTCCTGATGGAAGCAGTGGGGCTGCCAAGGGGGTAGAAGTGACTGCAGTGGTTGGATATTGACACTGGACAGCCTTGTAAGAGATGTTCTCATCTTGCTTCTTTGAAGGCCCCTTCCCATTCATGGTGGTCCTGGGGACAAGGAGAAAAGGAATGTCAACGATTTCAAGAAGTGGAAAGGATTTCAAGAAGTTGAAACCAAGCATTAGAACACCATCTCTTCTCCATGAATTCATTCTCATATTCACCCCCAGTCTCCCAAAGCAGACAGGAGGGGTCTGGTCCAACAGGGGTTGCGGGCAGTGGCCCTTCCACAGGCCATCTCCCCTCCAGTCTAGAAGTCCAACGACCAGGTCCCAGGCTTTCAACTCATCTCATTCTCTCGGGGCCTTCTCTAGGGGCCCCAGGGAACTTCTGGGCTCTTTCTCTGCCTTCTAGGAGGCTCTGTGGGGCTGGGTCGAGTGCTCTCAGCCGACGTGGACCACACTGCCAGGTGTCTCCCCCTGCATTTGCCACCCTTCGACACAGGAGGATCAAGTGGGAGGATGTCCTCTCAGAGAGATCCATGGCGATCAGAATAGATGTCCTCTCTCTTCCATTGTTTACCCTCATCTCTCAGGCGTTTCTACCATCTCTTGATTTCCCTGGAATTTCAACCCCAGGAGAGGGGGGGTGGGTCAGAAGCCAAACATTTGGCTTCCCACTCCTGTCTTTCTTGAAGGTTTTCCCCGAACCAATGGGCCTAAAACAACATTCATAACCTGATATGGTTTCTGTGGGCCAGCCATCCAGGTGCAACTAGCCAGGTCCCTGTGGCTCAGGATCTCTCACAAGGCTGCAGTCCAGAGGGCCTCTGGATCTTCAGTCATCTGCGGGCTTGTTGGGGGTAAGTCTGCTTTTGAGCTCACTCAGCTGGCTGTGAGCAGCCAGAGGCCCTCCATTGCTGGAAGCAAGAAATAGTCATTCCTTGCCCCATGGGCCTCTCCAGCATAAAGCTCCCAAGGAGCAGCTGGCTTCCCTGGGAACAGATGCGGGAGGGAGGGACGGAGGGCGGGCAAGCCCAAGAGGAGACCAGTCTCTTTGTAAACTCACCTCCGAAGGGACATCCTATCACTTTGGCCACATTCTGTCCTTTACAAGGGAGTCAGTAGTTCTGACTCGAATCAAGAGGTGGAGTATGGAACACAAAACGATGTGTACCCAAGATGGGAATCGTTGGAGACCCTTAAAGGCTGCCCTCCCTACTTGGCTGGGACTTGACCTCAGCTAGCCACCACTATAATCTCTGCATCCTTATATTATTATATATTATGTTAGATTATATTATATGCACTATTATCTTTGCATAGAATCATCACATCCTAGGACGTGAACGAGGGGAACATTTTACCAAGCCCTTCTGGGATCCTTCAGCAGCTTGCCTAGAAGTTCCTTGCCCAAGGGTGCCTGTCAGTTCAGTGTCTGGCTCCTGATTTCGGTTCAGGGCTGATCACGTGATCTGGGAAATCCAGACCAGCGTCTGGTTCAGCACTTGAGTCCCAAGCCTGTCGAGGAATCTCTCTAACTCGGCCCCTCTCGCGCCTGCATGTGTGTGCGTTCCTTTGTGTGTGTGTGTATGTGTGCGCCGTCACCCTTTCTGTCTCTCCAAAGAAGAAGAAGAAGAAGAAGAAGAAGAAGAAGAAGAAGAAGAAGAAGAACAGTAGTAGGCATAGTAGTAGAAGTTATTGGCACAGCAGGTGATCATTAGACAACCCTGGTTTGGAACGGGAGCTCTGAAATTCACTAGCTGTGTGATCTTGGGGCAAGTTGTTTCCCCTGTCTGAACCTCAGTCAGACATGACACACTGGGTTATTGGGACGATTAAGGGATCGATACAAGACACTTCAAACCGTCCCTTGCTTGGCATAGAATCCCTTAATCAAATCCATTCTCAGTAGCAGGAGTCTCAGCCATTGGATATTTTTATTTTTATTTGTGTTACGCTGAACACTGAAAAATATTCTCTCACACTCATACGGCTCCAGGGAATATGGAGCATCAGGCTAAAGGATGGGGTGGATCTCAAGTCAAAGGAGCCATGGGTATGGCTGAAGGGGTAAGCACAGGAGCTTTTGTGCTCTGGTTGTGAGTGTTGGTGGCTGCTGGGCAAGGGAATCAGACCTGCAGGGGACCCGAGAACTTGGAGTCTGGCCAGTGCACCCTTGCTCCCTTCTTGGGCTTCCTGGGTTTCAGGGGAGCCTTTGGCCCTTGAGGGTATTGGGAGGCTGTGCCCGGAACAGCAGGAGCAGGAGCAGGAGGCCCCCCGGAGACAGGCTGGACCTTGGGCCCAGAGTTGGCCAGCTTCTGCCTGAGGCAATGGTTTTGGGCCTGGAGCCTCTGGAACTCCCTCTCTGCCCACAGGACAGCCTTCTGGCTCTCCTCACTCCTCTTCTCCACCAGGAGGCGCTCCCGCTCATGCAAGGAGGCGATTTGCTGCCATTCTCGGTGCAGGTCGGCGGCCATGTTCCTATAGAGGCCCAAGTGCCAGTGGGCAGCATCCGCCTTCCTGCGCACCTTGGCAAGCTCGTTCTTCACTTGCAGGCAGCGTGCCTTCTCCTCCATCATCTTCCTCTCCAGGTGTCTGAGGTGCTCTTCGCACAGCTTCGGCTCTGCCTCAAGCTTCAGGCGCAACTTCGGAATCTCACCGTCCAGGAGGGTGTTCCGAAGGTGAACAGGTCCTTGCTCAGCTTGGTGGCTTGTTGGGTTTCTTGGGAGCTCTTCATTCCTCTGACGTGCCTTCTTCAGTGCCCTGGACGGCTTTAATTGGTTCACGGGGCTCCCGCCTGAGGGCACGTGGTCAGGGGAGGAGGAGCCAGTCTTCACCTGCCTCCTTGAGCCCCCACCTTCCAGATGATCTCCAAGCAGCTCTAGCACATGCATCCCCTTCAGGAGGATCTGGCTGAGGGTGTGCTGTTGGCTCTGGCCCTCAGCGCTGGCCTGCCGCCGCACTCCTCCTTCAGGAAGCTCTGGCCTGCCTGCCTGCCCTGCCTCGTCCTGCACTCTCTGTCCACAGCTGCCAATCTCCTGAACCAGCGGGTCTGCACTTGGCTGCAGATCACGGCTGTCCTTGAAGCCTTCTGGTGTTTTCCTCACCAGGGCTTCTCCATCTTCCTGGGCTGCTCCACAGATGGGATTTTCCTGAGGCAGCTGGTGAGGGCTCTTCAACAGCCTTTCCCGAACTCCCTTCCGCAGTTGCGTGGTGTTTCCCACTGACCAATACCCGGCATCTTGATTCAGGGCAGCCAGAGCAAGAAGCTGGAACGGGAGAGGACTGGCCTTCGGCTCGGATGATGCGACAGCTCCACGGGCTTGTGCGTCCGGTTCGGTCTTCTCCATGCCTTTTCCAGAGACTTCCTCGTTCTGGGCACACTGCCACTTTCTTCTTCGGAAGCTGAGTGCACTCTTTCCCAGGAACACCACCACTGCAGTGCACACCAGGATCTCCCAGCGAAACCCAGAGACTCGTGGCACATGTGGCCAACGTTCGTCTATCACCAACCCAGCAGCCCACAGCTGCTCCAGGACAGCCCACAGCGGCTCCAGAACTGTGTGGGGAGGCATTTGGATGGCCCCCAGCTGGCTCCAAAGAGCCTTGTGGCTTGGTCTCCGATCACCAGTGTCTTCTGGGCCACTAGGAAGTGCTTGGAACCCCTACGAGGGTTCCGTCTCCAACGCAAACCAGGGCCTGGCAACAGGAGCTGAAGGGAGGAGGGGTGGGGGAGGTGCACCTGAGTCTCCAAGGCACATCAGTGCCTGCAACCGGAGCTGACAGCAGGTGGGGTAGGGGAGGGGAATCGCTATATTGTACACCTGAAACAAAGACAACCCTATCGATCAATTTCTCGGAAGTACAATTTCAACATTAAAAAAAATATATTTAAAAAGCAAACTAGGTATCCAAAGGAGAAATCTAACAAATATCCAAACACTGAGAAAGTAACCTTCTAGATGATCAAAGACCAAAGATCAAATCTCAATGCATTGAAGTGAAGGAAAATGAACATACAACATATGAAAATGTGTGGGACACAGCACAATCAATGGACAGCACCATGTAGAGCAATCACTGCCTATGTTAGAAAGGAGGAGGAGCATCTGGGAGGCTCAGTCAGTTAGTCCAACTCTTGATTTTGACTCGGGTCATGATTAAACTCGAGGTTGTGAGACTGAACCTGCATTGTGCTGGTGCTGGGCATGGAGGCTGTTTAATAATCTCTCTCTCTCTCTCTCTCTCTCTCTCTGTACCCCTTCCCTGTCTCTCTCTCTCTCTCTCTCTCTCTCTCTCTCTGTCTCAAAACAATAAGCTCTCCACGTCAGAACCTAGAAAAAGATGAGAAAATAAAACTAAAGAAGAAAACCAAAGGAATCCTTCCACCCAGTTTCAAGATCTACAGCTATAGTAATCAAAAAGGTGTGGTGTTGGTGAAGGGATAGACAAATGGAACAGTATAAAGATAGATAAGTGGAACAGGATCAAACCCAGAAAGAGACCAACCACCAACATGTCAATGGGATTCTGACAAAGGGGAAAAGCAATTCAATGGAGGAGTGACAGCGTTTTGAAGAAATGGTGCTAGAGCAAGTGGACTTCCAGAGACAAAGAAGAAGAAGGAGAAGAAGAAGAGGGAGGAGAAGAGAGGAGGAGGAGGTGGAGGTGGAGGACGAGGAGGACGAGGACCACAATCGAAGGCTCATCCTCTGTACAAAACTGAACTCGTGGCGCCTGGGTGACTCAGTCGCTGGGGCAGCCAGCTCTTAATTTCGGCTCTTGTCATGCTCTCAGGGTCCCGGGACAAAATCAGGCTCCAAGCTCACTGGGGAGTCTGCTTAAGGACGCTCTTTTCGCTTCTCCCTCCACCCCACGCCCCACTCATGCGCATGCTCACTCTCTCAAAAAGAAAAAAAAATTTGTTAAATTAACTCAAAATTAATCACCGCCTTCTACGTAAAATCATAAATCTTCTAGGGAAAAAAATGTCCAGAATGGACAGCTAGGTAAAGAATCCTCCGACTGGACATCAAATCATGTTCCGTTCAAGAAGAGTTGATTCATTAGACATGATCCAACAATCAGAATTGGAAGTCTGTCATGTGTGAAACACCTTGTGAAGAAGACCCAAAAGGGAAGCTACAAACTGGGAGAAAATAGGTGCAAACCACATACCTGATAAAGGACTCCTGTCGGAAGGAGAGAACCTCAAAAGTGGACCCCCAAAGAAGCAAGCCATCCAGTCTGAAAAGAACAAAAACAAAAAAAATGGGCAAAAGACCGAAACACTTTACCAAAGAGTATACAGATGGAAATCCCATAAAAAGGTACCATCGGGGCAATTCAAATTCAAACTCCAATGAGCTCTCACTGCACACCTATCAGCATGATGCAAACCAAATGCACCCGAGAGGGAGAGAGAGACCCCACTCCCCAATGCAAGGCAGGATGTGGAACGACTGGATCGCTCCTGCATCGCTGTTGGGAATGGAAGGTGATACAGCTCCCTCTTGAAAACAGTTCACAGTTCCTTTTCTTTTTCAAGGCCTGGATTTAAATTCCAGGGAACAAGCAGTAGAATATGCTTTTCGGGTGCACAGGATAGTGACCCAACCCTCCACACAGTTTCTCTGAAAACTAGACTTGCAACCACCCTAGGACCCCAGTCATTGCACTCTTGGCATTTCTCTGCGAGAAATCCAAACTTACGTTTGCTCAAAAACCTGTACAGGAACGGATCTGTGTCCTGATGGAAGCAGTGGGGCTGCCAAGGGGGTAGAAGTGACTGCAGTGGTTGGATATTGACACTGGACAGCCTTGTAAGAGATGTTCTCATCTTGCTTCTTTGAAGGCCCCTTCCCATTCATGGTGGTCCTGGGGACAAGGAGAAAAGGAATGTCAACGATTTCAAGAAGTGGAAAGGATTTCAAGAAGTTGAAACCAAGCATTAGAACACCATCTCTTCTCCATGAATTCATTCTCATATTCACCCCCAGTCTCCCAAAGCAGACAGGAGGGGTCTGGTCCAACAGGGGTTGCGGGCAGTGGCCCTTCCACAGGCCATCTCCCCTCCAGTCTAGAAGTCCAACGACCAGGTCCCAGGCTTTCAACTCATCTCCTTCTCTCGGGGCCTTCTCTAGGGGCCCCAGGGAACTTCTGGGCTCTTTCTCTGCCTTCTAGGAGGCTCTGTGGGGCTGGGTCGAGTGCTCTCAGCCGACGTGGACCACACTGCCAGGTGTCTCCCCCTGCATTTGCCACCCTTCGACACAGGAGGATCAAGTGGGAGGATGTCCTCTCAGAGAGATCCATGGCGATCAGAATAGATGTCCTCTCTCTTCCATTGTTTACCCTCATCTCTCAGGCGTTTCTACCATCTCTTGATTTCCCTGGAATTTCAACCCCAGGAGAGGGGGGGTGGGTCAGAAGCCAAACATTTGGCTTCCCACTCCTGTCTTTCTTGAAGGTTTTCCCCGAACCAATGGGCCTAAAACAACATTCATAACCTGATATGGTTTCTGTGGGCCAGCCATCCAGGTGCAACTAGCCAGGTCCCTGTGGCTCAGGATCTCTCACAAGGCTGCAGTCCAGAGGGCCTCTGGATCTTCAGTCATCTGCGGGCTTGTTGGGGGTAAGTCTGCTTTTGAGCTCACTCAGCTGGCTGTGAGCAGCCAGAGGCCCTCCATTGCTGGAAGCAAGAAATAGTCATTCCTTGCCCCATGGGCCTCTCCAGCATAAAGCTCCCAAGGAGCAGCTGGCTTCCCTGGGAACAGATGCGGGAGGGAGGGACGGAGGGCGGGCAAGCCCAAGAGGAGACCAGTCTCTTTGTAAACTCACCTCCGAAGGGACATCCTATCACTTTGGCCACATTCTGTCCTTTACAAGGGAGTCAGTAGTTCTGACTCGAATCAAGAGGTGGAGTATGGAACACAAAACGATGTGTACCCAAGATGGGAATCGTTGGAGACCCTTAAAGGCTGCCCTCCCTACTTGGCTGGGACTTGACCTCAGCTAGCCACCACTATAATCTCTGCATCCTTCTATTATTATATATTATGTTAGATTATATTATATGCACTATTATCTTTGCATAGAATCATCACATCCTAGGACGTGAACGAGGGGAACATTTTACCAAGCCCTTCTGGGATCCTTCAGCAGCTTGCCTAGAAGTTCCTTGCCCAAGGGTGCCTGTCAGTTCAGTGTCTGGCTCCTGATTTCGGTTCAGGGCTGATCACGTGATCTGGGAAATCCAGACCAGCGTCTGGTTCAGCACTTGAGTCCCAAGCCTGTCGAGGAATCTCTCTAACTCGGCCCCTCCCCCGCCTGCATGTGTGTGCGTTCCTTTGTGTGTGTGTGTATGTGTGCGCCGTCACCCTTTCTGTCTCTCCAAAGAAGAAGAAGAAGAAGAAGAAGAAGAAGAAGAAGAACAGTAGTAGGCATAGTAGTAGAAGTTATTGGCACAGCAGGTGATCATTAGACAACCCTGGTTTGGAACGGGAGCTCTGAAATTCACTAGCTGTGTGATCTTGGGGCAAGTTGTTTCCCCTGTCTGAACCTCAGTCAGACATGACACACTGGGTTATTGGGACGATGAAGGGATCGATACAAGACACTTCAAACCGTCCCTTGCTTGGCATAGAATCCCTTAATCAAATCCATTCTCAGGAGCAGGAGTCTCAGCCATTGGATATTTTTATTTTTATTTGTGTTACGCTGAACACTGAAAAATATTCTCTCACACTCATACGGCTCCAGGGAATATGGAGCATCAGGCTAAAGGATGGGGTGGATCTCAAGTCAAAGGAGCCATGGGTATGGCTGAAGGGGTAAGCACAGGAGCTTTTGTGCTCTGGTTGTGAGTGTTGGTGGCTGCTGGGCAAGGGAATCAGACCTGCAGGGGACCCGAGAACTTGGAGTCTGGCCAGTGCACCCTTGCTCCCTTCTTGGGCTTCCTGGGTTTCAGGGGAGCCTTTGGCCCTTGAGGGTATTTGGAGGCTGTGCCCGGAACAGCAGGAGCAGGAGCAGGAGGCCCCCCGGAGACAGGCTGGACCTTGGGCCCAGAGTTGGCCAGCTTCTGCCTGAGGCAATGGTTTTGGGCCTGGAGCCTTTGGAACTCCCTCTCTGCCCACAGGACAGCCTTCTGGCTCTCCTCACTCCTCTTCTCCACCAGGAGGCGCTCCCGCTCATGCAAGGAGGCGATTTGCTGCCATTCTCGGTGCAGGTCGGCGGCCATGTTCCTATAGAGGCCCAAGTGCCAGTGGGCAGCATCCGCCTTCCTGCGCACCTTGGCAAGCTCGTTCTTCACTTGCAGGCAGCGTGCCTTCTCCTCCATCATCTTCCTCTCCAGGTGTCTGAGGTGCTCTTCGCACAGCTTCGGCTCTGCCTCAAGCTTCAGGCGCAACTTCGGAATCTCACCGTCCAGGAGGGTGTTCCGAAGGTGAACAGGTCCTTGCTCAGCTTGGTGGCTTGTTGGGTTTCTTGGGAGCTCTTCATTCCTCTGACGTGCCTTCTTCAGTGCCCTGGACGGCTTTAATTGGTTCACGGGGCTCCCGCCTGAGGGCACGTGGTCAGGGGAGGAGGAGCCAGTCTCCACCTGCCTCCTTGAGCCCCCACCTTCCAGATGATCTCCAAGCAGCTCTAGCACATGCATCCCCTTCAGGAGGATCTGGCTGAGGGTGTGCTGTTGGCTCTGGCCCTCAGCGCTGGCCTGCCGCCGCACTCCTCCTTCAGGAAGCTCTGGCCTGCCGGCCTGCCCTGCCTCGTCCTGCACTCTCTGTCCACAGCTGCCAATCTCCTGAACCAGCGGGTCTGCACTTGGCTGCAGATCACGGCTGTCCTTGAAGCCTTCTGTTTTCCTCACCAGGGCTTCTCCATCTTCCTGGGCTGCTCCACAGATGGGATTTTCCTGAGGCAGCTGGTGAGGGCTCTTCAACAGCCTTTCCCGAACTCCCTTCCGCAGTTGCGTGGTGTTTCCCACTGACCAATACCCGGCATCTTGATTCAGGGCAGCCAGAGCAAGAAGCTGGAACGGGAGAGGACTGGCCTTCGGCTCGGATGATGCGACAGCTCCACGGGCTTGTGCGTCCGGTTCGGTCTTCTCCATGCCTTTTCCAGAGACTTCCTCGTTCTGGGCACACTGCCACTTTCTTCTTCGGAAGCTGAGTGCACTCTTTCCCAGGAACACCACCACTGCAGTGCACACCAGGATCTCCCAGCGAAACCCAGAGACTCGTGGCACATGTGGCCAACGTTCGTCTATCACCAACCCAGCAGCCCACAGCTGCTCCAGGACAGCCCACAGCGGCTCCAGAACTGTGTGGGGAGGCATTTGGATGGCCCCCAGCTGGCTCCAAAGAGCCTTGTGGCTTGGTCTCCGATCACCAGTGTCTTCTGGGCCACTAGGAAGTGCTTGGAACCCCTACGAGGGTTCCGTCTCCAACGCAAACCAGGGCCTGGCAACAGGAGCTGAAGGGAGGAGGGCTGGGGGAGGTGCACCTGAGTCTCCAAGGCACATCAGTGCCTGCAACCGGAGCTGACAGCAGGTGGGGTAGGGGAGGGGAATCGCTATATTGTACACCTGAAACAAAGACAACCCTATCGATCAATTTCTCGGAAGTACAATTTCAACATTAAAAAAAATATATTTAAAAAGCAAACTAGGTATCCAAAGGAGAAATCTAACAAATATCCAAACACTGAGAAAGTAACCTTCTAGATGATCAAAGACCAAAGATCAAATCTCAATGCATTGAAGTGAAGGAAAATGAACATACAACATATGAAAATGTGTGGGACACAGCACAATCAATGGACAGCACCATGTAGAGCAATCACTGCCTATGTTAGAAAGGAGGAGGAGCATCTGGGAGGCTCAGTCAGTTAGTCCAACTCTTGATTTTGACTCGGGTCATGATTAAACTCGAGGTTGTGAGACTGAACCTGCATTGTGCTGGTGCTGGGCATGGAGGCTGTTTAATAATCTCTCTCTCTCTCTCTCTCTCTCTCTCTGTACCCCTTCCCTGTCTCTCTCTCTCTCTCTCTCTCTCTCTCTGTCTCAAAACAATAAGCTCTCCACGTCAGAACCTAGAAAAAGATGAGAAAATAAAACTAAAGAAGAAAACCAAAGGAATCCTTCCACCCAGTTTCAAGATCTACAGCTATAGTAATCAAAAAGGTGTGGTGTTGGTGAAGGGATAGACAAATGGAACAGTATAAAGATAGATAAGTGGAACAGGATCAAACCCAGAAAGAGACCAACCACCAACATGTCAATGGGATTCTGACAAAGGGGAAAAGCAATTCAATGGAGGAGTGACAGCGTTTTGAAGAAATGGTGCTAGAGCAAGTGGACTTCCAGAGACAAAGAAGAAGAAGGAGAAGAAGAAGAGGGAGGGGCAGAGAGGAGGAGGAGGTGGAGGTGGAGGACGAGGAGGACGAGGACCACAATCGAAGGCTCATCTTCTGTACAAAACTGAACTCGTGGCGCCTGGGTGACTCAGTCGCTGAGGCAGCCAGCTCTTCATTTCGGCTCTTGTCATGCTCTCAGGGTCCCGGGACAAAATCAGGCTCCAAGCTCACTGGGGAGTCTGCTTAAGGACGCTCTTTTCGCTTCTCCCTCCACCCCACGCCCCACTCATGCGCATGCTCACTCTCTCAAAAAGAAAAAAAAATTTGTTAAATTAACTCAAAATTAATCACCGCCTTCTACGTAAAATGATAAATCTTCTAGGGAAAAAAATGTCCAGAATGGACAGCTAGGTAAAGAATCCTCCGACTGGACATCAAATCATGTTCCATTCAAGAAGAGTTGATTCATTAGACATGATCCAACAATCAGAATTGGAATTCTGTAATGTGTGAAACACCTTGTGAAGAAGACCCAAAAGGGAAGCTACAAACTGGGAGAAAATAGGTGCAAACCACATACCTGATAAAGGACTCCTGTCGGAAGGAGAGAACCTCAAAAGTTGACCCCCAAAGAAGAAAGCCATCCAGTCTGAAAAGAACAAAAACAAAAAAAATGGGCAAAAGACCGAAACCCTTTACCAAAGAGTATACAGATGGAAATCCCATAAAAAAGTCACCATCGGGGCAATTCAAATTCAAACTCCAATGAGCTCTCACTGCACACCTATCAGCATGATGCAAACCAAATGCACCCGAGAGGGAGAGAGAGACCCCACTCCCCAATGCAAGGCAGGATGTGGAACGACTGGATCGCTCCTGCATCGCTGTTGGGAATGGAAGGTGATAGAGCTCCCTCTTGAAAACAGTTCACAGTTCCTTTTCTTTTTCAAGGCCTGGATTTAAATTCCAGGGAACAAGCAGTAGAATATGCTTTTCGGGTGCACAGGATAGTGACCCAACCCTCCACACAGTTTCTCTGAAAACTAGACCTGCAACCACCCTAGGACAACAGTCATTGCACTCTTGGCATTTCTCTGCGAGAAATCCAAACTTACGTTTGCTCAAAAACCTGTACAGGAACGGATCTGTGTCCTGATGGAAGCAGTGGGGCTGCCAAGGGGGTAGAAGTGACTGCAGTGGTTGGATATTGACACTGGACAGCCTTGTAAGAGATGTTCTCATCTTGCTTCTTTGAAGGCCCCTTCCCATTCATGGTGGTCCTGGGGACAAGGAGAAAAGGAATGTCAACGATTTCAAGAAGTGGAAAGGATTTCAAGAAGTTGAAACCAAGCATTAGAACACCATCTCTTCTCCATGAATTCATTCTCATATTCACCCCCAGTCTCCCAAAGCAGACAGGAGGGGTCTGGTCCAACAGGGGTTGCGGGCAGTGGCCCTTCCACAGGCCATCTCCCCTCCAGTCTAGAAGTCCAACGACCAGGTCCCAGGCTTTCAACTCATCTCATTCTCTCGGGGCCTTCTCTAGGGGCCCCAGGGAACTTCTGGGCTCTTTCTCTGCCTTCTAGGAGGCTCTGTGGGGCTGGGTCGAGTGCTCTCAGCCGACTTGGACCACACTGCCAGGTGTCTCCCCCTGCATTTGCCACCCTTCGACACAGGAGGATCAAGTGGGAGGATGTCCTCTCAGAGAGATCCATGGCGATCAGCATAGATGTCCTCTCTCTTCCATTGTTTACCCTCATCTCTCAGGCGTTTCTACCATCTCTTGATTTCCCTGGAATTTCAACCCCAGGAGAGGGGGGGTGGGTCAGAAGCCCAACATTTGGCTTCCCACTCCTGTCTTTCTTGAAGGTTTTCCCCGAACCAATGGGCCTAAAACAACATTCATAACCTGATATGGTTTCTGTGGGCCAGCCATCCAGGTGCAACTAGCCAGGTCCCTGTGGCTCAGGATCTCTCACAAGGCTGCAGTCCAGAGGGCCTCTGGATCTTCAGTCATCTGCGGGCTTGTTGGGGGTAAGTCTGCTTTTGAGCTCACTCAGCTGGCTGTGAGCAGCCAGAGGCCCTCCATTGCTGGAAGCAAGAAATAGTCATTCCTTGCCCCATGGGCCTCTCCAGCATAAAGCTCCCAAGGAGCAGCTGGCTTCCCTGGGAACAGATGAGGGAGGGAGGGACGGAGGGCGGGCAAGCCCAAGAGGAGACCATTCTCTTTGTCAACTCACCTCCGAAGGGACATCCTATCACTTTGGCCACATTCTGTCCTTTACAAGGGAGTCAGTAGTTCTGACTCGAATCAAGAGGTAGAGTATGGAACACAAAACGATGTGTACCCAAGATGGGAATCGTTGGAGACCCTTAAAGGCTGCCCTCCCTACTTGGCTGGGACTTGACCTCAGCTAGCCACCACTATAATCTCTGCATCCTTATATTATTATATATTATGTTAGATTATATTATATGCACTGTTATCTTTGCATAGAATCATCACATCCTAGGACGTGAACGAGGGGAACATTTTACCAAGCCCTTCTGGGATCCTTCAGCAGCTTGCCTAGAAGTTCCTTGCCCAAGGGTGCCTGTCAGTTCAGTGTCTGGCTCCTGATTTCGGTTCAGGGCTGATCACGTGATCTGGGAAATCCAGACCAGCGTCTGGTTCAGCACTTGAGTCCCAAGCCTGTCGAGGAATCTCTCTAAATCGGCCCCTCCCCCGCCTGCATGTGTGTGCGTTCCTTTGTGTGTGTGTGTATGTGTGCGCCGTCACCCTTTCTGTCTCTCCAAAGAAGAAGAAGAAGAAGAAGAAGAAGAAGAACAGTAGTAGGCATAGTAGTAGAAGTTATTGGCACAGCAGGTGATCATTAGACAACCCTGGTTTGGAACGGGAGCTCTGAAATTCACTAGCTGTGTGATCTTGGGGCAAGTTGTTTCCCCTGTCTGAACCTCAGTCAGACATGACACACTGGGTTATTGGGACGATTAAGGGATCGATACAAGACACTTCAAACCGTCCCTTCCTTGGCATAGAATCCCTTAATCAAATCCATTCTCAGTAGCAGGAGTCTCAGCCATTGGATATTTTTATTTTTATTTGTGTTACGCTGAACACTGAAAAATATTCTCTCACACTCATACGGCTCCAGGGAATATGGAGCATCAGGCTAAAGGATGGGGTGGATCTCAAGTCAAAGGAGCCATGGGTATGGCTGAAGGGGTAAGCACAGGAGCTTTTGTGCTCTGGTTGTGAGTGTTGGTGGCTGCTGGGCAAGGGAATCAGACCTGCAGGGGACCCGAGAACTTGGAGTCTGGCCAGTGCACCCTTGCTCCCTTCTTGGGCTTCCTGGGTTTCAGGGGAGCCTTTGGCCCTTGAGGGTATTTGGAGGCTGTGCCCGGAACAGCAGGAGCAGGAGCAGGAGGCCCCCCGGAGACAGGCTGGACCTTGGGCCCAGAGTTGGCCAGCTTCTGCCTGAGGCAATGGTTTTGGGCCTGGAGCCTTTGGAACTCCCTCTCTGCCCACAGGACAGCCTTCTGGCTCTCCTCACTCCTCTTCTCCACCAGGAGGCGCTCCCGCTCATGCAAGGAGGCGATTTGCTGCCATTCTCGGTGCAGGTCGGCGGCCATGTTCCTATAGAGGCCCAAGTGCCAGTGGGCAGCATCCGCCTTCCTGCGCACCTTGGCAAGCTCGTTCTTCACTTGCAGGCAGCGTGCCTTCTCCTCCATCATCTTCCTCTCCAGGTGTCTGAGGTGCTCTTCGCACAGCTTCGGCTCTGCCTCAAGCTTCAGGCGCAACTTCGGAATCTCACCGTCCAGGAGGGTGTTCCGAAGGTGAACAGGTCCTTGCTCAGCTTGGTGGCTTGTTGGGTTTCTTGGGAGCTCTTCATTCCTCTGACGTGCCTTCTTCAGTGCCCTGGACGGCTTTAATTGGTTCACGGGGCCCCCGCCTGAGGGCACGTGGTCAGGGGAGGAGGAGCCAGTCTCCACCTGCCTCCTTGAGCCCCCACCTTCCAGATGATCTCCAAGCAGCTCTAGCACATGCATCCCCTTCAGGAGGATCTGGCTGAGGGTGTGCTGTTGGCTCTGGCCCTCAGCGCTGGCCTGCCGCCGCACTCCTCCTTCAGGAAGCTCTGGCCTGCCTGCCTGCCCTGCCTCGTCCTGCACTCTCTGTCCACAGCTGCCAATCTCCTGAACCAGCGGGTCTGCACTTGCCTGCAGATCACGGCTGTCCTTGAAGCCTTCTGGTGTTTTCCTCACCAGGGCTTCTCCATCTTCCTGGGCTGCTCCACAGATGGGATTTTCATGAGGCAGCTGGTGAGGGCTCTTCAACAGCCTTTCCCGAACTCCCTTCCGCAGTTGCGTGGTGTTTCCCACTGACCAATACCCGGCATCTTGATTCAGGGCAGCCAGAGCAAGAAGCTGGAACGGGAGAGGACTGGCCTTCGGCTCGGATGATGCGACAGCTCCACGGGCTTGTGCGTCCAGTTCGGTCTTCTCCATGCCTTTTCCAGAGACTTCCTCGTTCTGGGCACACTGCCACTTTCTTCTTCGGAAGCTGAGTGCACTCTTTCCCAGGAACACCACCACTGCAGTGCACACCAGGATCTCCCAGCGAAACCCAGAGACTCGTGGCACATGTGGCCAACGTTCGTCTATCACCAACCCAGCAGCCCACAGCTGCTCCAGGACAGCCCACAGCGGCTCCAGAACTGTGTGGGGAGGCATTTGGATGGCCCCCAGCTGGCTCCAAAGAGCCTTGTGGCTTGGTCTACGATCACCAGTGTCTTCTGGGCCACTAGGAAGTGCTTGGAACCCCTACGAGGGTTCCGTCTCCAACGCAAACCAGGGCCTGGCAACAGGAGCTGAAGGGAGGAGGGGTGGGGGAGGTGCACCTGAGTCTCCAAGGCACATCAGTGCCTGCAACCGGAGCTGACAGCAGGTGGGGTAGGGGAGGGGAATCGCTATATTGTACACCTGAAACAAAGACAACCCTATCGATCAATTTCTCGGAAGTACAATTTCAACATTAAAAAAAATATATTTAAAAAGCAAACTAGGTATCCAAAGGAGAAATCTAACAAATATCCAAACACTGAGAAAGTAACCTTCTAGATGATCAAAGACCAAAGATCAAATCTCAATGCATTGAAGTGAAGGAAAATGAACATACAACATATGAAAATGTGTGGGACACAGCACAATCAATGGACAGCACCATGTAGAGCAATCACTGCCTATGTTAGAAAGGAGGAGGAGCATCTGGGAGGCTCAGTCAGTTAGTCCAACTCTTGATTTTGACTTGGGTCATGATTAAACTCGAGGTTGTGAGACTGAAACTGCATTGTGCTGGTGCTGGGCATGGAGGCTGTTTAATAATCTCTCTCTCTCTCTCTCTCTCTGTACCCCTTCCCTGTCTCTCTCTCTCTATCTCTCTCTCTCTGTCTCAAAACAATAAGCTCTCCACGTCAGAACCTAGAAAAAGATGAGAAAATAAAACTAAAGAAGAAAACCAAAGGAATCCTTCCACCCAGTTTCAAGATCTACAGCTATAGTAATCAAAAAGGTGTGGTGTTGGTGAAGGGATAGACAAATGGAACAGTATAAAGATAGATAAGTGGAACAGGATCAAACCCAGAAAGAGACCAACCACCAACATGTCAATGGGATTCTGACAAAGGGGAAAAGCAATTCAATGGAGGAGTGACAGCGTTTTGAAGAAATGGTGCTAGAGCGAGTGGACTTCCAGAGACAAAGAAGAAGAAGGAGAAGAAGAAGAGGGAGGGGCAGAGAGGAGGAGGAGGTGGAGGTGGAGGACGAGGAGGATGAGGACCACAATCGAAGGCTCATCCTCTGTACAAAACTGAACTCGTGGCGCCTGGGTGACTCAGTCGCTGAGGCAGCCAGCTCTTAATTTCGGCTCTTGTCATGCTCTCAGGGTCCCGGGACAAAATCAGGCTCCAAGCTCACTGGGGAGTCTGCTTAAGGATGCTCTTTTCGCTTCTCCCTCCACCCCACGCCCCACTCATGCGCATGCTCACTCTCTCAAAAAGAAAAAAAAATTTGTTAAATTAACTCAAAATTAATCACCGCCTTCTACGTAAAATCATAAATCTTCTAGGGAAAAAAATGTCCAGAATGGACAGCTAGGTAAAGAATCCTCCGACTGGACATCAAATCATGTTCCGTTCAAGAAGGGTTGATTCATTAGACATGATCCAACAATCAGAATTGGAAGTCTGTCATGTGTGAAACACCTTGTGAAGAAGACCCAAAAGGGAAGCTACAAACTGGGAGAAAATAGGTGCAAACCACATACCTGATAAAGGACTCCTGTCGGAAGGAGAGAACCTCAAAAGTGGACCCCCAAAGAAGCAAGCCATCCAGTCTGAAAAGAACAAAAACAAAAAAAATGGGCAAAAGACCGAAACACTTTACCAAAGAGTATACAGATGGAAATCCCATAAAAAGGTACCATCGGGGCAATTCAAATTCAAACTCCAATGAGCTCTCACTGCACACCTATCAGCATGATGCAAACCAAATGCACCCGAGAGGGAGAGAGAGACCCCACTCCCCAATGCAAGGCAGGATGTGGAACGACTGGATCGCTCCTGCATCGCTGTTGGGAATGGAAGGTGATACAGCTCCCTCTTGAAAACAGTTCACAGTTCCTTTTCTTTTTCAAGGCCTGGATTTAAATTCCAGGGAACAAGCAGTAGAATATGCTTTTCGGGTGCACAGGATAGTGACCCAACCCTCCACACAGTTTCTCTGAAAACTAGACTTGCAACCACCCTAGGACCCCAGTCATTGCACTCTTGGCATTTCTCTGCGAGAAATCCAAACTTACGTTTGCTCAAAAACCTGTACAGGAACGGATCTGTGTCCTGATGGAAGCAGTGGGGCTGCCAAGGGGGTAGAAGTGACTGCAGTGGTTGGATATTGACACTGGACAGCCTTGTAAGAGATGTTCTCATCTTGCTTCTTTGAAGGCCCCTTCCCATTCATGGTGGTCCTGGGGACAAGGAGAAAAGGAATGTCAACGATTTCAAGAAGTGGAAAGGATTTCAAGAAGTTGAAACCAAGCATTAGAACACCATCTCTTCTCCATGAATTCATTCTCATATTCACCCCCAGTCTCCCAAAGCAGACAGGAGGGGTCTGGTCCAACAGGGGTTGCGGGCAGTGGCCCTTCCACAGGCCATCTCCCCTCCAGTCTAGAAGTCCAACGACCAGGTCCCAGGCTTTCAACTCATCTCATTCTCTCGGGGCCTTCTCTAGGGGCCCCAGGGAACTTCTGGGCTCTTTCTCTGCCTTCTAGGAGGCTCTGTGGGGCTGGGTCGAGTGCTCTCAGCCGACGTGGACCACACTGCCAGGTGTCTCCCCCTGCATTTGCCACCCTTCGACACAGGAGGATCAAGTGGGAGGATGTCCTCTCAGAGAGATCCATGGCGATCAGAATAGATGTCCTCTCTCTTCCATTGTTTACCCTCATCTCTCAGGCGTTTCTACCATCTCTTGATTTCCCTGGAATTTCAACCCCAGGAGAGGGGGGGTGGGTCAGAAGCCAAACATTTGGCTTCCCACTCCTGTCTTTCTTGAAGGTTTTCCCCGAACCAATGGGCCTAAAACAACATTCATAACCTGATATGGTTTCTGTGGGCCAGCCATCCAGGTGCAACTAGCCAGGTCCCTGTGGCTCAGGATCTCTCACAAGGCTGCAGTCCAGAGGGCCTCTGGATCTTCAGTCATCTGCGGGCTTGTTGGGGGTAAGTCTGCTTTTGAGCTCACTCAGCTGGCTGTGAGCAGCCAGAGGCCCTCCATTGCTGGAAGCAAGAAATAGTCATTCCTTGCCCCATGGGCCTCTCCAGCATAAAGCTCCCAAGGAGCAGCTGGCTTCCCTGGGAACAGATGAGGGAGGGAGGGACGGAGGGCGGGCAAGCCCAAGAGGAGACCATTCTCTTTGTCAACTCACCTCCGAAGGGACATCCTATCACTTTGGCCACATTCTGTCCTTTACAAGGGAGTCAGTAGTTCTGACTCGAATCAAGAGGTAGAGTATGGAACACAAAACGATGTGTACCCAAGATGGGAATCGTTGGAGACCCTTAAAGGCTGCCCTCCCTACTTGGCTGGGACTTGACCTCAGCTAGCCACCACTATAATCTCTGCATCCTTATATTATTATATATTATGTTAGATTATATTATATGCACTATTATCTTTGCATAGAATCATCACATCCTAGGACGTGAACGAGGGGAACATTTTACCAAGCCCTTCTGGGATCCTTCAGCAGCTTGCCTAGAAGTTCCTTGCCCAAGGGTGCCTGTCAGGTCAGTGTCTGGCTCCTGATTTCGGTTCAGGGCTGATCACGTGATCTGGGAAATCCAGACCAGCGTCTGGTTCAGCACTTGAGTCCCAAGCCTGTCGAGGAATCTCTCTAACTCGGCCCCTCCCCCGCCTGCATGTGTGTGCGTTCCATTGTGTGTGTGTGTATGTGTGCGCCGTCACCCTTTCTGTCTCTCCAAAGAAGAAGAAGAAGAAGAAGAAGAAGAAGAAGAACAGTAGTAGGCATAGTAGTAGAAGTTATTGGCACAGCAGGTGATCATTAGACAACCCTGGTTTGGAACGGGAGCTCTGAAATTCACTAGCTGTGTGATCTTGGGGCAAGTTGTTTCCCCTGTCTGAACCTCAGTCAGACAAGACACACTGGGTTATTGGGACGATTAAGGGATCGATACAAGACACTTCAAACCGTCCCTTGCTTGGCATAGAATCCCTTAATCAAATCCATTCTCAGGAGCAGGAGTCTCAGCCATTGGATATTTTTATTTTTATTTGTGTTACGCTGAACACTGAAAAATATTCTCTCACACTCATACGGCTCCAGGGAATATGGAGCATCAGGCTAAAGGATGGGGTGGATCTCAAGTCAAAGGAGCCATGGGTATGGCTGAAGGGGTAAGCACAGGAGCTTTTGTGCTCTGGTTGTGAGTGTTGGTGGCTGCTGGGCAAGGGAATCAGACCTGCAGGGGACCCGAGAACTTGGAGTCTGGCCAGTGCACCCTTGCTCCCTTCTTGGGCTTCCTGGGTTTCAGGGGAGCCTTTGGCCCTTGAGGGTATTTGGAGGCTGTGCCCGGAACAGCAGGAGCAGGAGCAGGAGGCCCCCCGGAGACAGGCTGGACCTTGGGCCCAGAGTTGGCCAGCTTCTGCCTGAGGCAATGGTTTTGGGCCTGGAGCCTTTGGAACTCCCTCTCTGCCCACAGGACAGCCTTCTGGCTCTCCTCACTCCTCTTCTCCACCAGGAGGCGCTCCCGCTCATGCAAGGAGGCGATTTGCTGCCATTCTCGGTGCAGGTCGGCGGCCATGTTCCTATAGAGGCCCAAGTGCCAGTGGGCAGCATCCGCCTTCCTGCGCACCTTGGCAAGCTCGTTCTTCACTTGCAGGCAGCGTGCCTTCTCCTCCATCATCTTCCTCTCCAGGTGTCTGAGGTGCTCTTCGCACAGCTTCGGCTCTGCCTCAAGCTTCAGGCGCAACTTCGGAATCTCACCGTCCAGGAGGGTGTTCCGAAGGTGAACAGGTCCTTGCTCAGCTTGGTGGCTTGTTGGGTTTCTTGGGAGCTCTTCATTCCTCTGACGTGCCTTCTTCAGTGCCCTGGACGGCTTTAATTGGTTCACGGGGCCCCCGCCTGAGGGCACGTGGTCAGGGGAGGAGGAGCCAGTCTCCACCTGCCTCCTTGAGCCCCCACCTTCCAGATGATCTCCAAGCAGCTCTAGCACATGCATCCCCTTCAGGAGGATCTGGCTGAGGGTGTGCTGTTGGCTCTGGCCCTCAGCGCTGGCCTGCCGCCGCACTCCTCCTTCAGGAAGCTCTGGCCTGCCTGCCTGCCCTGCCTCGTCCTGCACTCTCTGTCCACAGCTGCCAATCTCCTGAACCAGCGGGTCTGCACTTGGCTGCAGATCACGGCTGTCCTTGAAGCCTTCTGGTGTTTTCCTCAGCAGGGCTTCTCCATCTTCCTGGGCTGCTCCACAGATGGGATTTTCATGAGGCAGCTGCTGAGGGCTCTTCAACAGCCTTTCCCGAACTCCCTTCCGCAGTTGCGTGGTGTTTCCCACTGACCAATACCCGGCATCTTGATTCAGGGCAGCCAGAGCAAGAAGCTGGAACGGGAGAGGACTGGCCTTCGGCTCGGATGATGCGACAGCTCCACGGGCTTGTGCGTCCGGTTCGGTCTTCTCCATGCCTTTTCCAGAGACTTCCTCGTTCTGGGCACACTGCCCCTTTCTTCTTCGGAAGCTGAGTGCACTCTTTCCCAGGAACACCACCACTGCAGTGCACACCAGGATCTCCCAGCGAAACCCAGAGACTCGTGGCACATGTGGCCAACGTTCGTCTATCACCAACCCAGCAGCCCACAGCTGCTCCAGGACAGCCCACAGCGGCTCCAGAACTGTGTGGGGAGGCATTTGGATGGCCCCCCGCTGGCTCCAAAGAGCCTTGTGGCTTGGTCTCCGATCACCAGTGTCTTCTGGGCCACTAGGAAGTGCTTGGAACCCCTACGAGGGTTCCGTCTCCAACGCAAACCAGGGCCTGGCAACAGGAGCTGAAGGGAGGAGGGGTGGGGGAGGTGCACCTGAGTCTCCAAGGCACATCAGTGCCTGCAACCGGAGCTGACAGCAGGTGGGGTAGGGGAGGGGAATCGCTATATTGTACACCTGAAACAAAGACAACCCTATCGATCAATTTCTCGGAAGTGTAATTTCAACATTAAAAAAAATATACTTAAAAAGCAAACTAGGTATCCAAAGGAGAAATCTAACAAATATCCAAACACTGAGAATGTAACCTTCTAGATGATCAAAGATCAAAGATCAAATCTCAATGCATTGAAGTGAACGTAAATGAACATACAACATATGAAAATGTGTGGGACACAGCACAATCAATGGACAGCACCATGTAGAGCAATCACTGCCTATGTTAGAAAGGAGGAGGAGCATCTGGGAGGCTCAGTCAGTTAGTCCAACTCTTGATTTTGACTCGGGTCATGATTAAACTCGAGGTTGTGAGACTGAACCTGCATTGTGCTGGTGCTGGGCATGGAGGCTGTTTAATAATCTCTCTCTCTCTCTCTCTCTGTACCCCTTCCCTGTCTCTCTCTCTCTCTCTCTCTCTCTCTGTCTCAAAACAATAAGCTCTCCACGTCAGAACCTAGAAAAAGATGAGAAAATAAAACTAAAGAAGAAAACCAAAGGAATCCTTCCACCCAGTTTCAAGATCTACAGCTATAGTAATCAAAAATGTGTGGTGTTGGTGAAGGGATAGACAAATGGAAGAGTATAAAGATAGATAAGTGGAACAGGATCAAACCCAGAAAGAGACCAACCACCAACATGTCAATGGGATTCTGACAAAGGGGAAAAGCAATTCAATGGAGGAGTGACAGCGTTTTGAATAAATGGTGCTAGAGCAAGTGGACTTCCAGAGACAAAGAAGAAGAAGGAGAAGAAGAAGAGGGAGGGGCAGAGAGGAGGAGGAGGTGGAGGTGGAGGACGAGGAGGACGAGGACCACAATCGAAGGCTCATCCTCTGTACAAAACTGAACTCGTGGCGCCTGGGTGACTCAGTCGCTGAGGCAGCCAGCTCTTAATTTCGGCTCTTGTCATGCTCTCAGGGTCCCGGGACAAAATCAGGCTCCAAGCTCACTGGGGAGTCTGCTTAAGGACGCTCTTTTCGCTTCTCCCTCCACCCCACGCCCCACTCATGCGCATGCTCACTCTCTCAAAAAGAAAAATAAATTTGTTAAATTAACTCAAAATTAATCACCGCCTTCTACGTAAAATCATAAATCTTCTAGGGAAAAAAATGTCCAGAATGGACAGCTAGGTAAAGAATCCTCCGACTGGACATCAAATCATGTTCCGTTCAAGAAGAGTTGATTCATTAGACATGATCCAACAATCAGAATTGGAAGTCTGTCATGTGTGAAACACCTTGTGAAGAAGACCCAAAAGGGAAGCTACAAACTGGGAGAAAATAGGTGCAAACCACATACCTGATAAAGGACTCCTGTCGGAAGGAGAGAACCTCAAAAGTGGACCCCCAAAGAAGCAAGCCATCCAGTCTGAAAAGAACAAAAACAAAAAAAATGGGCAAAGACCGAAACCCTTTACCAAAGAGTATACAGATGGAAATCCCATAAAAAGTCACCATCGGGGCAATTCAAATTCAAACTCCAATGAGCTCTCACTGCACACCTATCAGCATGATGCAAACCAAATGCACCCGAGAGGGAGAGAGAGACCCCACTCCCCAATGCAAGGCAGGATGTGGAACGACTGGATCGCTCCTGCATCGCTGTTGGGAATGGAAGGTGATACAGCTCCCTCTTGAAAACAGTTCACAGTTCCTTTTCTTTTTCAAGGCCTGGATTTAAATTCCAGGGAACAAGCAGTAGAATATGCTTTTCGGGTGCACAGGATAGTGACCCAACCCTCCACACAGTTTCTCTGAAAACTAGACCTGCAACCACCCTAGGACAACAGTCATTGCACTCTTGGCATTTCTCTGCGAGAAATCCAAACTTACGTTTGCTCAAAAACCTGTACAGGAACGGATCTGTGTCCTGATGGAAGCAGTGGGGCTGCCAAGGGGGTAGAAGTGACTGCAGTGGTTGGATATTGACACTGGACAGCCTTGTAAGAGATGTTCTCATCTTGCTTCTTTGAAGGCCCCTTCCCATTCATGGTGGTCCTGGGGACAAGGAGAAAAGGAATGTCAACGATTTCAAGAAGTGGAAAGGATTTCAAGAAGTTGAAACCAAGCATTAGAACACCATCTCTTCTCCATGAATTCATTCTCATATTCACCCCCAGTCTCCCAAAGCAGACAGGAGGGGTCTGGTCCAACAGGGGTTGCGGGCAGTGGCCCTTCCACAGGCCATCTCCCCTCCAGTCTAGAAGTCCAACGACCAGGTCCCAGGCTTTCAACTCATCTCATTCTCTCGGGGCCTTCTCTAGGGGCCCCAGGGAACTTCTGGGCTCTTTCTCTGCCTTCTAGGAGGCTCTGTGGGGCTGGGTCGAGTGCTCTCAGCCGACGTGGACCACACTGCCAGGTGTCTCCCCCTGCATTTGCCACCCTTCGACACAGGAGGATCAAGTGGGAGGATGTCCTCTCAGAGAGATCCATGGCGATCAGAATAGATGTCCTCTCTCTTCCATTGTTTACCCTCATCTCTCAGGCGTTTCTACCATCTCTTGATTTCCCTGGAATTTCAACCCCAGGAGAGGGGGGGTGGGTCAGAAGCCAAACATTTGGCTTCCCACTCCTGTCTTTCTTGAAGGTTTTCCCCGAACCAATGGGCCTAAAACAACATTCATAACCTGATATGGTTTCTGTGGGCCAGCCATCCAGGTGCAACTAGCCAGGTCCCTGTGGCTCAGGATCTCTCACAAGGCTGCAGTCCAGAGGGCCTCTGGATCTTCAGTCATCTGCGGGCTTGTTGGGGGTAAGTCTGCTTTTGAGCTCACTCAGCTGGCTGTGAGCAGCCAGAGGCCCTCCATTGCTGGAAGCAAGAAATAGTCATTCCTTGCCCCATGGGCCTCTCCAGCATAAAGCTCCCAAGGAGCAGCTGGCTTCCCTGGGAACAGATGAGGGAGGGAGGGACGGAGGGCGGGCAAGCCCAAGAGGAGACCATTCTCTTTGTCAACTCACCTCCGAAGGGACATCCTATCACTTTGGCCACATTCTGTCCTTTACAAGGGAGTCAGTAGTTCTGACTCGAATCAAGAGGTAGAGTATGGAACACAAAACGATGTGTACCCAAGATGGGAATCGTTGGAGACCCTTAAAGGCTGCCCTCCCTACTTGGCTGGGACTTGACCTCAGCTAGCCACCACTATAATCTCTGCATCCTTATATTATTATATATTATGTTAGATTATATTATATGCACTATTATCTTTGCATAGAATCATCACATCCTAGGACGTGAACGAGGGGAACATTTTACCAAGCCCTTCTGGGATCCTTCAGCAGCTTGCCTAGAAGTTCCTTGCCCAAGGGTGCCTGTCAGTTCAGTGTCTGGCTCCTGATTTCGGTTCAGGGCTGATCACGTGATCTGGGAAATCCAGACCAGCGTCTGGTTCAGCACTTGAGTCCCAAGCCTGTCGAGGAATCTCTCTAACTCGGCCCCTCCCCCGCCTGCATGTGTGTGCGTTCCATTGTGTGTGTGTGTATGTGTGCGCCGTCACCCTTTCTGTCTCTCCAAAGAAGAAGAAGAAGAAGAAGAAGAAGAAGAAGAACAGTAGTAGGCATAGTAGTAGAAGTTATTGGCACAGCAGGTGATCATTAGACAACCCTGGTTTGGAACGGGAGCTCTGAAATTCACTAGCTGTGTGATCTTGGGGCAAGTTGTTTCCCCTGTCTGAACCTCAGTCAGACAAGACACACTGGGTTATTGGGACGATTAAGGGATCGATACAAGACACTTCAAACCGTCCCTTGCTTGGCATAGAATCCCTTAATCAAATCCATTCTCAGGAGCAGGAGTCTCAGCCATTGGATATTTTTATTTTTATTTGTGTTACGCTGAACACTGAAAAATATTCTCTCACACTCATACGGCTCCAGGGAATATGGAGCATCAGGCTAAAGGATGGGGTGGATCTCAAGTCAAAGGAGCCATGGGTATGGCTGAAGGGGTAAGCACAGGAGCTTTTGTGCTCTGGTTGTGAGTGTTGGTGGCTGCTGGGCAAGGGAATCAGACCTGCAGGGGACCCGAGAACTTGGAGTCTGGCCAGTGCACCCTTGCTCCCTTCTTGGGCTTCCTGGGTTTCAGGGGAGCCTTTGGCCCTTGAGGGTATTGGGAGGCTGTGCCCGGAACAGCAGGAGCAGGAGCAGGAGGCCCCCCGGAGACAGGCTGGACCTTGGGCCCAGAGTTGGCCAGCTTCTGCCTGAGGCAATGGTTTTGGGCCTGGAGCCTTTGGAACTCCCTCTCTGCCCACAGGACAGCCTTCTGGCTCTCCTCACTCCTCTTCTCCACCAGGAGGCGCTCCCGCTCATGCAAGGAGGCGATTTGCTGCCATTCTCGGTGCAGGTCGGCGGCCATGTTCCTATAGAGGCCCAAGTGCCAGTGGGCAGCATCCGCCTTCCTGCGCACCTTGGCAAGCTCGTTCTTCACTTGCAGGCAGCGTGCCTTCTCCTCCATCATCTTCCTCTCCAGGTGTCTGAGGTGCTCTTCGCACAGCTTCGGCTCTGCCTCAAGCTTCAGGCGCAACTTCGGAATCTCACCGTCCAGGAGGGTGTTCCGAAGGTGAACAGGTCCTTGCTCAGCTTGGTGGCTTGTTGGGTTTCTTGGGAGCTCTTCATTCCTCTGACGTGCCTTCTTCAGTGCCCTGGACGGCTTTAATTGGTTCACGGGGCCCCCGCCTGAGGGCACGTGGTCAGGGGAGGAGGAGCCAGTCTCCACCTGCCTCCTTGAGCCCCCACCTTCCAGATGATCTCCAAGCAGCTCTAGCACATGCATCCCCTTCAGGAGGATCTGGCTGAGGGTGTGCTGTTGGCTCTGGCCCTCAGCGCTGGCCTGCCGCCGCACTCCTCCTTCAGGAAGCTCTGGCCTGCCTGCCTGCCCTGCCTCGTCCTGCACTCTCTGTCCACAGCTGCCAATCTCCTGAACCAGCGGGTCTGCACTTGGCTGCAGATCACGGCTGTCCTTGAAGCCTTCTGGTGTTTTCCTCAGCAGGGCTTCTCCATCTTCCTGGGCTGCTCCACAGATGGGATTTTCATGAGGCAGCTGCTGAGGGCTCTTCAACAGCCTTTCCCGAACTCCCTTCCGCAGTTGCGTGGTGTTTCCCACTGACCAATACCCGGCATCTTGATTCAGGGCAGCCAGAGCAAGAAGCTGGAACGGGAGAGGACTGGCCTTCGGCTCGGATGATGCGACAGCTCCACGGGCTTGTGCGTCCGGTTCGGTCTTCTCCATGCCTTTTCCAGAGACTTCCTCGTTCTGGGCACACTGCCCCTTTCTTCTTCGGAAGCTGAGTGCACTCTTTCCCAGGAACACCACCACTGCAGTGCACACCAGGATCTCCCAGCGAAACCCAGAGACTCGTGGCACATGTGGCCAACGTTCGTCTATCACCAACCCAGCAGCCCACAGCTGCTCCAGGACAGCCCACAGCGGCTCCAGAACTGTGTGGGGAGGCATTTGGATGGCCCCCCGCTGGCTCCAAAGAGCCTTGTGGCTTGGTCTCCGATCACCAGTGTCTTCTGGGCCACTAGGAAGTGCTTGGAACCCCTACGAGGGTTCCGTCTCCAACGCAAACCAGGGCCTGGCAACAGGAGCTGAAGGGAGGAGGGGTGGGGGAGGTGCACCTGAGTCTCCAAGGCACATCAGTGCCTGCAACCGGAGCTGACAGCAGGTGGGGTAGGGGAGGGGAATCGCTATATTGTACACCTGAAACAAAGACAACCCTATCGATCAATTTCTCGGAAGTGTAATTTCAACATTAAAAAAAATATACTTAAAAAGCAAACTAGGTATCCAAAGGAGAAATCTAACAAATATCCAAACACTGAGAATGTAACCTTCTAGATGATCAAAGATCAAATCTCAATGCATTGAAGTGAACGTAAATGAACATACAACATATGAAAATGTGTGGGACACAGCACAATCAATGGACAGCACCATGTAGAGCAATCACTGCCTATGTTAGAAAGGAGGAGGAGCATCTGGGAGGCTCAGTCAGTTAGTCCAACTCTTGATTTTGACTCGGGTCATGATTAAACTCGAGGTTGTGAGACTGAACCTGCATTGTGCTGGTGCTGGGCATGGAGGCTGTTTAATAATCTCTCTCTCTCTCTCTCTCTGTACCCCTTCCCTGTCTCTCTCTCTCTCTCTCTCTCTCTCTGTCTCAAAACAATAAGCTCTCCACGTCAGAACCTAGAAAAAGATGAGAAAATAAAACTAAAGAAGAAAACCAAAGGAATCCTTCCACCCAGTTTCAAGATCTACAGCTATAGTAATCAAAAATGTGTGGTGTTGGTGAAGGGATAGACAAATGGAAGAGTATAAAGATAGATAAGTGGAACAGGATCAAACCCAGAAAGAGACCAACCACCAACATGTCAATGGGATTCTGACAAAGGGGAAAAGCAATTCAATGGAGGAGTGACAGCGTTTTGAATAAATGGTGCTAGAGCAAGTGGACTTCCAGAGACAAAGAAGAAGAAGGAGAAGAAGAAGAGGGAGGGGCAGAGAGGAGGAGGAGGTGGAGGTGGAGGACGAGGAGGACGAGGACCACAATCGAAGGCTCATCCTCTGTACAAAACTGAACTCGTGGCGCCTGGGTGACTCAGTCGCTGAGGCAGCCAGCTCTTAATTTCGGCTCTTGTCATGCTCTCAGGGTCCCGGGACAAAATCAGGCTCCAAGCTCACTGGGGAGTCTGCTTAAGGACGCTCTTTTCGCTTCTCCCTCCACCCCACGCCCCACTCATGCGCATGCTCACTCTCTCAAAAAGAAAAAAAAATTTGTTAAATTAACTCAAAATTAATCACCGCCTTCTACGTAAAATGATAAATCTTCTAGGGAAAAAAATGTCCAGAATGGACAGCTAGGTAAAGAATCCTCCGACTGGACATCAAATCATGTTCCGTTCAAGAAGAGTTGATTCATTAGACATGATCCAACAATCAGAATTGGAAGTCTGTCATGTGTGAAACACCTTGTGAAGAAGACCCAAAAGGGAAGCTACAAACTGGGAGAAAATAGGTGCAAACCACATACCTGATAAAGGACTCCTGTCGGAAGGAGAGAACCTCAAAAGTGGACCCCCAAAGAAGCAAGCCATCCAGTCTGAAAAGAACAAAAACAAAAAAAATGGGCAAAAGACCGAAACCCTTTACCAAAGAGTATACAGATGGAAATCCCATAAAAAGTCACCATCGGGGCAATTCAAATTCAAACTCCAATGAGCTCTCACTGCACACCTATCAGCATGATGCAAACCAAATGCACCCGAGAGGGAGAGAGAGACCCCACTCCCCAATGCAAGGCAGGATGTGGAACGACTGGATCGCTCCTGCATCGCTGTTGGGAATGGAAGGTGATACAGCTCCCTCTTGAAAACAGTTCACAGTTCCTTTTCTTTTTCAAGGCCTGGATTTAAATTCCAGGGAACAAGCAGTAGAATATGCTTTTCGGGTGCACAGGATAGTGACCCAACCCTCCACACAGTTTCTCTGAAAACTAGACCTGCAACCACCCTAGGACAACAGTCATTGCACTCTTGGCATTTCTCTGCGAGAAATCCAAACTTACGTTTGCTCAAAAACCTGTACAGGAACGGATCTGTGTCCTGATGGAAGCAGTGGGGCTGCCAAGGGGGTAGAAGTGACTGCAGTGGTTGGATATTGACACTGGACAGCCTTGTAAGAGATGTTCTCATCTTGCTTCTTTGAAGGCCCCTTCCCATTCATGGTGGTCCTGGGGACAAGGAGAAAAGGAATGTCAACGATTTCAAGAAGTGGAAAGGATTTCAAGAAGTTGAAACCAAGCATTAGAACACCATCTCTTCTCCATGAATTCATTCTCATATTCACCCCCAGTCTCCCAAAGCAGACAGGAGGGGTCTGGTCCAACAGGGGTTGCGGGCAGTGGCCCTTCCACAGGCCATCTCCCCTCCAGTCTAGAAGTCCAACGACCAGGTCCCAGGCTTTCAACTCATCTCCTTCTCTCGGGGCCTTCTCTAGGGGCCCCAGGGAACTTCTGGGCTCTTTCTCTGCCTTCTAGGAGGCTCTGTGGGGCTGGGTCGAGTGCTCTCAGCCGACGTGGACCACACTGCCAGGTGTCTCCCCCTGCATTTGCCACCCTTCGACACAGGAGGATCAAGTGGGAGGATGTCCTCTCAGAGAGATCCATGGCGATCAGAATAGATGTCCTCTCTCTTCCATTGTTTACCCTCATCTCTCAGGCGTTTCTACCATCTCTTGATTTCCCTGGAATTTCAACCCCAGGAGAGGGGGGGTGGGTCAGAAGCCAAACATTTGGCTTCCCACTCCTGTCTTTCTTGAAGGTTTTCCCCGAACCAATGGGCCTAAAACAACATTCATAACCTGATATGGTTTCTGTGGGCCAGCCATCCAGGTGCAACTAGCCAGGTCCCTGTGGCTCAGGATCTCTCACAAGGCTGCAGTCCAGAGGGCCTCTGGATCTTCAGTCATCTGCGGGCTTGTTGGGGGTAAGTCTGCTTTTGAGCTCACTCAGCTGGCTGTGAGCAGCCAGAGGCCCTCCATTGCTGGAAGCAAGAAATAGTCATTCCTTGCCCCATGGGCCTCTCCAGCATAAAGCTCCCAAGGAGCAGCTGGCTTCCCTGGGAACAGATGAGGGAGGGAGGGACGGAGGGCGGGCAAGCCCAAGAGGAGACCATTCTCTTTGTCAACTCACCTCCGAAGGGACATCCTATCACTTTGGCCACATTCTGTCCTTTACAAGGGAGTCAGTAGTTCTGACTCGAATCAAGAGGTAGAGTATGGAACACAAAACGATGTGTACCCAAGATGGGAATCGTTGGAGACCCTTAAAGGCTGCCCTCCCTACTTGGCTGGGACTTGACCTCAGCTAGCCACCACTATAATCTCTGCATCCTTATATTATTATATATTATGTTAGATTATATTATATGCACTATTATCTTTGCATAGAATCATCACATCCTAGGACGTGAACGAGGGGAACATTTTACCAAGCCCTTCTGGGATCCTTCAGCAGCTTGCCTAGAAGTTCCTTGCCCAAGGGTGCCTGTCAGGTCAGTGTCTGGCTCCTGATTTCGGTTCAGGGCTGATCACGTGATCTGGGAAATCCAGACCAGCGTCTGGTTCAGCACTTGAGTCCCAAGCCTGTCGAGGAATCTCTCTAACTCGGCCCCTCCCCCGCCTGCATGTGTGTGCGTTCCTTTGTGTGTGTGTGTGTATGTGTGCGCAGTCACCCTTTCTGTCTCTCCAAAGAAGAAGAAGAAGAAGAAGAAGAAGAAGAACAGTAGTAGGCATAGTAGTAGAAGTTATTGGCACAGCAGGTGATCATTAGACAACCCTGGTTTGGAACGGGAGCTCTGAAATTCACTAGCTGTGTGATCTTGGGGCAAGTTGTTTCCCCTGTCTGAACCTCAGTCAGACATGACACACTGGGTTATTGGGACGATGAAGGGATCGATACAAGACACTTCAAACCGTCCCTTGCTTGGCATAGAATCCCTTAATCAAATCCATTCTCAGTAGCAGGAGTCTCAGCCATTGGATATTTTTATTTTTATTTGTGTTACGCTGAACACTGAAAAATATTCTCTCACACTCATACGGCTCCAGGGAATATGGAGCATCAGGCTAAAGGATGGGGTGGATCTCAAGTCAAAGGAGCCATGGGTATGGCTGAAGGGGTAAGCACAGGAGCTTTTGTGCTCTGGTTGTGAGTGTTGGTGGCTGCTGGGCAAGGGAATCAGACCTGCAGGGGACCCGAGAACTTGGAGTCTGGCCAGTGCACCCTTGCTCCCTTCTTGGGCTTCCTGGGTTTCAGGGGAGCCTTTGGCCCTTGAGGGTATTTGGAGGCTGTGCCCGGAACAGCAGGAGCAGGAGCAGGAGGCCCCCCGGAGACAGGCTGGACCTTGGGCCCAGAGTTGGCCAGCTTCTGCCTGAGGCAATGGTTTTGGGCCTGGAGCCTTTGGAACTCCCTCTCTGCCCACAGGACAGCCTTCTGGCTCTCCTCACTCCTCTTCTCCACCAGGAGGCGCTCCCGCTCATGCAAGGAGGCGATTTGCTGCCATTCTCGGTGCAGGTCGGCGGCCATGTTCCTACAGAGGCCCAAGTGCCAGTGGGCAGCATCCGCCTTCCTGCGCACCTTGGCAAGCTCGTTCTTCACTTGCAGGCAGCGTGCCTTCTCCTCCATCATCTTCCTCTCCAGGTGTCTGAGGTGCTCTTCGCACAGCTTCGGCTCTGCCTCAAGCTTCAGGCGCAACTTCGGAATCTCACCGTCCAGGAGGGTGTTCCGAAGGTGAACAGGTCCTTGCTCAGCTTGGTGGCTTGTTGGGTTTCTTGGGAGCTCTTCATTCCTCTGACGTGCCTTCTTCAGTGCCCTGGACGGCTTTAATTGGTTCACGGGGCCCCCGCCTGAGGGCACGTGGTCAGGGGAGGAGGAGCCAGTCTCCACCTGCCTCCTTGAGCCCCCACCTTCCAGATGATCTCCAAGCAGCTCTAGCACATGCATCCCCTTCAGGAGGATCTGGCTGAGGGTGTGCTGTTGGCTCTGGCCCTCAGCGCTGGCCTGCCGCCGCACTCCTCCTTCAGGAAGCTCTGGCCTGCCTGCCTGCCCTGCCTCGTCCTGCACTCTCTGTCCACAGCTGCCAATCTCCTGAACCAGCGGGTCTGCACTTGCCTGCAGATCACGGCTGTCCTTGAAGCCTTCTGGTGTTTTCCTCACCAGGGCTTCTCCATCTTCCTGGGCTGCTCCACAGATGGGATTTTCATGAGGCAGCTGCTGAGGGCTCTTCAACAGCCTTTCCCGAACTCCCTTCCGCAGTTGCGTGGTGTTTCCCACTGACCAATACCCGGCATCTTGATTCAGGGCAGCCAGAGCAAGAAGCTGGAACGGGAGAGGACTGGCCTTCGGCTCGGATGATGCGACAGCTCCACGGGCTTGTGCGTCCGGTTCGGTCTTCTCCATGCCTTTTCCAGAGACTTCCTCGTTCTGGGCACACTGCCACTTTCTTCTTCGGAAGCTGAGTGCACTCTTTCCCAGGAACACCACCACTGCAGTGCACACCAGGATCTCCCAGCGAAACCCAGAGACTCGTGGCACATGTGGCCAACGTTCGTCTATCACCAACCCAGCAGCCCACAGCTGCTCCAGGACAGCCCACAGCGGCTCCAGAACTGTGTGGGGAGGCATTTGGATGGCCCCCAGCTGGCTCCAAAGAGCCTTGTGGCTTGGTCTCCGATCACCAGTGTGTTCTGGGCCACTAGGAAGTGCTTGGAACCCCTACGAGGGTTCCGTCTCCAACGCAAACCAGGGCCTGGCAACAGGAGCTGAAGGGAGGAGGGGTGGGGGAGGTGCACCTGAGTCTCCAAGGCACATCAGTGCCTGCAACCGGAGCTGACAGCAGGTGGGGTAGGGGAGGGGAATCGCTATATTGTACACCTGAAACAAAGACAACCCTATCGATCAATTTCTCGGAAGTACAATTTCAACATTAAAAAAAATATATTTAAAAAGCAAACTAGGTATCCAAAGGAGAAATCTAACAAATATCCAAACACTGAGAAAGTAACCTTCTAGATGATCAAAGACCAAAGATCAAATCTCAATGCATTGAAGTGAAGGAAAATGAACATACAACATATGAAAATGTGTGGGACACAGCACAATCAATGGACAGCACCATGTAGAGCAATCACTGCCTATGTTAGAAAGGAGGAGGAGCATCTGGGAGGCTCAGTCAGTTAGTCCAACTCTTGATTTTGACTCGGGTCATGATTAAACTCGAGGTTGTGAGACTGAAACTGCATTGTGCTGGTGCTGGGCATGGAGGCTGTTTAATAATCTCTCTCTCTCTCTCTCTCTGTACCCCTTCCCTGTCTCTCTCTCTCTCTCTCTCTCTCTGTCTCAAAACAATAAGCTCTCCACGTCAGAACCTAGAAAAAGATGAGAAAATAAAACTAAAGAAGAAAACCAAAGGAATCCTTCCACCCAGTTTCAAGATCTACAGCTATAGTAATCAAAAAGGTGTGGTGTTGGTGAAGGGATAGACAAATGGAACAGTATAAAGATAGATAAGTGGAACAGGATCAAACCCAGAAAGAGACCAACCACCAACATGTCAATGGGATTCTGACAAAGGGGAAAAGCAATTCAATGGAGGAGTGACAGCGTTTTGAAGAAATGGTGCTAGAGCAAGTGGACTTCCAGAGACAAAGAAGAAGAAGGAGAAGAAGAAGAGGGAGGGGCAGAGAGGAGGAGGAGGTGGAGGTGGAGGACGAGGAGGACGAGGACCACAATCGAAGGCTCATCCTCTGTACAAAACTGAACTCGTGGCGCCTGGGTGACTCAGTCGCTGAGGCAGCCAGCTCTTAATTTCGGCTCTTGTCATGCTCTCAGGGTCCCGGGACAAAATCAGGCTCCAAGCTCACTGGGGAGTCTGCTTAAGGACGCTCTTTTCGCTTCTCCCTCCACCCCACGCCCCACTCATGCGCATGCTCACTCTCTCAAAAAGAAAAAAAAATTTGTTAAATTAACTCAAAATTAATCACCGCCTTCTACGTAAAATGATAAATCTTCTAGGGAAAAAAATGTCCAGAATGGACAGCTAGGTAAAGAATCCTCCGACTGGACATCAAATCATGTTCCATTCAAGAAGAGTTGATTCATTAGACATGATCCAACAATCAGAATTGGAAGTCTGTCATGTGTGAAACACCTTGTGAAGAAGACCCAAAAGGGAAGCTACAAACTGGGAGAAAATAGGTGCAAACCACATACCTGATAAAGGACTCCTGTCGGAAGGAGAGAACCTCAAAAGTTGACCCCCAAAGAAGAAAGCCATCCAGTCTGAAAAGAACAAAAACCAAAAAAATGGGCAAAAGACCGAAACCCTTTACCAAAGAGTATACAGATGGAAATCCCATAAAAAGTCACCATCGGGGCAATTCAAATTCAAACTCCAATGAGCTCTCACTGCACACCTATCAGCATGATGCAAACCAAATGCACCCGAGAGGGAGAGAGAGACCCCACTCCCCAATGCAAGGCAGGATGTGGAACGACTGGATCGCTCCTGCATCGCTGTTGGGAATGGAAGGTGATAGAGCTCCCTCTTGAAAACAGTTCACAGTTCCTTTTCTTTTTCAAGGCCTGGATTTAAATTCCAGGGAACAAGCAGTAGAATATGCTTTTCGGGTGCACAGGATAGTGACCCAACCCTCCACACAGTTTCTCTGAAAACTAGACCTGCAACCACCCTAGGACAACAGTCATTGCACTCTTGGCATTTCTCTGCGAGAAATCCAAACTTACGTTTGCTCAAAAACCTGTACAGGAACGGATCTGTGTCCTGATGGAAGCAGTGGGGCTGCCAAGGGGGTAGAAGTGACTGCAGTGGTTGGATATTGACACTGGACAGCCTTGTAAGAGATGTTCTCATCTTGCTTCTTTGAAGGCCCCTTCCCATTCATGGTGGTCCTGGGGACAAGGAGAAAAGGAATGTCAACGATTTCAAGAAGTGGAAAGGATTTCAAGAAGTTGAAACCAAGCATTAGAACACCATCTCTTCTCCATGAATTCATTCTCATATTCACCCCCAGTCTCCCAAAGCAGACAGGAGGGGTCTGGTCCAACAGGGGTTGCGGGCAGTGGCCCTTCCACAGGCCATCTCCCCTCCAGTCTAGAAGTCCAACGACCAGGTCCCAGGCTTTCAACTCATCTCCTTCTCTCGGGGCCTTCTCTAGGGGCCCCAGGGAACTTCTGGGCTCTTTCTCTGCCTTCTAGGAGGCTCTGTGGGGCTGGGTCGAGTGCTCTCAGCCGACGTGGACCACACTGCCAGGTGTCTCCCCCTGCATTTGCCACCCTTCGACACAGGAGGATCAAGTGGGAGGATGTCCTCTCAGAGAGATCCATGGCGATCAGAATAGATGTCCTCTCTCTTCCATTGTTTACCCTCATCTCTCAGGCGTTTCTACCATCTCTTGATTTCCCTGGAATTTCAACCCCAGGAGAGGGGGGGTGGGTCAGAAGCCAAACATTTGGCTTCCCACTCCTGTCTTTCTTGAAGGTTTTCCCCGAACCAATGGGCCTAAAACAACATTCATAACCTGATATGGTTTCTGTGGGCCAGCCATCCAGGTGCAACTAGCCAGGTCCCTGTGGCTCAGGATCTCTCACAAGGCTGCAGTCCAGAGGGCCTCTGGATCTTCAGTCATCTGCGGGCTTGTTGGGGGTAAGTCTGCTTTTGAGCTCACTCAGCTGGCTGTGAGCAGCCAGAGGCCCTCCATTGCTGGAAGCAAGAAATAGTCATTCCTTGCCCCATGGGCCTCTCCAGCATAACGCTCCCAAGGAGCAGCTGGCTTCCCTGGGAACAGATGAGGGAGGGAGGGACGGAGGGCGGGCAAGCCCAAGAGGAGACCATTCTCTTTGTCAACTCACCTCCGAAGGGACATCCTATCACTTTGGCCACATTCTGTCCTTTACAAGGGAGTCAGTAGTTCTGACTCGAATCAAGAGGTAGAGTATGGAACACAAAACGATGTGTACCCAAGATGGGAATCGTTGGAGACCCTTAAAGGCTGCCCTCCCTACTTGGCTGGGACTTGACCTCAGCTAGCCACCACTATAATCTCTGCATCCTTCTATTATTATATATTATGTTAGATTATATTATATGCACTATTATCTTTGCATAGAATCATCACATCCTAGGACGTGAACGAGGGGAACATTTTACCAAGCCCTTCTGGGATCCTTCAGCAGCTTGCCTAGAAGTTCCTTGCCCAAGGGTGCCTGTCAGTTCAGTGTCTGGCTCCTGATTTCGGTTCAGGGCTGATCACGTGATCTGGGAAATCCAGACCAGCGTCTGGTTCAGCACTTGAGTCCCAAGCCTGTCGAGGAATCTCTCTAACTCGGCCCCTCCCCCGCCTGCATGTGTGTGCGTTCCTTTGTGTGTGTGTGTATGTGTGCGCCGTCACCCTTTCTGTCTCTCCAAAGAAGAAGAAGAAGAAGAAGAAGAAGAAGAAGAACAGTAGTAGGCATAGTAGTAGAAGTTATTGGCACAGCAGGTGATCATTAGACAACCCTGGTTTGGAACGGGAGCTCTGAAATTCACTAGCTGTGTGATCTTGGGGCAAGTTGTTTCCCCTGTCTGAACCTCAGTCAGACATGACACACTGGGTTATTGGGACGATGAAGGGATCGATACAAGACCCTTCAAACCGTCCCTTGCTTGGCATAGAATCCCTTAATCAAATCCATTCTCAGTAGCAGGAGTCTCAGCCATTGGATATTTTTATTTTTATTTGTGTTACGCTGAACACTGAAAAATATTCTCTCACACTCATAGGGCTCCAGGGAATATGGAGCATCAGGCTAAAGGATGGGGTGGATCTCAAGTCAAAGGAGCCATGGGTATGGCTGAAGGGGTAAGCACAGGAGCTTTTGTGCTCTGGTTGTGAGTGTTGGTGGCTGCTGGGCAAGGGAATCAGACCTGCAGGGGACCCGAGAACTTGGAGTCTGGCCAGTGCACCCTTGCTCCCTTCTTGGGCTTCCTGGGTTTCAGGGGAGCCTTTGGCCCTTGAGGGTATTTGGAGGCTGTGCCCGGAACAGCAGGAGCAGGAGCAGGAGGCCCCCCGGAGACAGGCTGGACCTTGGGCCCAGAGTTGGCCAGCTTCTGCCTGAGGCAATGGTTTTGGGCCTGGAGCCTTTGGAACTCCCTCTCTGCCCACAGGACAGCCTTCTGGCTCTCCTCACTCCTCTTCTCCACCAGGAGGCGCTCCCGCTCATGCAAGGAGGCGATTTGCTGCCATTCTAGGTGCAGGTCGGCGGCCATGTTCCTATAGAGGCCCAAGTGCCAGTGGGCAGCATCCGCCTTCCTGCGCACCTTGGCAAGCTCGTTCTTCACTTGCAGGCAGCGTGCCTTCTCCTCCATCATCTTCCTCTCCAGGTGTCTGAGGTGCTCTTCGCACAGCTTCGGCTCTGCCTCAAGCTTCAGGCGCAACTTCGGAATCTCACCGTCCAGGAGGGTGTTCCGAAGGTGAACAGGTCCTTGCTCAGCTTGGTGGCTTGTTGGGTTTCTTGGGAGCTCTTCATTCCTCTGACGTGCCTTCTTCAGTGCCCTGGACGGCTTTAATTGGTTCACGGGGCCCCCGCCTGAGGGCACGTGGTCAGGGGAGGAGGAGCCAGTCTCCACCTGCCTCCTTGAGCCCCCACCTTCCAGATGATCTCCAAGCAGCTCTAGCACATGCATCCCCTTCAGGAGGATCTGGCTGAGGGTGTGCTGTTGGCTCTGGCCCTCAGCGCTGGCCTGCCGCCGCACTCCTCCTTCAGGAAGCTCTGGCCTGCCTGCCTGCCCTGCCTCGTCCTGCACTCTCTGTCCACAGCTGCCAATCTCCTGAACCAGCGGGTCTGCACTTGCCTGCAGATCACGGCTGTCCTTGAAGCCTTCTGGTGTTTTCCTCACCAGGGCTTCTCCATCTTCCTGGGCTGCTCCACAGATGGGATTTTCATGAGGCAGCTGCTGAGGGCTCTTCAACAGCCTTTCCCGAACTCCCTTCCGCAGTTGCGTGGTGTTTCCCACTGACCAATACCCGGCATCTTGATTCAGGGCAGCCAGAGCAAGAAGCTGGAACGGGAGAGGACTGGCCTTCGGCTCGGATGATGCGACAGCTCCACGGGCTTGTGCGTCCGGTTCGGTCTTCTCCATGCCTTTTCCAGAGACTTCCTCGTTCTGGGCACACTGCCCCTTTCTTCTTCGGAAGCTGAGTGCACTCTTTCCCAGGAACACCACCACTGCAGTGCACACCAGGATCTCCCAGCGAAACCCAGAGACTCGTGGCACATGTAGCCAACGTTCGTCTATCACCAACCCAGCAGCCCACAGCTGCTCCAGGACAGCCCACAGCGGCTCCAGAACTGTGTGGGGAGGCATTTGGATGGCCCCCCGCTGGCTCCAAAGAGCCTTGTGGCTTGGTCTCCGATCACCAGTGTCTTCTGGGCCACTAGGAAGTGCTTGGAACCCCTACGAGGGTTCTGTCTCCAACGCAAACCAGTGCCTGGCAACAGGAGCTGAAGGGAGGAGGGGTGGGGGAGGTGCACCTGAGTCTCCAAGGCACATCAGTGCCTGCAACCGGAGCTGACAGCAGGTGGGGTAGGGGAGGGGAATCGCTATATTGTACACCTGAAACAAAGACAACCCTATCGATCAATTTCTCGGAAGTGCAATTTAAACATTAAAAAAAATATATTTAAAAAGCAAACTAGGTATCCAAAGGAGAAATCTAACAAATATCCAAACACTGAGAAAGTATCCTTCTAGATGATCAAAGATCAAAGATCAAATCTCAATGCATTGAAGTGAAGGAAAATGAACATACAACATATGAAAATGTGTGGGACACAGCACAATCAATGGACAGCACCATGTAGAGCAATCACTGCCTATGTTAGAAAGGAGGAGGAGCATCTGGGAGGCTCAGTCAGTTAGTCCAACTCTTGATTTTGACTCGGGTCATGATTAAACTCGAGGTTGTGAGACTGAACCTGCATTGTGCTGGTGCTGGGCATGGAGGCTGTTTAATAATCTCTCTCTCTCTCTCTCTCTCTCTCTCTGTACCCCTACCCTGTCTCTCTCTCTCTCTCTCTCTCTCTCTGTCTCAAAACAATAAGCTCTCCACGTCAGAACCTAGAAAAAGATGAGAAAATAAAACTAAAGAAGAAAACCAAAGGAATCCTTCCACCCAGTTTCAAGATCTACAGCTATAGTAATCAAAAAGGTGTGGTGTTGGTGAAGGGATAGACAAATGGAACAGTATAAAGATAGATAAGTGGAACAGGATCAAACCCAGAAAGAGACCAACCACCAACATGTCAATGGGATTCTGACAAAGGGGAAAAGCAATTCAATGGAGGAGTGACAGCGTTTTGAAGAAATGGTGCTAGAGCAAGTGGACTTCCAGAGACAAAGAAGAAGAAGGAGAAGAAGAAGAGGGAGGGGCAGAGAGGAGGAGGAGGTGGAGGTGGAGGACGAGGAGGACGAGGACCGCAATCGAAGGCTCATCCTCTGTACAAAACTGAACTCGTGGCGCCTGGGTGACTCAGTCGCTGAGGCAGCCAGCTCTTAATTTCGGCTCTTGTCATGCTCTCAGGGTCCCGGGACAAAATCAGGCTCCAAGCTCACTGGGGAGTCTGCTTAAGGACGCTCTTTTTGCTTCTCCCTCCACCCCACGCCCCACTCATGCGCATGCTCACTCTCTCAAAAAGAAAAAAAAATTTGTTAAATTAACTCAAAATTAATCACTGCCTTCTACGTAAAATCATAAATCTTCTAGGGAAAAAAATGTCCAGAATGGACAGCTAGGTAAAGAATCCTCCGACTGGACATCAAATCATGTTCCGTTCAAGAAGAGTTGATTCATTAGACATGATCCAACAATCAGAATTGGAAGTCTGTCATGTGTGAAACACCTTGTGAAGAAGACCCAAAAGGGAAGCTACAAACTGGGAGAAAATAGGTGCAAACCACATACCTGATAAAGGACTCCTGTCGGAAGGAGAGAACCTCAAAAGTGGACCCCCAAAGAAGCAAGCCATCCAGTCTGAAAAGAACAAAAACAAAAAAAATGGGCAAAAGACCGAAACACTTTACCAAAGAGTATACAGATGGAAATCCCATAAAAAGGTACCATCGGGGCAATTCAAATTCAAACTCCAATGAGCTCTCACTGCACACCTATCAGCATGATGCAAACCAAATGCACCCGAGAGGGAGAGAGAGACCCCACTCCCCAATGCAAGGCAGGATGTGGAACGACTGGATCGCTCCTGCATCGCTGTTGGGAATGGAAGGTGATACAGCTCCCTCTTGAAAACAGTTCACAGTTCCTTTTCTTTTTCAAGGCCTGGATTTAAATTCCAGGGAACAAGCAGTAGAATATGCTTTTCGGGTGCACAGGAGAGTGACCCAACCCTCCACACAGTTTCTCTGAAAACTAGACTTGCAACCACCCTAGGACCCCAGTCATTGCACTCTTGGCATTTCTCTGCGAGAAATCCAAACTTACGTTTGCTCAAAAACCTGTACAGGAACGGATCTGTGTCCTGATGGAAGCAGTGGGGCTGCCAAGGGGGTAGAAGTGACTGCAGTGGTTGGATATTGACACTGGACAGCCTTGTAAGAGATGTTCTCATCTTGCTTCTTTGAAGGCCCCTTCCCATTCATGGTGGTCCTGGGGACAAGGAGAAAAGGAATGTCAACGATTTCAAGAAGTGGAAAGGATTTCAAGAAGTTGAAACCAAGCATTAGAACACCATCTCTTCTCCATGAATTCATTCTCATATTCACCCCCAGTCTCCCAAAGCAGACAGGAGGGGTCTGGTCCAACAGGGGTTGCGGGCAGTGGCCCTTCCACAGGCCATCTCCCCTCCAGTCTAGAAGTCCAACGACCAGGTCCCAGGCTTTCAACTCATCTCATTCTCTCGGGGCCTTCCCTAGGGGCCCCAGGGAACTTCTGGGCTCTTTCTCTGCCTTCTAGGAGGCTCTGTGGGGCTGGGTCGAGTGCTCTCAGCCGACGTGGACCACACTGCCAGGTGTCTCCCCCTGCATTTGCCACCCTTCGACACAGGAGGATCAAGTGGGAGGATGTCCTCTCAGAGAGATCCATGGCGATCAGAATAGATGTCCTCTCTCTTCCATTGTTTACCCTCATCTCTCAGGCGTTTCTACCATCTCTTGATTTCCCTGGAATTTCAACCCCAGGAGAGGGGGGGTGGGTCAGAAGCCAAACATTTGGCTTCCCACTCCTGTCTTTCTTGAAGGTTTTCCCCGAACCAATGGGCCTAAAACAACATTCATAACCTGATATGGTTTCTGTGGGCCAGCCATCCAGGTGCAACTAGCCAGGTCCCTGTGGCTCAGGATCTCTCACAAGGCTGCAGTCCAGAGGGCCTCTGGATCTTCAGTCATCTGCGGGCTTGTTGGGGGTAAGTCTGCTTTTGAGCTCACTCAGCTGGCTGTGAGCAGCCAGAGGCCCTCCATTGCTGGAAGCAAGAAATAGTCATTCCTTGCCCCATGGGCCTCTCCAGCATAAAGCTCCCAAGGAGCAGCTGGCTTCCCTGGGAACAGATGCGGGAGGGAGGGACGGAGGGCGGGCAAGCCCAAGAGGAGACCAGTCTCTTTGTAAACTCACCTCCGAAGGGACATCCTATCACTTTGGCCACATTCTGTCCTTTACAAGGGAGTCAGTAGTTCTGACTCGAATCAAGAGGTGGAGTATGGAACACAAAACGATGTGTACCCAAGATGGGAATCGTTGGAGACCCTTAAAGGCTGCCCTCCCTACTTGGCTGGGACTTGACCTCAGCTAGCCACCACTATAATCTCTGCATCCTTATATTATTATATATTATGTTAGATTATATTATATGCACTATTATCTTTGCATAGAATCATCACATCCTAGGACGTGAATGAGGGGAACATTTTACCAAGCCCTTCTGGGATCCTTCAGCAGCTTGCCTAGAAGTTCCTTGCCCAAGGGTGCCTGTCAGTTCAGTGTCTGGCTCCTGATTTCGGTTCAGGGCTGATCACGTGATCTGGGAAATCCAGACCAGCGTCTGGTTCAGCACTTGAGTCCCAAGCCTGTCGAGGAATCTCTCTAACTCGGCCCCTCTCGCGCCTGCATGTGTGTGCGTTCCTTTGTGTGTGTGTGTATGTGTGCGCCGTCACCCTTTCTGTCTCTCCAAAGAAGAAGAAGAAGAAGAAGAAGAAGAAGAAGAAGAAGAAGAAGAAGAACAGTAGTAGGCATAGTAGTAGAAGTTATTGGCACAGCAGGTGATCATTAGACAACCCTGGTTTGGAACGGGAGCTCTGAAATTCACTAGCTGTGTGATCTTGGGGCAAGTTGTTTCCCCTGTCTGAACCTCAGTCAGACATGACACACTGGGTTATTGGGACGATGAAGGGATCGATACAAGACACTTCAAACCGTCCCTTGCTTGGCATAGAATCCCTTAATCAAATCCATTCTCAGTAGCAGGAGTCTCAGCCATTGGATATTTTTATTTTTATTTGTGTTACGCTGAACACTGAAAAATATTCTCTCACACTCATACGGCTCCAGGGAATATGGAGCATCAGGCTAAAGGATGGGGTGGATCTCAAGTCAAAGGAGCCATGGGTATGGCTGAAGGGGTAAGCACAGGAGCTTTTGTGCTCTGGTTGTGAGTGTTGGTGGCTGCTGGGCAAGGGAATCAGACCTGCAGGGGACCCGAGAACTTGGAGTCTGGCCAGTGCACCCTTGCTCCCTTCTTGGGCTTCCTGGGTTTCAGGGGAGCCTTTGGCCCTTGAGGGTATTTGGAGGCTGTGCCCGGAACAGCAGGAGCAGGAGCAGGAGGCCCCCCGGAGACAGGCTGGACCTTGGGCCCAGAGTTGGCCAGCTTCTGCCTGAGGCAATGGTTTTGGGCCTGGAGCCTCTGGAACTCCCTCTCTGCCCACAGGACAGCCTTCTGGCTCTCCTCACTCCTCTTCTCCACCAGGAGGCGCTCCCGCTCATGCAAGGAGGCGATTTGCTGCCATTCTCGGTGCAGGTCGGCGGCCATGTTCCTATAGAGGCCCAAGTGCCAGTGGGCAGCATCCGCCTTCCTGCGCACCTTGGCAAGCTCGTTCTTCACTTGCAGGCAGCGTGCCTTCTCCTCCATCATCTTCCTCTCCAGGTGTCTGAGGTGCTCATCGCACAGCTTCGGCTCTGCCTCAAGCTTCAGGCGCAACTTCGGAATCTCACCGTCCAGGAGGGTGTTCCGAAGGTGAACAGGTCCTTGCTCAGCTTGGTGGCTTGTTGGGTTTCTTGGGAGCTCTTCATTCCTCTGACGTGCCTTCTTCAGTGCCCTGGACGGCTTTAATTGGTTCACGGGGCTCCCGCCTGAGGGCACGTGGTCAGGGGAGGAGGAGCCAGTCTTCACCTGCCTCCTTGAGCCCCCACCTTCCAGATGATCTCCAAGCAGCTCTAGCACATGCATCCCCTTCAGGAGGATCTGGCTGAGGGTGTGCTGTTGGCTCTGGCCCTCAGCGCTGGCCTGCCGCCGCACTCCTCCTTCAGGAAGCTCTGGCCTGCCTGCCTGCCCTGCCTCGTCCTGCACTCTCTGTCCACAGCTGCCAATCTCCTGAACCAGCGGGTCTGCACTTGGCTGCAGATCACGGCTGTCCTTGAAGCCTTCTGGTGTTTTCCTCACCAGGGCTTCTCCATCTTCCTGGGCTGCTCCACAGATGGGATTTTCCTGAGGCAGCTGGTGAGGGCTCTTCAACAGCCTTTCCCGAACTCCCTTCCGCAGTTGCGTGGTGTTTCCCACTGACCAATACCCGGCATCTTGATTCAGGGCAGCCAGAGAAAGAAGCTGGAACGGGAGAGGACTGGCCTTCGGCTCGGATGATGCGACAGCTCCACGGGCTTGTGCGTCCGGTTCGGTCTTCTCCATGCCTTTTCCAGAGACTTCCTCGTTCTGGGCACACTGCCACTTTCTTCTTCGGAAGCTGAGTGCACTCTTTCCCAGGAACACCACCACTGCAGTGCACACCAGGATCTCCCAGCGAAACCCAGAGACTCGTGGCACATGTGGCCAACGTTCGTCTATCACCAACCCAGCAGCCCACAGCTGCTCCAGGACAGCCCACAGCGGCTCCAGAACTGTGTGGGGAGGCATTTGGATGGCCCCCAGCTGGCTCCAAAGAGCCTTGTGGCTTGGTCTCCGATCACCAGTGTCTTCTGGGCCACTAGGAAGTGCTTGGAACCCCTACGAGGGTTCCGTCTCCAACGCAAACCAGGGCCTGGCAACAGGAGCTGAAGGGAGGAGGGGTGGGGGAGGTACACCTGAGTCTCCAAGGCACATCAGTGCCTGCAACCGGAGCTGACAGCAGGTGGGGTAGGGGAGGGGAATCGCTATATTGTACACCTGAAACAAAGACAACCCTATCGATCAATTTCTCGGAAGTACAATTTCAACATTAAAAAAAATATATTTAAAAAGCAAACTAGGTATCCAAAGGAGAAATCTAACAAATATCCAAACACTGAGAAAGTAACCTTCTAGATGATCAAAGACCAAAGATCAAATCTCAATGCATTGAAGTGAAGGAAAATGAACATACAACATATGAAAATGTGTGGGACACAGCACAATCAATGGACAGCACCATGTAGAGCAATCACTGCCTATGTTAGAAAGGAGGAGGAGCATCTGGGAGGCTCAGTCAGTTAGTCCAACTCTTGATTTTGACTCGGGTCATGATTAAACTCGAGGTTGTGAGACTGAACCTGCATTGTGCTGGTGCTGGGCATGGAGGCTGTTTAATAATCTCTCTCTCTCTCTCTCTCTCTCTCTCTGTACCCCTTCCCTGTCTCTCTCTCTCTCTCTCTCTCTCTCTCTCTCTGTCTCAAAACAATAAGCTCTCCACGTCAGAACCTAGAAAAAGATGAGAAAATAAAACTAAAGAAGAAAACCAAAGGAATCCTTCCACCCAGTTTCAAGATCTACAGCTAGAGTAATCAAAAAGGTGTGGTGTTGGTGAAGGGATAGACAAATGGAACAGTATAAAGATAGATAAGTGGAACAGGATCAAACCCAGAAAGAGACCAACCACCAACATGTCAATGGGATTCTGACAAAGGGGAAAAGCAATTCAATGGAGGAGTGACAGCGTTTTGAAGAAATGGTGCTAGAGCAAGTGGACTTCCAGAGACAAAGAAGAAGAAGGAGAAGAAGAAGAGGGAGGAGAAGAGAGGAGGAGGAGGTGGAGGTGGAGGACGAGGAGGACGAGGACCACAATCGAAGGCTCATCCTCTGTACAAAACTGAACTCGTGGCGCCTGGGTGACTCAGTCGCTGGGGCAGCCAGCTCTTAATTTCGGCTCTTGTCATGCTCTCAGGGTCCCGGGACAAAATCAGGCTCCAAGCTCACTGGGGAGTCTGCTTAAGGACGCTCTTTTCGCTTCTCCCTCCACCCCACGCCCCACTCATGCGCATGCTCACTCTCTCAAAAAGAAAAAAAAATTTGTTAAATTAACTCAAAATTAATCACCGCCTTCTACGTAAAATCATAAATCTTCTAGGGAAAAAAATGTCCAGAATGGACAGCTAGGTAAAGAATCCTCCGACTGGACATCAAATCATGTTCCGTTCAAGAAGAGTTGATTCATTAGACATGATCCAACAATCAGAATTGGAAGTCTGTCATGTGTGAAACACCTTGTGAAGAAGACCCAAAAGGGAAGCTACAAACTGGGAGAAAATAGGTGCAAACCACATACCTGATAAAGGACTCCTGTCGGAAGGAGAGAACCTCAAAAGTGGACCCCCAAAGAAGCAAGCCATCCAGTCTGAAAAGAACAAAAACAAAAAAAATGGGCAAAAGACCGAAACCCTTTACCAAAGAGTATACAGATGGAAATCCCATAAAAAGGTACCATCGGGGCAATTCAAATTCAAACTCCAATGAGCTCTCACTGCACACCTATCAGCATGATGCAAACCAAATGCACCCGAGAGGGAGAGAGAGACCCCACTCCCCAATGCAAGGCAGGATGTGGAACGACTGGATCGCTCCTGCATCGCTGTTAGGAATGGAAGGTGATAGAGCTCCCTCTTGAAAACAGTTCACAGTTCCTTTTCTTTTTCAAGGCCTGGATTTAAATTCCAGGGAACAAGCAGTAGAATATGCTTTTCGGGTGCACAGGATAGTGACCCAACCCTCCACACAGTTTCTCTGAAAACTAGACTTGCAACCACCCTAG